>NW_006399955.1:4157135-4162597 GCF_000299155.1 Elephantulus edwardii
CAGTTATTTGTGTCTTTTGTTCAGTTTGCTATGATTTGCATATTTTATTAACCCTCTTAAGAACTAGCTCCTGGTTTTGTTGATTATTCAATCATTTTTCTGTTTCTATCCTATTGATTTCAGCCCTTATCTTTATACTTTTCTTTGTTCCAGAAGTTGTGGGATTAGCTGCTTGATCTTTTTCATTTTGCTGAGTGTGTTAAGTAGTTTATTTTTCTCATTTCTTCTTCTTCTTTTTAAAATGGGTTTGGTTATTGCTATGAACTATTCCTGAGAACTACTTTAGCCAGATCCTAGATGTTCAACTGTTATATATTTTCATTCCAAGGAAAAACTTTTATTTCAGTTTTTATTTCTTCTATAATGCAGTAGCATTTAAGCGAGATAGATCTTTTTTAGCTTTCACTTGTTATTTTTAGGAACTGTCAAGTAAGATCTAAAGCAACCCTATCAACAACATATCTGAATACTCTCCTATCCTGTGTCATTCTTACAATCTCTGACGCATTCATATCCATTGCAACAGTCACTGTGTCAACCCACCTGGTTGAGGGTTTTTCTCTCCTTCACCATCCCTCCACCTTCCCAAGCATGAGGTCCTTCTCCAAGGAATAACCTCTTCTAGCAACATACTCAAAGTATGCAAGACAAAGTTTCATCATCCTCATCTCCAAGGAACAGTCCGGCTGCATCTTCTCCAAGACGTATCTGTTTGCTTTTTTGGCAATCTATCAGATATTCAGTCCACTTCTCCAATACTACCATTCAAAGACATGACTTCCTCTGTCATCCTTATTCATTGCTCAGCTCTAAGATGCATAGCAAATGATTGGAAAGACTATGGCCTGAATCAGGCATACGTTAGTACTCAAACTAACATCGTTGTTCCTCAGTAATTTGAAGAAGTCCCTGAATTTCTTAGTGCAATATATCTCCTAATCTCCTGACTACTGGTATCTAGTGTATTGATTGTGGATAGAAGTAAGATGAAACAGTTGAGAGTTTCAATCTTTTCCCCATCTACAATGATATTTCCTGTCAGTCCACTGGTGAGAATTTTGTTTTCTTTGATGTTAAGATGCCCTCCATAATTGAACGCTGCTGTCTTTGACTGTGAAATTTTACTTAAGTATTCCCTTTTCCTTTAACCTCTTATTATTCACTTCTATCATAACAGCATTGAATTCTGAGAAGATTCTTTGTATTATTTCATTGTGTTTTTTCATTTGTTGAACTTTGCTTTGTGCCATAATGTATGATCAATTTTGTAGAATTTACCAGATGAACTTCTTATTTTTGTTTTTAGGTGTCATCATGTTGAGTACAACCCCTAGCAACACTATAAACAGAAGATCTGAACCTAGTCCTCTCCTGTGCCATCCTAATTCTTCCTGACACTCAAAAGCCCATTGCAGCAGTCTTTATAACAATCCACCTGGTTGAAGGTCTTCCTCTCCTTTACAGTTTTCCCTCTTGTGTTTTTCTCTGTTTTTACCTCCCTGTTCTGGAATTCTAATCAGGTGTATATTATTTTGCTTAAACGTATCTCACATATTTCTAATGTTTTCTTAGTTTTCCTTCTGATATATCATTGTTTATTTCTTCTTGTAAGTACTCAGTGAAGTTCTTGACTTATATGTCATTAATTCTCTCTTTGATTCTGGTGTTTATTGCTTCCAACATGCTTAGAACTTTTGGTATTTCAGTTTTGATATTCTGGATTTTATTCTCGTGCTTTTATGTTATTTCTAGTATTATTTTGATTATACCTTTCTGCCTTAATTTTTTTATTTTCTTCCTTATTGCTTTTTCCTTATGGTTTCAAGCTCTTTAGTACAGTTCTTGGAAATCTACTTTGATATATTTCTGAGGTATTTATTGGGTTTTCAATCTGATCTGGGTTGTTTGTTTGTTTGTTTGTTTGTTTGTTTTAGGAGACTTCCCCCCCCCCTTCATAGTGTTAACCCTGCCTTCTGCTTACTTGACATTATGTGCAGTGGATTGGTGTACTGTTTCTCCCCTGAGCAGACAAAGCATCTGAAGGGAGCTGGGGACTTCCCTGGAATGCTAGCAGGAATATTTCCCTATCCAAGTCTCTGTCGTCTGTGCTCACATTGTACCTCTTCTTCTGAGGCTAGAAGTGAAGGACCACTACTGCCTTCATAGTCTCTAGGGGAGCTAGATACTTTCAAGGAATGCTGTCTGACACCATTTTCCTCAAGTATCTGTGCTCCATGCTAGAAGGTGTCAACTTCTCCTGAAGCTGGATGGGAGGAATCCCTTCCATCATCTTTTGTTGCTTCTAATCATTCATGATTTTGCTCATAGCTTCTCCCTGTATTATAACTCAAGGCTTGAATTTGTTTTTCTATTCTTTTAGCTTGAGAAATGCCAGGCAAGTGCTTTCCTTCATAAAAATACTGGCAAAAAATAAGGTGTCTGGTACTGATGTGATAAAAATTGACATGTATTAATGAACAGATAGAGCTCTGGACATGCTCACCAGTCTATACCAGAAAATTTGAAAGACAGCAGGCTGGCTAACTGACTGGAAGAGATTAATATTTTTCTCATTCCCAAAAAAGATGCTCCAATAGAATACGGAAATTATACAACAATATCATTAATATAACACAAAAGCAAAATATTGCTGAATAACACAAAAGTCACTAGAACAATACACTGATAGCTAACTTTCAGAAGTTCAAGCAGGGTTTGGAAGAGGCCTGGCACCAAGCCTATTATTGTTGATGTCATCCTGAATGATAGCAGAAAATAACAGAAGAATGTCTATTTGTATTTTCTTGACTATGAAAAAATTTTGACTGTGTACATCATGAAAAAAATTAAAAAAAAACAAAAACTACGGTTAATGTAGAAAAGAATAAGAATCCCAGAATACTTAACTGTGCCAGTGTAAAAATTATACCTAGATCAAGAAGCTTTTGTCCAACATTGCATATTTAAAATCAGGAAGACTTAGGAAAAAAAAAATCAGGAAGACTGTGTATCAAGGATTCTTTTGCACCCTTATCCTTCCCAAACAAATTCCATTGACACACATAATTCTTAATTTTTGGTCTATTATCCCACATCCATTATTACTGCCAAAACCATATGGGGCAGGGGCTAGGGCTAGATGGACAAATACTTCCCCTACCCATATCTCTCCTGCGTGTGGTTTGAACTTTTTTGTTTTTTGGGTTTGTTTGTTTTTTTCTGAATAAAAATGATTCTACTAAAAAAAAAAAAAAGGATATATGCTTTTTTCCCATATCTATTTTATCTGTATACTGAGCAAATAATTCATAAAACTGGACTCTTTGAAGAAGAATATGGCTTCAAATTGGAGGAAGACATTTTAGCAACCTATGTTATGCAGATTAAATACCTTACTTGCTGAAAGTGTGGAGGACTGGAACACTTGGTGCAGAAGAACAAGAACTACAACCTTTGGTATGGATTACATCTCAACATCAAGAAAGCAAACACCATCACCGCTGGGCCAATAGGCAATGTCATGATAAAGAAAGGACTGAAACTGTCACTAAGTTAATCTTACTTGAATAAACAATCAACAAAGTTGGTTCCTGCATTCAGGAAATCAGGAGATGTATTGCTTTGGGCAAGTGTCCTGTAAGGGACTCTCCAAATACAGAAGGGCAATAATATCAGTTTAAAGACTAAGGTGCACTTGATTGAGACCATAGTGTTTTCTATCATTTGCTATTTATTTGAGAGCTGGACAATTAATAATGATTACAGACTAAGAATTGATGATTTTGAGTTGTGATGTTGGAGAAAAATACTTAATATCCAGGACAAGGACTAAGAATGACAGAAGAAGAATAGATACCTTCAAGCTGTGGGTAGAGAAGAGTCTTGAATATATCACGGGCTGCCAAATAAAACCAAATAGATCTGTCTTGGAGAGGGTGAAACCAAGTCTTTCCTTGGAGGCTAGGATTTTGAAGCTCTGCCTCAGTAACTTTGGGCATGTGACCAGGAGAATCGGTCTTTGGAGACAGACATCATGCTAGGAATGGTAGATGGACACGCAGGAGAGAAAGATGTTGGAGTAGGTGGATTGATACAGTAACTGGGGCAATGAAGAGTTGGTGTGTCAGAATTAGTGAAACTGCCTCAGGACAGGGAAGGGTTCAGAGCTGCTGTACATAAGGCCACTATACATCGCAGGCTACTCAATTGTACATAACAGTAACATACTATAACAGGTTTGGAAGCAGGAGTGACAAACACTTCCTCTAGAAACTTGCCTCTAGAAAATCTAAGAACTTTTATAAATGACCATAGTTGTAGAGGGGCTTCAGGCCTTTTCTTCATATGGTTGCTGTGAGTCATGCTCCATTTGAAGGCAATCAGCAACAATAATCCAGGCATAGCAAAAGTTACACCTTGGAAAAAGAGCAAGTGGAGTGCTCCGTGAATGTAAAGATAGTGAAGATCTGTGTTTCATGCTTTCATATAAGAGGCTATTCCATGGAAAGAGATGTTATGCTTGCAAAAGGGAAGGGTCAGTGAAAGAGATTAAAACTCTCAGGGAAATAGATTGACATAATGACTAAAGCAATGGGGTCAAGTATATCAGAGATGATGAGGATGTCACAGAACAGGCAGAGTTCAGGTCCCTTGTTCTAAGGTTGCCATGTGTTGTATTTGACTTGATGTCACCTAACAACAACAATAGTAATGTAATAGCCAACAACAAAAATACTGAGTTTATAAAAATTACAAAGTTCTTAGTCCTGCAAGTATTATCTTTCCCCCAACAACCGTCAAGTTATATAACAAACAGGTGAAGTCTCTTAGCTCTGGTTCTGTTCTTGGGGGACAGCAGTCTCCAGCTTTGTCTCATATGAAGTCTCAAGTTCTCCACTGTGGCTGCTATGGGTGTTGCTCTAATCCTGAAGGACAAGTTGCAGTCTGTTTCTTGCTTCTCTTGGCTGGTGATGAATTTTTTTCTAAGACTAGTCAATCCCTTTGTGGATTGGTGAGATTAGCCAACCCCCACATGGATTGGTGAGAGCAGCCCATGGGATGGACTAACACATCCTGTTCACATATCCCCACCCATCCACATGGAAAAGTCAAATTTAGTGGCTAGGAAAGTGATTTTGAATGATAAATTCCACAATTTTTATGTGATATGTAAGCAAACACTTCATAAAACAAGATATATGAATAAATGATGCACATACGAACAGGTGTTTAGCATCTTGAACACCTGTTAATATAGAAACATAAAACCGCAGTGAAATTTCACTTTATATTTATGTTTATGGTTAAAATAATAAATTATAGATAATTCCGAATGTCTAGGGGCATGTGGAGCCACCAGAGTTCCGATGCACTGCCAATGGGATTGTTAAAGGTTTTAAATGCTGAGAGGATGTGTTGGTAATTTCCTACAAGTACACATGAATCTACTCTATGATCTGTAT
>NW_006399955.1:4167517-4174086 GCF_000299155.1 Elephantulus edwardii
GAGAATCTTTGTGTTAGTGACGTTGAACTTCAATCCATATTGAAAACTACAATCCTTAACCTTCTTTAGCAAACACTTCAGGTCCTCTTCAATTTTGGCAAGCAAAGTTGTATCACCTGTGTAATGCAGGTTGTTGATAAGCCTTCCTCCAATCTTGATGCCACAATCCTTTTCATAACGTCCAGCATCTTGAGTGATATATACCCCATACAGATTGAAAAGGTATGGAGACATCCCTGACACACTCCCTTCCTAATTTTGATAATTTTCCTAATTTTGATTTATTGCCCTGTTCTCATGACTGCCTCCTAGTCCAAGTATAATTTCACATGGGCACAATCAAGTGTCCTGGGATTCCCAGTCTTCTCAAGTTTAGCCACAATTTGCTGTGATCTACACAATTTCTTTGCATACCCAATGAAGCACAGATACATTTCCTTAGGTACTCTTTTCTTTCAGTCATGATCCACCTGACATGGGTGATAATGTCTCAAGTTTCATGGCTTCTTCTAAACTCAGGTTGCATTTCTGATAGTTTTCTTCTACTGTACTACTCCAGTTACTTTTGAATAATTTCCAGCAGGATTTTGCTTGTGTCATATATTACTGATATTATTAGACAATTTCCACATTCTGTCTAATCACCTTTATTTGAGATAGGAATAATTATGTATCTTTTTCCAGTCAGTTGGCCAGATAGTTTTCCTCCAGATTTCTTGACACAACCTGGTGAGCATGTCCAGGGCAGCATCTATTTGTTGAAATATGTCAATTGGTATACTGTCAATTTCTGGGGCATCCCTCCCCCAATTCCTTCATAACAGCTTGAACTTTTTCCTTCATCACTATTGCCTCTTGATTAAATGTTGTTTCATAAAATTCTTCTGTGTCAGCCAATTCTTCTTAGTGCAGTGACTCTGTGTACTCCTTCCATCTTCTTTTAATGTTTTCTGGATTATTCACCATTCAATGTTCTGTCCATAACATCCTTAAGCATTGTAACTAGAGGCTTGAATTTGTTCTGCATCTTTGCCCCTCTACTTCCAGTTTATGAAATGCTGAGAGAATTCAGTTCTTTTGATTTTGATTCTGATTCCAGCTTTTTGCACATTTCATAAGAAATTCTATACGACTCAGCAATTCCACAGATAGAAATACACTTGAAGAAAATGAAATTAAGAAACAGAGATCTGTGCACTGATGTTCAAAGAATCATTATTCATAATAGAAACAAAATCAAAACAGACCAAATGCCCATCAACAAATTAATGAATTGAGAAATTGTGATACATTGACAAGATTGAAAACTACACTGGTCTCAGAAGCATTGATTTTGAAAGATACTATATAATATGGTAGAACCTTGGAAGCATTAGGTTAAGTGAACTAAATCAGTCACATAAAGAAAAATACTGCATGAGACCATCATTGTAAAAATAGAAAGTTAACAAGTAAGATATATATAAGACTCCAAAGAGGAAAGGGAAAAGAGAAGGGGGCATGAGAATGGCAAATGGGAAAACAAAGAAGTCACTAAATTTGGTGGTTGTAGAGAGGGGGGTGAAGGAATTAGAAAATATCTAGTGGGGACTTGCAAAGACAGGGTAATAGTGGCCATAGAACAATGAAAATTAATTTTCTAAATCACAGTATATATGAGTGGTCATATGAAACAAGGTGAATGAAGGAATGTGTGAAACCAATGTTTGTGAATAAAACACAATGTACATGAATTCTGTATGCAAACCAATAAATGAAAACAGCTCCAACTTTTGTGATTATAAAGGAAAATGTTACAATAGTGTTATAATAAAATGTAATGAAATAACTCAGATCCTAGAGTGCTACTCTATGTTAAACTCTAGAATAATGAGCTAACTTACTGTTAAACCCTGGAATAACAGGCTAGTGTGGAATAAAACCTGGTGCTATCATTCTTTGCTTTCACCGGATTCTATATTTAGAAACAGTGAGATGTTGAAAGCTATGGGACCTAGTTATACTAGTATTTTAATGTAACATTGCCCTCCTATGGATCATTCCAATTTTCCAAACGAAGACATAGAAATTTAGAGAAATTTGACTATGTTCACAAACCCTGGAAAATCCCAGAAAAAAAAAAAAAAACACAAAACAACAAACAAAAAACAGACAAATCCTCATTTTCTTAAGTAAACTCTTGCAAAGTTTAATTCAAAGCTCTGAAGTATTTATTGTCCCAATTTAATTATTTACAATAATCTTTAATTTTATTTCACACAGAATATTTTAGAGTTGAAAAGTTCAGTGTATAATGTGACATAATATGTCCATTCAATCTAATTTTATTGATGTTGACATTGATTGACTGGCATAGAGTGGATGCTAATAAACTATTTGTTCACCATATTAACTCACTATAGTTGAATATCACTGCACTGAGAGTTCATTTTGCTACTAATCAGTGCTATGGTTTCTGACTTTAATTTCCCTAATTATAATTAGTTCAAATTTACTATCCTTCCTTTGATATTAGCTTCAAATGTCTTTGATTTTAGAAATATAAATTACTTGCTTGAGGTTATATGTCCATCTGGTAACAGACCTATTATTGGTACTTGTTATTAAAATGTGTTTTCTTTTTTAAAAAGAATATATTTTGTGTCAACTGCCTTTATAGACATCCAGAGTCTTACATAATAGATTCATTTTATAGTACTGTCTACTGTTGATTTATCCAGTCCTTTTGTAAGATTAAGGCAATGATATCTTTAGATTAAATATATATATATATATAAAACAGTCCAGTTCATACTTAATGCAATAGCTTATGTTTATTGAATTCTCTCTGTGTGTCAATATTCTAAGAAACTTGCCTTAACTCAATGTATTTGCAAACTTAGTGAAATAACCTCTATTATTATCCCCAACTTCTTCTCAATGTTATCCATAATTTGTTAGGATGTACACTGGCAAATGCCTTTGTATGGTCAATAAAACACCAGTAAACTTCCCCTTCATATTCTTTAATTTCTGCCAAGATCTACCTGACATAATATCCCTATTACACAATAATATTCTTAGGGTCGCATCCTCTACTAAATCCAGCTTGAACTTCCAGCAGTTCTGTCAATGTACTATTCCAAACTTTTTTTGATGATCATGAGGAAGATTTTACTTGCCTGTCATATTAGTGATATTGTCTTATACTTTTCACATTATGTTGGATCATATGCCTTGGAAATGAAAACATTTCTGGATTTCTTGCAGGAGTAGGTCAGGTAGCTGTCTTCTAACTTTCCTGATACAGACTGGTGAGCATGCTCAGGGCTGCATCTGCTTATCGAAACATCCCATCTATTTCTGGGGTCTTGGTGTTTGCTAATGGCTTCTGTGTACCTTGAACTTTTACCTTTGTTACCAATGGTTCTTGACCATGTTCTACTTCCTGGAAAAGTTCCATATCAATTGCTTATTTTAGGTACAGTGAACTGTGTATTCCCGTCATCTTCTTTGATGCTTCCTGAATCATACATGCTTTTTGCTTTTAGCATTATTCAGCACGGTAGGTAGGAACTTGAATTTGTTTTTCCATTACTTCAGTTTGAGCAAGTTCTTCCCCTTTTCTTTTCCAACTGCAGTTCTTTGCAAATTTTGTTGTAATACTTTACCTTGTCGTTTAGAGTTGCCCTTTGAAATTTTTTTGTTCATCTCTTTGATATGAACATTTCTTCCCTTAGTTTTGACTTTTTAATCATTCTAGTGCAATTTTCAGTCTTCTGAAATCCATTATGATAGTTTTTTTTTTTCTTTCTGCCTTTGTAATAACCTTTCACTTTCTTCATTATATCCTTGATGTCACCCAACAACTCATCTGGTCTTTGAATATTAATGTTCAGTTCTACCTATCTATTCTAAAAAGAGTTTTTAAAATCAGATGGGATAAACTCAAGGATGTATTTTTGCTCTTGTGGATTTGTGGGGGTTTTTTTTCTTCAGCTTTAATTTAAACTTGCACACAAGTAATTCAGGAGAATTTAAATCCCAGAACACTTAGCTGTGCTTATGTTAGAGCAGGGATCTATTATCTGAACACAGCAGGAAACTACTGAATGACTTGACATAAAAATGTGCACAAGTGCTGTATCCCTTTTTTTTCATACTTATTCACTGTATTCATTGTATGCAGAACAAATCCTTCTATAATCTGGACTACATAAAGAAGAATGTGATATCAGAATCAGAGAAAGGATTATCAACCATCTGCATAATGCAGAAACACAATTTCGTTTTGTAAAATTTAAGAGAACCTGAGACATTTATTACAGAAGACCAAAGACTGCAAACTTTTATATGGATTAAACCTCAATATTGAGAAAGCAAAATTCCTTATCACTGGACCAATAGGCAACATACATGAAGACGATTGAAGTTATATTGTGAAGCAATCAAAAGTCCTGTTTCATTGGGGAAATCTGTTGTCAAGAGCCTCCTCAAATGCTGAATAGCAAAGATGTCACTTTAAAGACTAAGGTGTACCTGACCCAAGTTGTGGGGTATTAAGTTACTTCTTATGAAGCTAAAAGTTGGACAACTAAGAATTACAGAATTGCTGTTTTTGAGTTATGATGTTGGACAAGAGTACTGAATATCCCATTAACTGTCAAAAGAACAAATATGTCTTGAAGAAGGTGCAGTCAGAGTGTTCCTTAACAGCAATGAAAGTGGAGCTTTGCCTTTCATTCTTTGGACATGTTATGAGGAGGTGCCAAACCTGGGAGAAGAAGGTAATGCTTGTAAAGGTAGAAGGTCAGCAAAAAAGGGATCAACCCTCAACTGAATGGAGACTATGAGGATAGGGAAAGGTTCAGAACTGCTGTTCATAGGGTCATTATGCATTCTAGTGGCCTTGACAGCACCTAACTACAATAACAACAATTTTCTCTATTATACAATGAAAAACCTAGGGCATAAAAAACATGTGTATGTATACACAGAGAGGGGTAGATAAATATATATGTACACTTATTTTGCATATTATATATATTGTTTTTGTTGTTGTTGTTAGGAGCTATCAAGTTGAGTGCAACTCCTAGTTACCCGACCTGAACACTACCCTATTCTGTGTCACCCTCACCATCTCTGGCACACTGTAGTCCATTGCTGAAATCACAATATCAGTTCATCTCATTGAGAATCTTCTCCTTTTCTGACCTCCATCTTTCCAAGAAAGATGTGCCTTTCCAAGGAATGGGGCCTCTCCCAGTTCCATGTCTAAAGTAGGAGAGATAAAGCTACATCATCACTGCCTTCAAGGAGCACACTGGCAGTATTTTTTTCTGAGGCATATCTGTTAGTTCTTTTGACAGTCCATGGGATAGACAGTAGTCTTCTCCAGAACTACAGTTCAAAAGCATCAATTTTCTGTCATCCTTATACATATATAAAAATATGTGTTGCATAGCTTATATATGTATTTGAGTTACATAGTTATTAAATGAAAACCTGTAAATTCTCATTATTGTTTATTTGTTTTATTCTTAAGTCAGGAGAAAAGTGCTTTCTGTAGTAAGAAAACAAAATGCAGTTTATAATAGAAGCTGGCTATTTGCAAGTTCAAGCTGAAACTGAGGAAAATTAAACCAACTCCACAGGAGCCAAAATATTACTTGGATTTCATCCCACCTGAATTTCAGAATCATCTCAGGAACAGGTTTGAGGCCTTGAAACTAATGAGCGAAGACCAGATGAGTTATGGGAGGATGTCAAAGGTATCATCCAGAAAGAGTGCAAACGGTCATTACAAAGACAGAAGAGGAAGAAAAGACCAAAATGGATGTCAGAAGAAACTCTGAAGATTGCACTGGAGCATAGAGAAGCCAAAGCACAAGGAAGAATTCAAGATACTAAAGAGCTGAACAGAAGATTCCAAAAGGCAGCACGGAATGACAAAGCAAAATACTACAATGAAATGTGCGAGGAGCTAGAGCCGGAAAATCAAAAGGGCCGAACTCGCTCAGCATTTCTTAAGCTCAAGGAACTGAAGAACAAATTCAAACCTAGAGTTGCTATAATCAAGGATAATTTAGGCAGAATATTAAATGATCCACGAAGTATTAAAAGAAGATGGAAAGAATATACTGAGTCGTTGTATCAAAAGGAATTGTCAGATACAGAAGAATTTAATGAAATAACATATGAGCAAGAGCCTATGGTGATGAAGGAAGAAGCTGAAGCTGCTTTGAAGGAAATAGCAAAAAATAAGGCCCAAGGAACAGATGGTATACCAATTGACGTGTTTCAGCTAACAGATGCCGCCTTGGATGTGCTCACCAAGTTGTTGTTTGTTGTTGTTTGATGCCGTCGAGTCGTAGATGACTCATAGCGACCCTATGAACAAACGAACGGCCTGAGCACTGTTCGTACATAGAGCTTCCGGAGGCAAACCATTTCGGAAGTGGATGCCGCTCCTGCTTCCAGGCTTGATTTAGTCAAGAAGCTCCAGCCAACACTGTCCACCATGGGTACCCATTACCACGATTGGCACATCACTGTCAGTCTTCAGCATCACAGCAACCACGAGTTACCTC
>NW_006399955.1:4174467-4179661 GCF_000299155.1 Elephantulus edwardii
CTGCCTGCACTCTGGCTGGCTACCCCTCTCCACCAGCCCTAGAAGCCCTGGCCTCCACCTACCAGCTCCTGGATGCCCTGGGCAATGGCCTTGTGCCAGGTACTGATGATGGCCTCTGAGTTGTGTTGGATCAGGTACTCCGAGCCATCATGGCTTCACAGCTCACCAAGTAATGCCAAGAAATCTGGAGAACAATCACTTGGCCATCTGAATGGAAGACATCTATATTTGTTCCCATTCCAAAGAAGGATGACCCAACAGAGTATGGAAACTACAGAACAATATCATTGATTTCACATGCAAGCAAGATTGTACTGAAGATCATCCAAAATGACTGGAATAGCACATCAGCAGAGAAATGCCAGAGGTGCAGCCTGGGTTTAGAAGGGGTCATGGTACTAGGGATATTGTAGTTGATGTTAGATGGATGTTAGCTGAAAGCAAGGAATACCAGAAGAATGTCTACCTGTGTTTCATTGATTATGCAAAGGTGTGTGACTGCGTAGATCATAACAAACTGTGGCTCATTCTGAGAAGAATGGGAATTCCAGAGCATTTAATCGTGCTAATGTGAAACCTATACTTGGACCAAGAGGCGGTTGTCAGAACAGAATAGGGTAACACTGCATGGCTCAAAATTGGGAAGGGTGTACGCCAGGGATGTATCCTGTCTCCATACCTTTTCAACCTGTATACAGAACAGATTGTCTGGGAAGCATAAGGATTGGTGGAGGACCTATTAACAATCTGCTTTATGCAAATGATACAACCCTGCTTGCTGAAACTGAGGAGGTCCCCATGCACTTGCTGCGAAGGGTCAAGGACTGCAGCTTTCAGGATGGACTGAGGCTCAATGTTAAGAAGACAAGGGTTCTCATCACTGGACCAATTGGCAGTATCAGGATGGAAGGTAAAGAGATTGAGATTGTTCACAGCTTCAGTTTGCTTGGCTCCACAGTCAACACTCTTGGCATTAGCAGCCAGGAAATCAGAAAACGTATTGCAATGGGAAAGTCTGCGGTTAGGGACCTCTCTAAAGTACTCAAGAGCAATGGTGTCTCTATGGAGACTAAGGTCCACCTGATACAGGTCATGGTCTTTGCAATCACTTGTTATGCATCAGAGAGTTGAAAAATGACTAGGGAGGATAGAAGGAGAATTGATGCCTTTGAGCTGTGGTGCTGGAGAAGAGTATTGAATGTACCATGGACTGCCAAGAAAACAAACAGATTCATCTTGGAGGGGGTTAAACCAAGCAACTCCTTGGAGGCAAGGATTCTGGAGTTTCGTCTGACATGCTTTGGGCATGTTGCAAGGAGGGACATGTCCTTGGAGAGGAACATCATGTTTGGGACAGTGGAGGGACAGCACAGGAGGGGAAGACCTTCTATGATTTGGATTGATTCAGTGATTGGGGTAATCAGGATGGTTGTGTCAGAGACAGTGCGATTGGCACAGGATAGAGCAGGGTTTAGGGCTGTTGTACCTAAGGTCACTCCGAGTCGCAAACGACTCGACGGCACATAACAACAACAACAACATCAACAACAACAGGATTAAAAAAATATTATAGGACATTGCATATATGAAACAATGGAAACACTAATGATCCTGCACAGTTTACACTGAAATGAGAATTGTGTAGGTTTTATTCAGGGATAAATAGTAACGAGTGTGGAAACCGTACAACAATACCATTGATTTCACATGCAAGCAAGATTCTACTGAAGATTATCCAAAAAGGACTGGAACAGCACATCAGCAGAGAACTGCCAGCAGTCCAGGCTAGGTTTAGAAGGGGTCGTGGTACTAGGGATATTGTAGCTGATGTTAGAGGGATCTTGGCTGAAAGCAGCGAATACCAGAGGAATGTCTACCTGTATTTCATTGATTTTGCATTTGACTGTGTGGATCATAACAAACTGTGGCTGACTCTAAGAAGAATGGGAATCCCAGAACCCTTGATCGTGCTAATGCAAAACCTATACTTGGACCAAGAGTCAGTTGTCAGCACAGAACAATGAAACACTGCACGGTTCAAAACTGGAAGCGCATATGCCAGGGATGTGTCCTGTCTCCATACCTTTTCAACCTGTATGTAGAACAGATTATCCGGGAGGCTGGCCTATATGAAGAGAAATGTGACATCAGGATTGGTGGAAGATCTATCAACAATCTGCGTTATGCTGATGACACAACCCTGCTTGCTGAAACTGAGGAGGACCTGAAGCGCTTGCTGCAGAAGGTCAAGGACTGCAGCCTCCAATATGGATTGAGGCTCAATGTCAGGAAGACAAAGATTCTCACCACTGGACCAATTGGCAGCATCAGGATGGATGGTAAAGAGATTGACTTTGTTCACAGCTTTAGTCGGCTTGGCTCCATAGTCAATGCACCAGCAGACAGGAAATTAAAAGATGTATTGCGATGGGAAAGTATACTGTTAGGGACCTTTCCAAAGTACTGAAGAGCAATGGTGTCTCTCTGGAGACTAAGGTGCCTCTGATACAGGCCATGGTCTTTGCAATCACTTGTTATGCATCAGAGATTTGGGCTATGAATAGGGAGGATAGAAGGAGAATTGATGCCTTTGAGCTGTGGTGCTGGAGAAGAGTATTGACTGTACCCTGGACTGCTAAGAAAGCAAACAAATTCATCCCAGAGGGGTTAAACCAGGCTACTCCTTGGAGGCAAGGATACTGAAGTATCATTTGACATACTTTCGACATGTTGTGTGGAGGGACCGGTACTTGGAGAGGGACATCATGCTTGGGAGGGTAGAGGGTAGGTGCAGGAGGAAAAGGCCTCTGTGAGGTGGATTGATTCAGTGACTGGGGTAGTCTGGATGGGTGTATGGGAGACAGTGTGATTGTCACAGGATAGAGCAGAGTTTAGGGCTGTTGTACATAGGGTCGCTATGAGTCACAAGCGACTCAACGACACATAGCAACAACAACAACAATAACAACTTGTAATTTCAATTAGATGTGAAAAAGAATGAATCAAGATTAACAAAATCATTTTTATTTTCTCCCCAAAACAGAGAAAAATTGTTTCCATGAATGAGATGAAATAAAATTTGTGGTTTATTTATGAAATAAAATATATTCAGTATGAAATTTAACTCTTTAAATATCTCTCAATGTTTTTTTCCTATATTGCATATGATATTTTTTTCCTCAAATTACCAAATGCTGATCTATAATCAGTTTACAGCACTTGCTTGACACAAACAAATTATATTCTTGGAGTGTCTTCCTAATAACAATCTCCACAGATATGAGCACAGAAAATGGTCTTCCACCCCATTCTATTCTGCTTTATTAGTTTTCTTTCTCTGAAATGTCAGCTTGCTGAAATCTCAAATATGTAGGGGATGACTCTGTCAAACCATAAACACCCTTGAATTAAAAATATCCCTGCCCATTGAAATATCAGTAAGTTAAAGAGGAGGTGCAGAGTTCACTGCTCTAGTCGAGGTCTGTGTATATCTTCAAAAGCCTACCAGCTAGTCTATTTTCAGTTTGTAATATTTTCATTTGCAAAGGACTTTGCACATTCCACTTCTGAAACAAACCATTAAATCATGTGGGGATTATTGCATAAATAATGAATAAGCAGAGAAAAATGGGGTCATTTAATTTTCTTTAAAAAGGAATGGACTCTGGATTAATCTTAGAAAGTTCTTTGGGGAGTAAAATTCATTATATTTTGTCATATAATGTTCAGAGGTTTGTCTAGCAGTGATTTTCCAAAGCAATGACAATGGTATTAAAAAACTTATCTGTAATTCTAAAACTTATAATGGGAATGCATTATATTAATATCTAATTAAATAAATTTTACTTTGTAAACAATATTTATTTTAAGAACATTGGATTTTTAAAGGTAAAAATTCACTACATAATTTTTTTAATTTTTATTATTTTTAATATTATGTGTGTAGCATCAGATCAGATCTGACTGCTACAGGAGGAGACTGTCCCTCCCTCTTCAGCAGAACATCTGGTGGATTTGAACTGCACTACATAATTTTTTAAGGTAATTATCTCATGTTAAATTTAACTATACTTTTTTATCTCTAGGAATACTTATTATATGTTTCTTAAATATATTAGTTCAATTAGTTTAAAAATGTCTTAAAAAACACATACACAAATTTATAGACATACACATAAAGCTTTGGTGGTATTGTGTACCTAGAGTCTTCATCTACCCATAGCTGAAAGATCCCTAGCCAGTTTTCATAGTCAGTAATTGCATGGAAAGAGATTACCCATCTGTCTCTCACAGAGCAGCTGGTGGCTTCAAATTGCA
Source organism: Elephantulus edwardii (assembly GCF_000299155.1). Taxonomy (NCBI): domain Eukaryota; kingdom Metazoa; phylum Chordata; class Mammalia; order Macroscelidea; family Macroscelididae; genus Elephantulus; species Elephantulus edwardii. Next base: position 4,178,785 of record NW_006399955.1, read on the forward strand.
TCTCTTTGCCACTGCAGCATAGCTTTTTGCCACTAGGCCACCAGACCTATGTTATGTTGTTATGTGCCGTTGAGTCGCTTCCGACTCATAGCGACCCTATGTACAACAGCCCTAAACTCTGCTCACTGTCTCTGACACACCCATTCCGATTATCCCAGTCACCAAATCAATCCACCTACTAGAGGGCCTTTCCCTCCTGCACCTGCCCTACACCCTTCCAAGCATGAGATCCTTCTCCAAGGATGGGTCTCTCCTTAAAACATGACCAAAAATATGTCAGACAAAGCCTCAGAATCCTTGCCTCCAAGCAACAACCCAGTTTTACCCTCTTCAGGATGAATCTGTTTGTTTTCTTAGCAGTCCATGGTACCTTCAATACTCTTCTCCAATACTAAAGCTCAAAGGCATCAATTCTCCTTCTATCCTCCAACTCTCTGATGCATAACAAGTGATTGCAAAGACCATGGTCTGTATCAAACTCACCTTAGTTTCCAGAGAGACACCATTGCTCCTCAGTATTTTAGAGAGGTCCCTAACAGCAGACTTTGCCATTGCAATAAGTTTTATTTTTTACTCTTTCCTGGCTGCTGGTGCCAAGAGTGTTGATTGTGGAGCCAAGCACACTAAAGCTGTGAATAATCTCAATCTCTTCACCATCCATACTGATGCTGTCAATTGGTCTGACCAAATGGATGTCAGAAAAAACTCTGAATAATACACCAGAGGGCAGAGAAGCCAAAGCACAAGGAAGAATTCAAGGTACTAAAGAGCTGAACAGAAGATTTCAAAAGCAACGCAGGATGACAACGTAAAATATTACAATGAATTGTGCAAGGATTTGTGTCAAGGAATTGTGTCAAAAAATCAAAAGGGCTGA
>NW_006399955.1:4181363-4188186 GCF_000299155.1 Elephantulus edwardii
AAACTATAGAACAATATCATTGATTTCACATGCAAGCAAGATTCTGCTGAAGATTATCCAAAAATGACTGGAACAGCACATCAGCAGAGAACAACTGGACCACGCCTATAGCACATACAATTTTATTAAGATGATTTGTAACATTGAAATATGAAATATAAGCTGAATGTTCCGGCAATAGACTGATTAAACAACAATGATTTCTAACAGTAAAAGATAATAATTAACCAATGGCTTAGATCTATATTTATTGACATGAACAGGCAATTTTACTAAATATTATAGATTTAATTTTTTTCAAATCTATATACATTTATATTTATTTTAGATATGAAAATACAGGTATATGATATAAGTATTCATCTAAACAACAGAATGAATGAGTCAGAATCAACTCATAGCCTACCCTGCAGCAAGTTTCAGAGGCTGTAAATCTCATGGTGAGAGATTTCTCATCTTTTTCCTATGGAGGCATTGGTAAATTGGACCTAACAAAGAGTATGTATGGCTTTTGTGTTAGCAGTATAACTTTCCACAGACTATGCCACCAAGCTCTCTTAAACTTATTAATTTAGTAAAGGTTTATTCAACACGTTTAATTGAAAACTTTCTAGGTGTCTAGGGGTGAGTCCCTGGCTTTGTCTCTCTGTGCAGGCTGGGGCATGGCTATGGAGTGCTTGGTTGGCACGAAACCACTTTTCTGGCAAATGAGAGCCCAGGATGTAAGTCTGGTTTCTATGAAAATTCATTTAGGGTCTTTGGAAACTCATGCTTACTCAGAGGGGTGATTCTATGGCTTTGTCTCTCTGAGCAGGCTGGGGCATGGCTATTGAGTGATTGGATGACAGGAAGCTAATTTTCTGGCCAATGAGTGCCCAGGATGCAAGTCTGGTTTCTGTGAAAATTCATTTGGGCCCTCAGACCTGGTTTTAATTGTTGTTGGTCAAACATTCTTCTAAACGTGATAGCACTGGTTTGTCCATCTGTTGTACAGGATGCTAAACACTGCGACACTGATGTGTCAACTGTGATAATGGTTACTCATGGTGGACAGTGTTTGGTGGAGCTCCCCTATTTAAAAAGGCTTGGAAGCAGGAATGGCATCCACTTCTGAAATAGCTTGCCTCTGGAAACTCTATGAACTTGGAGAAATGATGAAAGTCACATCAGTATTCAGGTCTTTCATTCATAGGGTCATTATATGTCTTCTACAACTTGATGGCACTCAATAACAACAACAGAACTGATCTAGTTAGTATTGAGAATAAAGAAGTGAATCCGACAGAAAAGGTCATAGTGCACACAGAGTTTATCAGGGGAGAAAAATAATAAATGCGTAACTAAATAAGTATGTCAAATTATCAGAAAATAATGATACAGCAGGTGGAAGGAGTTCTGGTTGTACTTCAGTCCATAGTGAGTAGCCTTATTCACTCAAACTCTTTGTGTATCTGGTGGTTGAATCTATCAGGAGTTCTATGACAGAAAGATGAACAATCCATTCCCATTGTGATTTATTATCTCAGAATTCCAATAGATAGCCTCTCCTCTACAAGCCAGAAATGACACCATAGCACCAAGTTTTTAAGTTTTGATAGTAAACTTGCTACTTTAGAGTCAGTGGTCAAATAAATCTTTTAGTAAGTAGCATTCAAATAAATAAAAGTCTGCTATGTTCTTTGTCTTATACAATGAAATGGTTGTTAATACCATATACAAAGATTAGAAAATTGGTGGGTAAAACAAGCAGCTTAAGGGGAAATCATGTAAGTCTGTTTTGTCTAATTATTGGTCAGGCAATTTGATCATTGTTTTGAAAATATTATTTAAAATAATAATCGTTCTCTTATGCAAAGACCTTGATTGCATTTAAATGAGGTCCAGATTTACACCAAATACAAATGTAATGCCTAGCTAATACTCCATGGAGCACAATATGGCTAATAAGAACTATAATTCACATTATAAAGATGTAGGAGTTTCAATTTTTAAGGAACCATGTATTACATACACTCAGTATGAAGTAGCAGAAAAATTTCAGTACAGAATTAGCTACTAAAAATTATTTCATTTGTTTTAGAGTCAATGATTTTGGGGTTTTTTTGTAATTTTTTTTGCTTTTAAAGTAATGACAGTTTTGTCCAAAAAAAAAGTATAAATTTAAATTATTCCCGTATTAGTTCTTTTAAACACTTGACAATTTTAAAAATTTGCATTGCTATGAAATACTTATTTTTTAAATGTACTTTCATCAGGAAAACAATTCTCAACAACTAATTAATATAACAAGGGGCTGAAATTTTAAATGTATGCAAATGTTCTAATATTATGATTTATATGTGTTATACAATGTTATTTAAGAAAATAAGAGGCTATTTCTTATTTTATTACTCTGATAGCCTAGTGGGTAAGTAGCTGTGCTGCCAGTTTAAAAGTAGGCAGCTTGAATCCACCAGTTGCTCCACAGGAGAAAGATGAGAAATCTCCTTCCTTGTGATTTATAAACTCAGAAACCTACCAGAGGGTCATCGGTGAGTCATCTCAGGTTCAATGCCAATGAGTGAATGATTGAATGCTTACATACATATTTACTTTTATTTCTACCCCTTCCTTCCTCCCTCTCTCCCCCCCTTCCCTCTTTCCTTTCCACGGTCTTTCTCTCCTTCCTCTCTTTATTTCCCTCACTGTCTCATTGCCAATGAGTCTGAACTGACTCATAGCTAATCCTCCAACAGATGTACAGAGGCTGCAAATCACATGAAAGGAAATGGCTCATTTTGCTCCTGTGTGGTCACTGCTGGATTTGAACTGCCGGACAGACTGTCTTTGGGTTAACTATAAACATATATGTATTCTGTAAGTAAAATTTAAATCTTGATGATAACATAGATTTTTTTCATGTTACAATTTCTTATATTCTGCTATTTATCTAAACATGCTATTGGCATTAATATTTTAGGATAGAGATGAGGTAATCAGGAAGCAAAAGCGAAGTAAAGAAAAATTAAAGCAACAAGCTCCCTTCTAACTGTGCTTTAGAACAAAAAGAGTAATGACATTTCATATACTTTAAATAAATGAATAGCCGACTTCAATTTCTCTTCCAAAATGTGACCTTATTTTGTGATGTAAAATAAAAGTCGACAAACAAATATAAGATACTAGATTTCAATTTTAGATTTGTGTATCTTTCTTTCTCTTAAGCCATGTTTAATTCACTTTCCCAGAATTTTTTAAGGACTGCAGTTCCTATGGAAACTACAGAACAATATTATTGATTTCACATGAAAGCAAGATTCTACTGAAGATTATCCAAAAACGATTAGAACAGCACATCAGCAGAGAACTGCCAGGAGTCCAGGCTGGGTTTAGAAGAGGTCGTGGTACTAGGGATATTGTTGCTGATTTTAGATGGACCTTAGCTGAAAGCAGAGAATACCAGAAGAATGTCTATCTGTGTTTCATTGATTATGCAAAGGCAGTTGACTGCGTGGATCATAGCAAATTGTGGCTGACTCTGAGAAGAATGGGAATCCCAGAACATTTAATCGTGTTAATGCGAAACCTATACTTGGACCAAGAGGCAGTAGTCAGAACAGAGCAGGGCAACACTGCATGGTTCAAAATTGGGAACGGTGTACGCCAGGGGTCCTGTCTCCATACCTTTACAACCTGTATGCAGAGCAGATTATCCGAGAGGCTGGGCTCTATGAGGAGAAGAGTGGCGCTAGGATTGGTGGACGATCTATCAACAATCTGCGTTATGCAGATGACACAACTCTGCTCGCTGAAACTGAGGAGGACCTCATGCACTTACTGCAGAGGGTCAAAGACTGCAGCCTTCAATATGGACTGAGGTTCAATGTCCAGAAGACAAAGATTCTCACCACTGGACCAAACGGTAGCATCAGGATGGATGGTGAAGAGATTGAGATTGTTCACAGCTTCAGTTTGCTCGGCTCCACGGTCAACACTCTTGGCACTAGTAGCCAGGAAATAAAAAAACATATTGCAATGGGAAAGTCTGCGGTTAGGGACCTCTCTAAAGTACTCAAGAGTAACGGTGTCTCTCTGGAGAATAAGGTGTGCCTGATACAGGCCATGGTTTTTGCAATCACTTGTTATGCATCAGAGAGTTGGACAATGACTAGGGAGGATAGAAGGAGAATTGACGCCTTTGAGCTGTGGTGCTGGAGAGGAGTACTGAATATACCATGGACTGCCAAGAAAACAAATAGATTCATCCTAGAGAGGGTTAAACCAGGCTGCTCCTTGGAGGCAAGGATTCTGGGGCTTTGCCTGACATACTTTGGACATGTTGTAAGGAGAGACAGGTCTTTGGAGAGGGACATCGTGCTGGGCAGAGTAGAGGGACGGCGCAGGAGGGGAAGACCCTCTATGAGGTGGATTGGTTCAGTGACTGGGGTAATCAGGATGGACGTGTCAGAGGCAATGAGATTGGCACAGGATAGAGCACGGTTTAGGGCTGTTGTACATAGGGTCGCTATGAGTCATAAGCGACTCGATGGCACATAACAACAACAACAAGCAGTTCCTATATTCCCATATAATGGACATTAGGGTACCACTAGGATTTACAATTTTCAGGTAGAAAATTTATTATACAAAGTAAATTTTAAATTGATTAAGAACTTATTAATATACTAGCACTAAGATGATGATTATATAACTGCCTACAGTGTTCAGGTTTTAATTGGTAGTGAAATGAATAATTTAAGCAAAAATTTGTGCCATGCTCTGTACTACTGGAGTCAATCAACTTTTGTTCCTGCTGCTTCTATTTCTATTTTCATCCCTGTAATCTTGATTGTTTTTCTTTTTAAATAAAAGCTGGCACAAAGATTTCCATTTGAAAACACACATAATCAAAATTACCATTTTATTTAATGGCCAATAAGAGTATCAATCCATAGCTTTGACGTTTATGTTTCCAAGCTGTGATGGTATTATTTTAGGTAAATTAGATAACAGAGAATTAACATGAAACTAGACCTAACACATGCCACTGGACCATTGAATAGATATCTTGACTTCTTTCACAATGTCAAATGAACTTTTCAAAAGACTAATGTGGTAGTGTCAACTACTTGCCACAGTTTGCTCATTCATTTTTCCTATCCGTTAGGATACAGTGAAGCATTCTTCTATTTTTTTAATCCTTTTTTAAATTTTACGGGTGTGTGTGTGTGTATACGGTCAAATCAGATATGACTGGTACGGGAAGAGATTGTTCCTCCTCCTACAAAAGAGCATCTGGTAGATTCGAACCACACACCTCTGGGCAGTACAGCTTCTTGCCACTAGGCCACCAGAGCTCACCAGGTATTCTTCTTACAACTAGAAGTTCCACTTATATAGCCAGTCATGCCTGACTTTCATTTTCATTTCACTCTGAAAAAATTATCGGGGTTTTTTTTGTCATTTCAAATCAAGATGAAAGTTACTCACACCTTTCATTATTCCCTCATTTTTAAAAAGTGTCTTATAATTTTAATTTTCTTTTGCTTCAACTTTTTTCTAAATAAGTCATGCAACATACTGGTCTCTCTTCAGTTGTCACAAAGAACTGCAGTGACCTGAGCTTTAAAGAGTTAAAAGAGATGCCTAATTGTTCAATCTTCTCAACCATATACATCTTATAAATCCTAAAAAATTATTGCATTTTTTAAACACTTGAGAGATTGAAAATAATATCTTAGTTATTCTTAGAAAATCTTCTTTATTTAGCTTGACCAGGGACCTAATTTGCATGTGTCCATAAGCAATTTCTTCAGTAGACAATGTTGAGAATCTTTGTCTAGGAACTCTTTCTCTCACCTTTACCTCACCTTACAGTGCTTTTAATTAAGATTATTTTTTGTTTATCACATTAGAAAGAAAATTTATTATTTAACTTCACAAGTGAAAATCAGTGTATATTAAATATGTGTGATTTTTTCCTTTTTTCTTTCTTTTAGTTTTATTCAATTCAAAAATAGCACAACAGATATACTCATATACCCACAATTGCTTTGATTAAACAGATGTTAATATGTGGACACTTTTGTCTCAGAGAGAACTCCTCCATGCTCTCTCATTTCTTTTTCTTTTTTTTCCCCCCAGTGGAACACAAAATTTAATTTAATTTAATAATTTAATTACTGTATTTTATTTTAATTTAATTTTTAGGGTTTCCAGCCATTCATTGCTGCACTTTTCTCCCTGTCCACATCTCACCCCCGCCCCCCAATTCACTCTTCTTGAAAAGCAAAAGAAAAACTCTTTCAATCCTTCCCCCCGCAAGTCCACTCTACTGTTCAGCTTTCATTCTGAAATTCTGTCATGACAATAATACTCAATCATATATACCTTTTACGTTGTTCTCTCTCTCATCTGTTTCAATGCAGTATACATCATTCCTCCACTCCTTCCTTACCTTCTCTCATCCCTAATGTCCATCCCATTTTGCAACAGTGACCCTATGCAATATTTGTCCTTTTCTTACTGAGATATTTCATTCAGCTTAAAGTTCTCCAGGACCATCCATTTTGCATAATATTTCATGAGTTCCTTGTTTTTTAATGCTGCATAGTATTCCATTGTGTGAATATACCAGAGCTTCTCTATCCGTTCATTTTTTGATGGGCACTTGAGGTGTTTCCAGATCTTTGCTATTTTGAACAAAGCCACAATAAACAGGGGTGTGCATACATCTGCTTGGGTGGCGGTTATGGTTTCTTTAGGGAAAATTCCCAGTAGCGGAACTGCTGAGTCAAATGGTATTTCTATTTGCAACTTTTTGAGAAGGCACCATACAGCCTTC
>NW_006399955.1:4188561-4197264 GCF_000299155.1 Elephantulus edwardii
ATAAATTCTAGTTATAAGCCCCTTGTCTGAAATGTCATTGCCAAATATTTTTTCCCAATATGTGGCTTCCCTTTTTACCCTGTTGTAGAAGTTTTTGTGTAATTTTTTAAATATTAATTTTGAGATTTGTGATGTTAATTATCTTTAATATAGAAATAGAGTATGTACTAGAGATTTTTCTAAGTTTATTATAAAATTAAGTCACTTTGGTGACAAGTTGTTCTGAAGCAAATGGCAGAGAACAAGCCTCAAGGAATTGATGGAATACCAATTGACATATTTCAACAGACAGATGCTGCCCTGGACATGCTCACTAGGTTGTGTCGAGAAATACGGAGGGCAACTACCTGGACAATTGACTAGAAGAGATGCACATTTTCTTTCTATTCCAAAAATTGAGTGACCTGATAGAGTGTGGAAATCATCTAACTTTTTCACTGAGATCACATGCAAGCAAAATCCTATTAAAGATTATCCAAAAATACCCAGAACAGTACATTGACAGAGAACTACCAGAAATAAAGGCTAGGTTTAGAAGAGATCATGACGTTTATCTGGATTTCATTGGCTATGTAAATACGTCTGCGTGGACCACAACAAACTGGCTACCTTGTGCAGGATGGGAATCCCAGACATTTTATTGTGCTTATGTGAAACCTATACCTGGGACAGGAAGTAGTCCTCAGAGCAGATCAAGAAAATATTGCATGGTTCAAAATCAGGAAAGGAGTGCACTCGGAGTGCATGTTTGCTCTATACCTATTCAATCTCTATGCAGAGCAGATCCTTTGGGAAGCTGGACTTTATGAAGAGGAATGTGGTATCGGGATTAGAGGGAGATTCATCAAGAACCTACATTATGCAGAGGACACAATCTTGCTTACAGAAACTGAGGATGACCTGAAGCATTTTCTGCAGAAGGGTAAGGACTGCAGTCTTCAATACAGATTGAAGCTCAAAATCAAGAAAACAAAGATTCTCACCACTGGGCCAATTGGTGGTATCATGATGGTTGGAGAAAAGATTGAGGTTATTAACAATTTCAGCTTGTTCAAATCTACAATCAAAACTCTTGGGACCAATAATCAAGAAATCAAAAGACTTGTTGCTCTGGGGAAGGCTTCTGTCAAAGATTTCTCAAAAGTGTTGAAGAGCAACAATGTCAGGTACTTAGGCTATGGTCTTTGCAATTATTTGTTATGCATTTAAAAGCTAGACAAAGAGCAAAGATGGCAGAAGAAGAATTGATGCCTTTGAGTTGTGGTGCTGGAGAAGAGCACTGAACATACCATGGACTGTCAAGAAACCATACAGGTTTATCCTGGATAGGGTGAAATCAGCTTCTCCTTGGAGGCAAGGATTCTGAAGCTCTGTTTCACATACCTTGAGTATGTAGGCAGCAGCTGCCAATTGCTTTAAAAGAACATCCTAAGGGCAGAGGGACCACACAGGACAGGGAAGTCCTGAATAGGATAGACTGACATAGTAACTACGATATGGGGGTATGGTGTCAGAAACAGTGAAACTGGCTCAGAATAGAGTTCAGAGCTATTGTACCTAGGGTTGCTATTTGTTTCAGGTGACTTGATGGCACATGGCAACAACTGGCAGCCTAGTGGTAAGAAGCTGTGCTACAATCCCAAAGGCATGAGATTTGAATCCACCAGCTAGCTGCTCTATGGGAGAAAGATGGATACTTAACTGTACAATTAATTGCCTCTGAAAGCCCACTAGAGTGTCAGCTATGAGTCATTTCTGACTTTATGGCACAAAGCAACATCAAGTTTCTACAATTATGGGACTGGGAATACATTTAATAGAGAATTAGTAATACACCAAAGTCTTGTTTCATATTTTAGAAATCTGCAGAATTGACCTGATATGTACTGGGCTTACTATTTCATGGGATAATATTCAAATATGCACTCAGGAGTGGCTACCTATTATTATGGATGAGAGTTACTTAACTACCTCAAATTGTCTGATTTACACATATGCATAAAAAAGACTGTATATTCTTTAAATCTTCCTTTTTATCTTAACTCAATATTTTTCCCAAAGAATCTTTCAGTTTTGCAACTCAAGCTTTGAATAACTCAATATTTTTCCCAAAGAATCTTTCAGTTTTGCAACTCAAGCTTTGAATTTTTCAATTCTTTCTGCCTGAGAAACGTGGCATCTGTTTTTCCTTTTGGCTTTCTTTCTAAAGTTCTTGAGTAAATTCTAAGCCTTCCAGGTAGCAGTGCAACTCCCGAAAGACTAAGCCATGAGAGCTCCTTTCAAATAATGAGCAAATTATTTCCTTTCTAAAGAAAAAGGAATCTTAATTTGACCAAATAATGTTATCATCAGCTTATCTGATATTAAAGTATGTGTGACAAAGATACTAGTTGCCTAATATCTTACTATGATATATAACTTTTTAAGTAATGAAAAAAACAAACTGAGGGTGTTCTTTTTTTTCCCTGAGGATGTTCTTAAGATAAATGTTGCCATACCCACTAACAACCCAAAGAAACATGAAAATATCAGTATTTTTAAAGCTTGCTATTTGTGTTTTCATATCTTATGTATTTTCCTGTCATCATACTTCCAGAATATTTTGAATATTTTTATGTGTATATAAATATATTTTCAATATTTTATATCATTGAAACCAATTGAAGGTATCCTTCTGAAACATCTTCTTGTTCTTAATTTAATAAGTATAAGGCACACACAGGTAATTATTTAAGCTGACATTTTGTTGTCTTTCACTATTTTGTAACAGAAAAATTATATCATATTTCTTTGTATTAATATATTACACATTCAAAGTTTCTGAGCCTGTACACGGTATTTCATTCTATAAACCTAGCTGCTCTGATTCATATACAAGCTTCCTAACATATGTAAGCATTTCTCTGACTTAAATCTCTAGGAGTAGAATTACCAGATGCAGAACAGTCATTTTCAACTAAGGATGATTTTGGTTCTCCTCCAAGGAGCACTTGGCAATCTCTGGAAACATTATGGTTGTCAAAACTAGAAAGGGAAGCAAGGTGGTGAGCAATGCTATTAAACATCCTCAAATGCACTGGAGAGCTCCCCAAACAGAATTCTCACTGCTATGGTGTTATTTCTGACTTACAGAGGCTCTCTATTTGGTTTCCAAAGCTGTAAATAACTTTTTTTACAGTTATTCTGATTTTATTTTTCTCCATTGATTTTTTTTATCCACTGTTTCACATTTTCTCCCTGCCTCCCCCTTCCTCATCCCATCCCACAATGTATCCCTTGGAAATCTTTATGGAAAGAGTCTGCCCATATCTTTATTGGCAAGCAACTGATAGATTTGAATCTCTAATCTTTCAGTTAGCAGTTCAATATAATATCCTTGTTTTTAAAAAATGAGTAACTGATAATGTCAAGGTCCTCTCCAGAGTGCTAAAGAACAGTGATGTCAGTCTAGAGACTACAATGTGCCTGATCCAGGCCATGGTCTTCTCAGTTACTTGCTATGCATCTGAAAGTTGGACAAGAAAGAAAAAGATGACAAAAGAATAGAGTTGTACTGTGGAGAAGCATTGAACATCCTATGGATTGCCGAAAGAATAAACAGTTGTGTCCTGGATAGGATGAAATCAGATTGCTCCTTGGAGGGGAGGATTTTGAGGCTCTGTCTCACATATCTTGGGCATGTGGTCAGGAGGGACTAGTTCTTTGAAAAGGACATCATGCTTATAAGGTTAGAGAGTCAGTGCAGGAGAGGAAGACCCTAAGTGAGATAAATTGACAGTGTGATTGTAAAAATGGAATCAGATATATCATAGATGGTGAGATTGTCTCAGGGTAAAGCAGGGTTCAGAGTCATTTTCACAGGGTCACTAAGAGTTAACTTGATGGTACATAGCAACAACATCATGTTTACAAGGCAAACTGGAGGAGATTGCCAACACTTTTCAGATTGACTGATATAGACTAAAATAGAGTATCAACTTTGAGTTGTTGTTGGTGTTGTTGTTATGTATCTTTCAGTCAGAACCAACCTAGCTTACCGTCCAGTGGATTTTCAGAGGCAATAAATTGCATGGGAAGAGATAACCAATCTTTCTCCCATGGGGCAGCTGGTGGATTAAAATCCTATACCTTAATGTTGGCAGCATCATTCTTTACCACTAAGGCACAAAAAATCCCTGGTTTTTCAGTTAGTAAAACAACTGTTATAGGCTAGGCCACCAGAAGAAGCTCTAGTGGCTTAGTAGTAAGGAGTTGTGCTGCCAACCCAAAGATACAGAGTTTGAATGCACTAGCTGTGCTGTGAGAGAGAGATGGGCAATCTCTTGTGTGATATACTGCCTCTGAAAACCCACTTGTGGATCAGCTCTAAAATGATTCCAACTCAATGGCACACAAAAAGCCATCAGAGCTCCCATCTCTTAGTTTCGTGTTTATGTGTCATCAAATAGCCTTTGACTCATAATGGTCTTTTGAACAACAGATCTAAACCTTGCTATATCCTTACCCATCTTCATGATAGTTGTGTTCAAGCTCATCGTCATAGTACCTGTGTCATACTACCTTTATAAGAGTCAATCTATCTTTGTGAGAGTCAATCCATCTTTATGAGTCTTCCTCTTTCACTGGCCCTCTACTTGTTGCAGCATAATGTATTCTTTCTGATAACACACCTAAAATTATGAGAGGGCATTTCACTATCTTGTATCTTAAGGAGCATAATGCTTGAATTTCCTCCAAGACTGATTTGTTTGTTCTTTTGACAGTCTGTGGGATGTTCAATACTCTTAACCAACATCACAACATTGAAGACATCAATTATCCTACAGTTCATTGTCAAATTTTCAAATGCGATGGAAAAATATCATGATTTGAGGGAGATGCACCTTAGTCTTTGAGCTAACATCCTTGCTTTTTAGTACTTTGAAGAGGTCCTTGACAGAAGATTTTCACAATGCAGCATGTCTTTTGATTTCTGATTATTGTTACCATGGGTGTTGATGGTGGATGCAAGGAAGATTAAATTTTTGTCAATTTTAATTTGCCCCTCTCTTTGTTATGGTGTTGCTTGTTGGTCCAGTGCAAGGGTTTTTATTTTCTTGATGTTGAGATGTAAAGATGTTGAGAAGACTGCAGTTATCTGATTTTGCTCAATAAGTGCTTTAAATCCTCTTCACTTTCTGCAAGCAAGGCTATATCAGCTGCGTAATGCAAGTTGTAGCGGAATCTTCTTCCAGTTCTGATGTCACATCTTATTCGTAGAAGAATACCTTACGGTTGACAGTGCAGCATCTTACCCACTAAACCCCAGAGTTCCCGTCATATACTCTAACTTCTCAAATTACTACTGTAACATAGAGTGTGAACTGGTATGGTGAAAAGATTCAACCCTGATGTCCTATTAAACACTAAAACAGAACAGTAAGAGTCAAGTGAGGAGTCAGCACCTAGCTTAAATGATGGGTCTCTGCTTGAAATTTTTGCTTTCCCCTCCCCTTGTCTTGTATGTTTTTCATCATTTCTTTTTTCACTACTATCTTATAATTTCTTTTATTTTTGTCTTGACTGAAAATTTATAAATATTTCTGAAATGCATGTAGCCATTATTTTCTCTTGTTTTCTAATGAAAGATTCAACAGACTATCTAGACTGTACTAAGAACTGTAAAGCATTTTTGGCCTCATATTTCATCATATTTATCTGTCCTCTCTGTGTTCTCATGTTATATTCAGTTTCTTCTGACATCTATCTTGATCTTTTCTTCTTCCTCTGTCTTTGTAATGACCTTTGTATTCTTCTTGGATAACATTTTTATATCCTCCCACAGCTCATCTGTTCTTCGCTCGTTAATGCCACAGGACTCAAACTTGTTACTGAGATGGTTTTTAAATTCAGGTAAGATAGACTTTAAGTCAAATTTTGGTTCCTGTGAAATTGAAATAACCTTCTTTAGCTTTAGTTTGAACTTGCATATGAGTAGTTCACGGTCTTTTCCACAATCAGCACCCGGCTAAATTTTCACAGCTGACACTGAGATTCTCCAATAATTCTTTCCAGAGATATAATCGATCTTATTCCTGTGCATATCATCAGGTGAAACCCAGGTGTATAGTCTGTGTTTATGTTTCTTTTAAAAGGTATTCACAATGAATAAATCACTAATTGTACATAATTCTATCATTCAATCTCCAGCCTCATTTCTGTTACTAAGTTCATGTTCTCTGACTTCTTCTCTGTTACCAACATTTGCATTCCAGTCACCCATTATTATTATTAATGTATTTTGATTGCAAGTTCTATTGATTTCTGAGTGTAAAAGTTAATAAAAGTTAATGCTCTTTGGCTCTGATATTTGGTGGATGCATGTGAATGATTTGGACTTCCTTGTATGCATATAGATACTATCCTGTCACCCAGAACATTGTATTTCAAGGTGGATCTAGAAATACCTTTTATAATTGTGAAAGAAACCCCTCTTTTCCTCACCTTTTTATATTTTGCATAGTAGATCTTATGATTGTCTGATTCAACATGTCCCATGCCAATACAGCTTATTTTGTCAATACCTAGAATGTCAATATTTACGTATTCTACTTCTTTTTTAACAATATCCAATTTTCCCACATTCATTCCTTTGAGCTGTGGTTCTGGAGAAGAGTATTGAAAGTACCATAGACTGCTAGGAAAACAGACAGATTCATCGTGGAAAGGGTTAAATCTGGTGGCTCCTTGGAGGCAAGGATTCTTTGGCTCCATCTAATATACTTTGGACATGTTGTGAGGACAGACCGGTCCTTACAACAATTGGGATGGGAGTGCCAGAGACAGTGCAATTGGCACAGGACAGAGCAGAGTTTAGGGCTATTGTACATAGGGTTGTTATGAGTCACAGTCACAAGTGACTCGACAGCACATAACAACAACAATGCTTCTCGCATTTCATATTCCAATAGGAATACTGCACTAGAATATTGAAAAGCCAAAACAAAGGGAAGAAATCAAGAAATTAAGGAGCTGAAAAGAAGATCTCAAAAGGTGGCATAGGAAGACAAAACAAAGTATTATAATGAAATGTGCAAAGAACTGGAGTCAGAAAATCAAAGGAGCTGATCTCGCTCAGCATTGCTTAAGCTGAAGTCAATGAAGAGCAAATTCAAGCCTCAAGTTGCAATACTTATGTATGCTTTGGGCATAATATTAAATGTTACAGGAAGCATCATGGATGTAAGGAGTATACAGAGTCCTTGTACCAAAAGAAATTGGCTGACACAGAAGAATTTTATGAGTATGATCAAAAGTCTGTAGTAATGAAGGAGTAAGTTCAAGTTGCTCTGAAGGAATTGGCAAAAAACTAGGTCCCAGGAATTGACAGCATACAAATTGACATATTTTAACAAATAGATGCTGCCCTGGATGTGCTCACCAGGTTCTGCCAAGAAATATGGAAGACAACCACCTGGGCAACTGACTGGAAAAGACCATATTTGTTCCCATTGCAAAAAATGGTACATGACAGAGTACAAATATTATAAAATAATATAATTTATATCACATGCAAGCCATATTTTGATGAAAATTATAAAAAAAAAAAGACTGGAACAGCACATCAACAGAGAACTGTCAGATGTGCAGGATGAGTTTAGAAGAGTCTGTGGTACTAGGAATATTATAGCTAATGTTAGATGGATGTTAGCTGAAAGTAGAGAGTACCAGAGGAATGTCTGTGTTTCATTGACTACTCAAAGGCATTTGACTGTGTGGATCACAACAAACAGTAGGTAACTCTGAGAAAATTGGGAATTTCAGAATACTTTATTGTGCTCATGCAAAACCTATATCTGGACCAGGAGGCAATCATCAGAACAGAGCAAGGAAACACTGCATGCTTCAGAATCAGAATAGGTATACACCAGGGATGTTGCCTATACCCATACCTTTTCAATCTATACTTGGAACAGATCATCTGGGAGGTTGGGCTCTATGAGGAACAATGTGGCACCAGAATTTGAGTAAAACTGATCAACAACTTGCATTATGCTGATGACACAACCTTACTTGCCAAAAGTGAGGAGAACCTGAGTCATTTGTGGCAAAATGTCCAGGATCTGGCCTTCAATGTAGATTGAATCTCAACATCAAGAAAGCTAAGATTCTCACTACAGGGCTGATTGGCAACATCATGAGAGATAGTGAAAAGATTAAGGTTGTTAACAGTTTTAGTTGGCTTAGCTCAGTCATCAGCATTCTCGGTACCAGCAGCAAGGATATCAAAAGATTAATTGTATTGGGAAAATCTGATGTTAGTACCACTCCAAAGTAGTGAAAAACAATGATATTGTTAGTCTGGAGAATAAGGTGCACCTGATCCAAGTCATGGTCTTTACAATTACTTTCTATGTATCAGAAAACTGGGCAATGATTAGGGATTATAGTTGGAGAATTGATACCTTTGAACTCTGATGCTGGAGTACTGAATACACCATAGACTTCTAGGAGAACAAAGAGGTTTGTCCCAGAGAAGATGAAACCTGGGTGCTTCTTGGAGGCAAGGATTGTGAAGTTCTGTCTGACTGACATACTTTGGTCATGTTGCAAAGAGGGACAATTCCTTGGAAAGGAACATCATGCTTGAGAGAGTGGAGAGACAGTGCAAGAGACGGAAATAATGAGGGTAGGTGTGTCAGAGATAATAAGGTTGGCTCAGGA
>NW_006399955.1:4197505-4200891 GCF_000299155.1 Elephantulus edwardii
CCCATATTATGAGAGATGAAGCCTCACCACCTTTGTCACTTAAGAGACACTCTGACTGCATTTTCTCCAAGACATATCTGTTTGTTCTTTTGACAGTCCAAGGGTGGTTATTCAGTACTCTTCTTCCATCACCACAACTCAAAGGCAACAACTCTTTTTTTCTCAACCTTCTTTATTATCCATTTTTCTGATGTAGAGCAGGTAGTTGAAAAGATCATGATTAACCTACCCACACACACACCCCCCAAAAAAGACCATGACCTGAATAAGGCACACCTTAGTCTTCAAACTAATATCAACGTTCTTAAGTATTTTGGAGTGTTTCCTGTGATGCTGAAACTTGTGCCATTGGGGTGTCAAATGCCATAATGGTTACCATTTGCTTTCGTTCATACAGTACTCTATGAATTTTTTATTTTTTTTATCTACTAATTTGCTTTAGTACAGTGACTCTGTATTCTTTCTATTTTCTTTTGATAATTCCTGGATCAGTCAATATTTTATCCATAGTATATCTCTCAGTGTTGCAATTCAAGATTTGAATATGTTTTTAATTTATTTCAGCTTGAGAAATGTTGAACATTCTCAACATTTGCTTATTACTTATGTTCTTTTTTTATTCTTTGACTCAAGCTTATTGCATGTTTCATTATAATTGTTTGCTTTATCTTCTCAAACAGTCCTTTGATAACTGCTCAACTCTTCAATTTGACATCTTTACCTTTTGGTTTTGATTCTTGATTCTCTAATATAATATTCATACTCTGACATCAGTTTTGATTTTTCTTTCAGTTTTGTCTTTGTATTGACCTTTTGTTCTCTTCTTCTGGAAGCTATCCTTGATGCTCTGCCTCAGTTTCCCTGGACTTTGATCACTGGTGTTCAGTGCATCAAAATTGTTCTTGAGATCGGTTCTTAAAGTAAATTAGGATAGACTCAATGTAATATTTTGGTCCCTATAAATTAGTTTTCATTCTTTTTTCAGCTTCAGTTTGAACTTTCACAGGAGTAATTTGATGGTCTCTTCCAAAATAGGCACCTGATACCATTTTAACTGCTAATTTTGTGCTTCTCCAATGAATTATTCTTTCCACAGATATAGTCAGTCTGATTCATGTGCAAACCATCAATTAAACGCCACATGTAAAGTCATTATTTTTGTTTTATAAAAACATCATTGGCTATGAATAAATTATTGTTACTGTCGTTCTTTGCTATCAAGTTACCTGAAACTAATAGCAACCCAATGTACAATAGCACTGAGTCCTGCCCTATACAAAGCCAATTTTGCCATCTCTGACACATCTACCCTCATTATCCCAGTTACTAAGTCAACCCATCTTATTTAGGGTATTCCTCTCCTGTGCTATCCTTCATCTCTTCCAAGCATGATATCCTTCTCCAAGGACTGGTCCTCCTGTCAACATGCCCATAATATATGAGATGGAGCCTTATTTCTGTCATAAAGTTTATACTTTCCAACTACCATCCCTTCCTTATTGTTTGAAACTTTTGTGTTAAAGTCACCAATAATTATTAATGCATCCTGATTGCATTTTGAATCAATTTTTAGACTACAAAAGTTGTTAGAACTCATCAATCTCCTTTTTTAACATTAGTTCTTGGTACATATATTTTAATAATAGATGTTTTTAAGAGTTCTTCCTTGTATCGATATGGATAGTATCCTATCATACACAACATTCTACTTCAGGATAGATTTTGAAGTTGTCTTTTTAATTATGAATTCAACACTATTCTTCAGTTTTTCATTCCAGACATAGTAGATCATATGATTGTCTGATTCAACATGGTCCATTGCCAGTTCATCTCAACTGACTAACACCTACTTCTAATACTATAACTACTCATATTCCTCTGTTGTTCATTAGGTTTTTGATGGCACATTGCTTTGGAACTGCATGACCAATCCTTACTCCTAGTGTGTCTTAATCTAGGAGCTCTGTTACAATCCATCCACCATGGGTGATCCATTTGGTACTTGAAACACCAGTTGTGCAGTACTCAGCATTGCAACATCCCATAAGCTACAGCAGTCAGTACAGCAGACTAACAGACAAATATGTACTAATAAGAGTAAATAATAAAAAAAAACCAGAATATACATATCCACGATATAAAGTAATTGGTAAGATGCAAATCAACCTCAAATATAATGAATTGACATTGTACTACTAACAGGAAAGCATAAAAATAATAAGGCATTCAACTATCATGTACAGACCACTTTTATAATTCCAAGTGAGGCCAATGGCAATGCATCAGGAATGGGTGCTGAATTTGGGTGTTAGAACAGACAGTGGTTCAGCTAGATCTTTAGTACAAGTTCCTGACACAGGCCTGAGGACAAGTAGACTCACATGCCCAAAGGCACCGGATGCAGAATTGCCTACCTTTTCAATTGCCCACAGTCCTCTGCTCTGGGTGTTAAGACCCTGATCAAGGTTGCAGATTCCCTCATCATCACCTGAAGACCTCTGTTCTGGGCATATTAATGGAATTGTATATAAAATATTTACATTCATATAATTTTTGTACATAATAACTGCAAGTGTTACAGTCATAATGTATATGTTTATAAGAGATTAGTAAAATGAAATAGATTAGCATGGGACATTTTGAATCAGACAATCATATAATCTACTATGCTGAAAATGAAAAGGTGAGGAAAAAAATGCATTGGTATTCATACTTAAAAAGAACATTTCTAGATCTATCTTGAAATACAATGTTGTGAGTGAAAGGATGATATCCATATGAATGCAAGGAATACCTGTTAATATTACTATCATTCAAATTTATGAATCAATGACCAGAGCCAAATAGGAGGAAATAGATTACTTCTTCCAATTGTTGCAATTGGAAATCAATCAGACATGTTTCCAAGATAAACCAGTAATAATGGGTGACTGGAATGCCAAAGTTGGAAACGTGGAAGATGGACTGGTAATTGAGTAACTCAGACTTGGTGACAGAAATGAAGCTGGAATCAGAGTTATAGAATTCTGTACAATTATTCAATTGCAAGCATCTTTTATAAGAACTACAAATGGCAACTATACACGTGGACTTCACCTGACAGCTTACAAAGGAATCAGACTGATTACATATGTAAGGGAAATCATTGGAATAGCTCAATACCAGAAGTAAAAACTAGGCCAGATGCTGATTGTGGATCAGATTATCAAATACTTGTATGCAAACTCAAACTGAAGTTAAAGAAAATCCACAAGAACTAAAGTTTGACCTTGAATCTATCACTCCTGCCAAGGCACAGTTCTGAGGTCTAGGTCTGAGGTCTTGAGTACTAATAAGCAAAGACCAGATAAGCAGTGGGAGGATATCAAGAATATTTTCCATGAAGA
>NW_006399955.1:4203579-4205461 GCF_000299155.1 Elephantulus edwardii
TGTGTGAATCACAACATACTATAGCTAACTTAGAGAAGAATAGGAATCCCAGAACACTTGATTGTGCTTATGGAAAAACCTATATTTGGGTCAGGAGGCAGTTATCAGGACAGAGCAAACAAACATTGCATTGTTCAAAATCAGAAAAGGTGTACACCAGGATGCATCCTATCTCCATATGTTTTCAATCTATATGCAGAACAGATCATCTGAGAGGCTGTGCTCTATAAGGAAAAATGTAGCATCAGGATTGGAAAAAGACTCATCAATAATTTTTATTGTGTAGATGTCACAAATATGCTTGCTGAAACTGAGAACCTGAGTCAACTGCTACAAAAGGTCAAGGACTGCAGCCTTCAAAAGGGATTGAAGCTCAGAAAACTAAGATTTTCACTACTGGGCCTATTGACAGGATCATGAGAGATGAAGAGACTGAGGGTGTTTAGTTTGCTTGGCTCTATAGTTGATTGTTAATTAAATTAAACAAAACAAACCAAACATCCCACAACTGATTATTAATAAAATTTTAAAAAAGATTTACCTTTTCAGGCAGGCCCCAACCAACTTATAATCACAAAGTCCCACCTTCTGGGCCCTAAATGGTTTAAACAAGATGCTCTCAGACCACAACTGAGTATTAATAAAATAAAAAAGATCAATCAGCCCACATCTGACTATTAATGGAACCAAAAAGGCCAAAACACCTGACTATTAATAAAATTAAAAAGATAAAAACCTTTCAGATTTCAACTGCTTCAAACAAGAATCCTTGGTGATAAAAAAGGAGGCTGGAAATGGAATGATCAAATTTTGTGTTTTCAATGATATCTTTTAAAAAAAATACAAATGACAACTTTACACATGGACTTCACCTGCCGGGCTGCATAGGAAAAAGATTGACTACTTATGTAGAAGGAATGCTTAAAGAAGGTCAACATCGAAGTTAAACCTATGTTGGGGGCAGATTGTGGGTTAGATCATCAATTATTCATGTGCAAGTTCAAATTGAAGCCAAAGAAAATTAACATAAGTCCACCAGAAACAAAATATGTTCCATCATAATTTCAAAATGATCTTAAGAATAGGTTTTAAGCATTGAACACTAATAATCAAAGACCAGATAAGCTGTGGGATGATATCAAGAATATCATTCTTGAAGAGAGCAAAAGGCCATTACAAAGAGAGAGGGAAAAGAAAAAGTTGAAACATGCTAGAAGAGACACTGAAAATTGCACTACAGCATCAAAAAACCAAAACCAAAGGGAAACATGCTGAAATAAAAGAGCTGAACCAAAGATTTCAAATGACAGCTCAAGAACACAAAGTGAAGTGTTATAATGAAATGTGCAGCTAGTTAGATTTGTAAAATAAAAATGGGAGGAATTTGCTTGCTTTTCTCAAGCTGAGAGAACAGAAATCAGCCTGCAGGTTTCTCTGAATCCTGTGCAACATCATAGCAGCATTCAAACCTCCATAGAGAATGAGGTACATTGGTCAGTTATTGAATCTCCAAGAAAAATGAAAAGTCTATCATTATATAGAAATTGAGCTAAAATGTCATTTTCTAGATGTGATGCCAGTACCAAACCTCTGATAGAAAAAGTGAGTGCATTCACTAGATGTAATAACATTCTGATAATTCTGCAACATACCATGAACTGTCAAGAAAACTAACAGATCTGTCCTGAAGAGGGTGAAACCAAGCTACTCTTTGGGGCAAGGATTTTCAAATAATTTGGGGATGTTTCCATAAAGGATAGGTCCTTGGAGAAGGACATCATACTTGGAAGGGTGGAGAAATGGTGCAGGAGAGGAGGGCCTCAGATGAGGTGGATTGACACAGTAACTGGGGTAATAAGGGTAATTGTGTTGGTGCTAATGA
>NW_006399955.1:4205591-4210712 GCF_000299155.1 Elephantulus edwardii
ATTGTACTGAGGGTTGCCATGAGTTGGAAGTCACTTGATATCACAAAACAATTACAACAAGACATATAGAGCTGGTGAGAAATTATATACTTACTGGTTTGGGCCTGCAGTTTTACATAAATTTTCCCATGCAAGGAAGTTTTAGAGAAAAGAGTACCAAATGGAGAAAGGACCAGAATACAAGGTTTCAACCAAATGGCTGGATCTCAAAAAAGAAGGCAGGGGACTGAGCCATTTGCCCTCTTTGTAAACAAAGTATAAACCTTCCAACACCAGATTGGAGGTGTGAAAAGGAACTTAATGAGCATTAATCAAAGAAAGAGACATCCACGTTTAGTCATATTTTTTTTCTGGTATCAGATATATTTCTAACATAATGCACTTTGTATAGACAAAACAAAATCCAATCATTTTTAGAACTTATACACTAAGTATATAAAGAGCCCTGGTATCATATGTTGTTCCTATTGTTGTTAAGGACTGTTGATCAGAACCACTTCATAGCTGTCCTTCCAGATGATTTTCCAAGGCTCTAAAATGCAGAGGAGGAAATTGTCCATTTTTCTCTTCCAGAGCAGGATTTGAACGGTGTGCTTTTAGGTTGTCAGTGCCAGTCTTTATCTAATGATCTTCCTGGTGTCATACAGGTTTGCTTACTGAAAAAAAAATAACAGCTTGAATTTATCAGGTACTCTTCCGGAGAAAGAGAAGCAGTTCCTCCTGTAATGCCTAATATAATGAAGCTTCTGAGGAATGTGATGCAGGTGCAAACCTCAGAAATATGATAAAGGGTCATTATGAGTGAGCACTGACTCCACAGCAGTGGGGGGACTATATATGAGCCAACTTGACTAATAGTGTGGTTAACAATGTCAGAGGTGAATCATCTTATTTTCATTCTCAGTTTCCTCATGTACAATATGAAGATAATATTAAATATGGTTTAGTGAAGTAAAATACATTAATACACAGAAATATCACATAATGGGCTTCATTCAGTTAATGTTCACCTCAAACTCAAACTCATTTCCATCAAGTTGATGTCTACTCATTTTGACACTTCATGTCTTTTCTGAAACTATCAATCTCAACAGGAAGATTGTCCATCTTTCTCCGGTGTGTCTGTTAATAGATTTGAACTGCTGCGGACACACATTTTTGTTAAGTAGTACAATATGCTATGGAATAGGTCACCACTATATATTATGCCATTACTATTATATATTTGTATAATATTTTTCCAATAATTATCAAATAAAGCTTTCCTTCCTGAATCCTTGGGCTATGCCTAGATTGGAATGAAATCATCCTGTAGGCTTGGGTGTTAAGGTTGTCATTTATCAAATAGTTAAAAGGAGAAGGGAAGAAAAAAAATCGAAGAAAATAGTCAAACATGAACAAACAGAGGAATAGATGCTCTTTCTCACTTTTATGACTTCAGAAAATGAGATGCACTTCTTAAGTAAATTTCCAAGATAACTGGAGCTTAACTGATGGTCTCAAAGGCTATTGAGGCGCTTCACAAGTCTCTAGGACCCTTATCTTTGACACCCTCAGAAAATACTGATCTCTGAAGTCTCAATGCAATTGACCCAGAGTTACAAAGCAATCACTGACAGTTAATTGGAATTCAAATCTCTTAATAGTTTTTTTTTCCTTTAGCAATTTATGCTATTATTTTAAAATACCACTCATATCATCAGGACCTTAAGGAAGGTAGTAAGTTATCTAGGTTGTGTGTGCATTTTTTTATGATTAAGATAAGGGGAGGGGGCAAATAAAGAGACGGGGAAAGTTTAAAACGAATTGAAAGGTATGTGTACAACTTTGTATTCTTTACATCCCAACTCCAATTGTGAGGACTGCGCATCTAAGAGTATCTCAGAGGAGCTGAGGTAAGAGGAAGAAGCAAATAGCCACAGCACCAACTTCCTTCTGTATTCTTCCGGTACATAGAATCTCTATAAGGGAAAGACTAAATGGATAGTATCTAATAACAACAATAAATTATTCACTGGATAGGGATTAGTAAAGAAGAGATATCCAGAATAAAGAATTGCGTGATTCTTCTGAAGATAGTTCAAATACCTGGAGCCTAGACTTGGAATTCTCCACTGCTCAAAGAACCTGAATAATGCAGTTGCTGTGTGATCTAGACTCCCTGAAGATCAACTGACTTCCATACTTCCATGTTAGCAAGGTGGATAAAGTTACCACGCAATTGTTCAAACATGAAATAATTTTTAGAAATCAACATAAATTTATCTTTAGAAGATTGTAAATTAAGCTATCTTTTCTTAAGGAAATATTTAAATTATTATGTAATATGTTGTAACTGGATATAGATATGCATTGCAAGTTAAGATCTGTATTACATATCAAATTCTTTTCATTTAAACATTCGTATACCACAGTTAACTTCCAAGCCTCATATCAAAGGTTGATAACACCCTCAAAGTTTTGCCTTATATCAAAAAGCAACTATAAATTATTTCAGGTTTGATACCCTTTTCAAGCATAGTTCAAAAGGAGAACCCATTTCCCTCTACACTTCTATAGCAGTGGGTTTTAAATGATGCACAAAAAACATGGGGAATAACCAAATGGCAATTCAGCAAGCTTATGTGAAAATTAAATCTTTTTGTGTAAAATATGAATTAGAAAAGCAACACTTCACAGCATTAGATTCAGTTTTTAATTCAAGCAGTAAAACCAGAAAGGGATCATTGTCTTCAAAGAGAGATGACCTGAAGAGGATGGGCAAAAGGGCAATGTGACTTAGAGGAAAGCGATTACATTAATTTTAAAGGCACAATAGCAGTTTTCAATAAGCTTTATGACAGCAGAAAAGATTGATTTTTTTTGCACTTTGTGCTAAAATGTGCAGTGTCCTAAACTGCATTTTGCCAGAAATATAATACCTATAATTTATTGTATCCCATATTCTCAATGTTAAAAAGAGGGGAAAAGGCAAAAGTCTGAGGGCCTCAAAGATAATGGACTGCAGATTCATTGCTTGAACTTCAATGGGAGCCCTGAAGATTTCCTTTTAATTTTAAAATGCACTTAACAAAAATTAAAAGGCTTAGGAACAGCTGTAAAAAGGTTTCAGGACACTGTGTTTTCTACATTCTCTTTTCTGTAAGAAATGATAGAGTGTCCAGAATCTGACAGTAGGTGCAAATGGCCTCAAGCTTAAATAGAAAACATACTGTTCTAAAGAAAAAACTGCTCAACTTTTTGAAATATTTTGCAAGGCTATGAGAAAATGTTGTTGTTGTTGTTAAGTGTCATCTAGTCGTAGATGACTCATAGCATTCTATGAATGAAAGACACTTGTATAACTGTCATAATTTTTCCAAGTCCATAGGGTTTCCAGGGGCAAGCTACTTCAGAAGCGGATGCCACTCCTGCTTCCAAGCTTGTTTTAATTGGAGAGCTCCATCAAACTTTATCCACCATGGGTAACCATTATCATATCTGACGCATCAATGTCACAGTGTTTAGCACCACAGCAGCCACGAGTTACCTCTGTGCAACAAATGGAGAGAGACCAGTGTTATGCCACTTAGAAGAATGTTTGATCAAAAACAATTAAAACCAGGCCTGAGGGCCACAGACTAAAATCAACCACCTTTGGCTTGGTAGCATCACTTTCTGTCCACTAGGCCAACTGAGCTCTATATTGATTTTGCTGTTGTCATTGTTGTTAAGTGCTGTCAAGCTGTAGATGACTCATAGTGACCCTTTGAACAAAAGACCTTTGACTTATATTATTGTTACTTACTGTCAAGTAAGAACCAACTCCTAGGTGAACCTCCAGAGGCCATAAAATCACAGAGGAAGGAGATTGCCCATCATTTTCTCCTGGAATAGCTGGTGTATTTGAACTATCTATCTTTAAATGGCAACACAGCTCCTTGCCACCAGGCTACCAGAGCACCTCATGAGAAAATATGTCCCACATTTTCTTTAGGCAGTCTTCCTTACAAACTCCTTTTATTCTAGGGTCAACATCACTGTTTCTACCTGGACCGTGGGTGGCTCAATGGTAAGGAATTTGCTACTAGCCTGAAGGCATTTGGATGGACTCCACTATCTGCTCCCTGGGAGAAAGATGGGCAATCTCCCTCCATGCAATTTACTGCCTCTAAAAACCCACTGGAATGTCAGCTATGAGTCAGTTCTGACACTATGTAACAATTCATAACCTAAGATCAGAATAATACTCACCGTTGGCCTAGACACTACAAAGTGTAACTTCAGGAATGTTTTTGAGTATGTTGTTGTTATGTATTTTAGAGTCAAAACCAACCCATAGCTTACCTTCTGGCAGGTTTTCAGAGGCAGTTAATCACATGGGAGGAGATTGTTCATCCTTCTGAGGAGCAATTTGTGGCCTTGAAACTTGTTCTTGGGATTGCAGTACAGCTTCTTGCCACTAGGCCACTAGTTTTTTTGGTCAAACATTCCTCTAGGTCATGTAGCCCTGGTCTGTCCACATGCTGTACAAAGGTAACTTGTGCTTGCTGTGAAACAGAACACTGTGATGCTGATGTGTCAAATATGAGAATGGTTACCCATGGTGGACAGTGTTTGGTGAAGCTCCCTGATTAAAACAAGCTAGGAAGCACGAGTGGCATCCACTTCTAAAGTATCTTGCATCCAGAAACCTTATGAACCTGGAGAAAGGATAAAGTTATACAAGTGTCCGCATCTTTCATTAATAGGGTTGCTATGAGTCTTCTATGACTTGATTGCACTTAACAACAACAATACAATTAGTAATAGAAATTATTGTCCATATAAGCAGTAACATTTTCTTTAATATAAACAAGATAATCGTAGAATAGAATATCTTGAAAAGAGAACTTGGATGAGGAAAAGTTGAAAACCAAGTCATAAGATGACATATAACTCATTTGGTTGTGGATGGACATTTGGGCTCTTTCCATGTTCTTGCAATGGTGAATAATGCTGTTATAACATTAGTGTACAAATCTCATTTTGTGCCTCAGTTCTCGTATTCTCAGGGTATATTCCAAGTAGTGGAATAGCTGGGTCATATGGAATTTCAATGTTCAGCTTTTTGAGGAAGCGCCAAACTGCCTTCCAGAATGG
>NW_006399955.1:4217207-4222171 GCF_000299155.1 Elephantulus edwardii
TATGTTGTTTAGGAAGTCGGTTCCACGCCTGCTTCCAGTCATTACTAAGAACTATAAAAATTAGGGAATTCTGGTCACTTCATGGTAAATAGCTATGGCTGCTGACAAAAAGACACATAATTTGAATTCACTAGTTCCTGTGAGGGAGACAGACAGGCACTCTCTTTCCATTTACTGCCTCTGAAAAGCCACGGAAGGGTCAGCTATGAGTTAGTTTTTACTCACTGACACCTAAAAATATTAGCATAAGAAATTAGGATTGTTCTATTATAGAATGTTATTATTGCCCATAGGTGCTGTCCAGTCAATTACAACTGATAACTAACTACCTTATAAACAATAAATTTGAACCCTGCCCTATCCTGTACCATCCTTATTATCTCTGATATATGTTTGAGTCCATCGTTACAGTCAAGATATTGATACATCTTATTGAGGGTCTTCCTTTCTTTTACAGCCCTTCTACCTTTCCAAACATAGAACCTTTTCCCAAAGGCTGTCTCCTACTAACGACATGTTCAAAACACGTGAGAGGAAATGTCACTCTCCTTGACTCTAAGGAGTACCCTGCTAATACTTTCTGGAAATAGTTGTTTATTCTTCTGTCAGTCCATGGGAAATTAATTATTCTTCTCCAACCACAACTCAAATACATCAATTCTTCTTCTGCCATTCTTATTCATTATCCAACTTTCAGATACATAAAAGTAACTGAAAATTTCATGGCTTGAATTAGGTGCAACTCAGTCTTGAAACTGATATCATTGCTCTTTAGCACTTTGGAATGTCCTTGACAGCAGATTTTCCCAAAGCAACATATTTTTTAATTTCTTGGCTACTGGTACCCAGAGTATCAATTGTGAATCCAAATAAGATGAAATAGTTGACAGGTTTTGTTCTTTTCCATTTCATTTGATAAAAATACATTTAATTGTAATATTAGACTCACATCTATTTTACTAAGTATACCCAACTCTGTATTAATAAACTCAGTAATTATTTACATTAAATCCACAATGTTCCATATATTTTGTTAGATGTCAGAGATAAAATAGCTCTTTATCTGTCTTTCATTACCATAGAGTTAGAACCAGTTCACAGCTGATCCTCCAGAGGATTTCTATGGAGGTTGCTGGTACATTTGACCACCAGAGAGGGACTATACTTAGTTTAGAATCCTCACTCCCAGGGGAGCTCTGGTGGCCTAGTGGCAAGAAGCTGTACTGCAATCCCACAGGTATACGGTTCAAATCCACCAGATGCTCTGCTGGAGAAGGAGGGACAATTTCCTCCTGTACCAGGCAGATCTGATTTGACGGTATGTGCACAAAAAAACAATAAAATATTTTTTTTAAAAAAAGAGAATCCTCACTCCCTATGGGCAAGAACAAGATAAAGATAAAATTGAAATTAAACATAGAATAGAATCATTGATCTTATGAAAATCCTCTCTGCTAGTATCAATCTGTGTTTATTGGGTATAGAGCAGGGAACAGGGAGATCTGCTGGCTCAGTGGTAAAAACTTGCAATGCCAATTCAAAGGCATGTGGTTCAAATCCACCACTTACTCCCTTGGAAAAAGAGGGGCAATCTTCTGTATGATTACCTTTGCTAATCTACTAAATGGTCATTAGGGGGTCAGTTCTAACTCAAATAGTACACAACAACAGGAAGAAGCAGGGAAGAATAGCTATTGTAGGTGATGTACAATATAAATGCAATAATTTGGACTTTTTTTTCCGGGGGTTGGGGGGAGCTGCATGAACAATAAGTTTATTGTCTTTATTTGACAGTTTTTTTTTTTTAAATTGGTTTAGCTCTAAGCAGCCCACTCTTGAGGTCTGAGGAAGCTTGCTTTTGTCTGAACTACCCGACCTTTTTTGTGCGTCAGTAGAGTAGGCTGCCCTCCACCCTCCCAAGCATGATGTCTCTCTCCAAGGACCAGTCCCTCCTTATAACATGTGCAAGTTATGTCAGATGGAGCCTCAGAATCCTTGCCTCCAAGGAACCGCCTGGTTTAACCCTTTCCAGGATGAATCTGTGAAAATATTCAATCCAATTTGAGTCATGAAGGCTAAATCACACTTAGCTAGGCTAAATATATTGATGAGTTAGGTAGGGAACAGGGTGAGTATATATGTTTTAAGCAGAGAGAACAGCATTTGTGTTTGCCTCCTGGATGAAGATAGAGTGAAAGAATGAAGACTATTTATTTAAGGAACTTAAAGATATTCAGCCTCAGTTATAAGCTCCTTCTGTTGATATCCTTGTTTATAACCAAGAAATGGAAATTTTCAGAACATTGTTGTTATGTTTTTAGGTGCCATCAAGTTGCATAAAATTTATAGTTACTCTATGAACAACACATCTGAACCCTGTGCTATCCTGCACCACCCTCATCATCCTTGACATAGTTGGTATCAGCACATCAACTACTAACTAAAGTACTTGCTGTTGTTGTAATGTGCCATCAAGTCGCTTGCGACTCATAGCGACCCATGTACAATAGCCCTAAACTCTGCTCTGTGCTGTGCCAGTCGCGCTGTGGCTAACACACCCATCCAGAATACCTCAGTCACTAAATCAATTCACTTCATAGAGGGCCTTCCCCTCCTGCGCTGTCCCTCCACCCTCCCAAGCATAATGTCCCTCTCCAAGGACCGGTCCCTCCTTACAACATGTGCAAGGTATGTCAAATGGAGCCTCAGAATCTTTGCCTCCTAGGAACCGCCCGGTTTAACCCTTTCCAGGTTGAATCTGTTTGTTTTCCTAGGAGTCAATGGTACCCTCAATACTCTTCTCCAGCACCACAGCTCAAAGGCATCAATTCTCCTTCCTAAAGTATACACTATATAAAAATTACTTAACATGTATGTAGAAATTTGATGTTATGAAGTTAATGTTAATAGAAATATAAACAAAACAAAACCATTTACCACTGACAAGATTTTGATTCATGGAAAAAATCATGTTTGTAGAGTATAAATGGATTTCATGATAAGACTGTCATCTTTGAGAAGCACATACCCAGACCTTTCATTCAAGACCTGCTGAGTGAGTTTAAACTGCCGATCTTTCACCTACTTGAGCTCTTAACCATCTATGTCATTCAAAGTGAAACAAGAAAACAAAAACTCCTACAGAATCAAGTATAATTTAAGGAAACCTATAGTCACAGCAGAACTGTCTCATAGGATTTATAAAGTTGTGAGTCTTTACAGAAGCAGACTGCAGCATCTTTCTCTGGTGGAATAACTGGATTCAAACTGTTGGCTAGTTAGTAGCCCAGCACTTTATGGTTATGTCAAGATTTCTGCCGGTCATCATAAACTGGGGACTATTACTTAGGACTTGGTAAAAAATGTTAAGAATATATGCTTGATCTTTTTTTTATTGGTTTACTTAAAAGGTTTCTGTACATTACGTTTCACATTAGACGTCATTCATACTGTGTATCATACAATCATTCTCATACATCATCTTTTATAAACTTAATCACCATTGGACCTTGTTCATCATTACCCTGACTTTTCATTTGATCCTTTGCATTTTCTTTCCCATCCACCCACCAACCCTGTGGTTTCACCCCTACCCATCCTCACTCTTCCACTCTCACCCCTTTCCCATTTGGATTCTCATACATATTGTACTAGTTATCCTTTCTTTTTAAGTTATTATTGTAAAAAACATGCATGGGGAAACACGGGGGTAAGTGTTGGAAGTGGAAGAGTGAGGATGGCCAGAGTTAAAACCACAGGGCTGCACAATTTGGTGGGTGGAGGGAGTGGGTGAAGAAAATAAAACAGATCCAACGGGGACCTATGGGAAGCCAAATTTTATATTAAATATTTGTAAAAAACAGAATAATACTTCAGGTTATGAGTGAGGCTGATATGAGCTGAAATTAATCCTTAAGCGTTTATAGGATTTTTTTCATTGCTCCTCCCTCCTGAGTCCAGCAGAAGGTTTTCAATGGAGAAAGCTTAGCTTCACCTGTATTTGATTCTCTTTGTGATTTACTTCCTGGCAATTTTTAATAAAGACAGGAAAGCTGGAATTGGCAGAGTGTTCCCTTCAGTTGTTCGAGAACTGTTTGCCTCCTGCTTTACCTCTGTTTTACGCCTACATTCTTGGTGTTCTGTCTCATTATTAATACTTATAAAAATACTTTGCCTTTGGTCTGCAACAGGGACCAGAAAAGACAAAGTAATGGTGAGCATAGTCCAATGGTGATTATTATTATTACTTTTTAAAATTTTTTTAACAAAGAAAATGTCTTATTCACTTGTGGGTTTCTCATTTGGGAATGGGCCACAGACTCTCTGGCTTCTTTATGCTGAACAGGGGCATTGCGATGACTGGGGAAGGGGAGCCCACTTTAACACTTTACTGGTGGTCCTAGGTTGAAGCTGCATACCCTTTTTTTCAATGAGAAGATGTTTTCCTGATGTTTTCTGCCCTCTGGACTGCAAAGTGTTTGCCAAGGTAAGTAAGTCCAGTGGGACTTACCCTGAGGCTCCACTATCCTTGGCTTTCTTAGCTGGAAGTTATATTTCCCCTTTTGTCTCTGGAACTGGGTTCAGGGTTGAGCTCTGGAGCAAGAGTCAGTCTTAAGGTTACCTATAGGAAAGGGAGCAAACTTAGATAAAACAAACTTATTAGTTACAAAGAGAAGGGCTTTAGAAGTATTACTTACAGATGTATTGGGGAAGGAAGTAGAGAAAAGTGGCTTAGATAAAAATCCTTTTAATAGGTAACTCTCTGCAGGGTCTGGTTGGCTCTCCCTGAGGGCCAGAAGGCACGCCCAGGGGCCAGGTGGAACACCGCAGGGGCCAGACAGCACACCCCGGGGACCAAATGGGACACCTTGGGGGCCAAGGGGCACTCCCTCCCACCAAGGTCCGGATCCTGTGCCCCACTGAAGACCATGGCCAAGAACAGCACTCCCAGTTCCAGTGCCACC
>NW_006399955.1:4222271-4223809 GCF_000299155.1 Elephantulus edwardii
TATGGTGCCACTGTTGTAGAATGAGGCTGACATCAAGGTGGGGGTAAGACTGAGAAAAACTGGATAAATTATGTATACTGCATTGAAGTCAATGAGGGAGAAAACAGTTTAAAAGCAATGTTTTAGGGCATTATAATTATCTTGAGTTTGGAATGAGGGTTGCAAAGTAGAGTATACTCGGGGTGGGGGAGGTGCAGGGGGATTGTATACCTGTGAAGGAGTTTTTCTTTTGCTTTTCAAGGAGAAGAACAAACTGGGGGTGGGGGTGGGATGGATGAGGAGAAAAGTGCAGCAATGAATGAATGGAAATCCAAAATCTCTGTAAATGTTCATTGAAATTAATAATAAAAGAAAAGGGAAAAAAGTTCCTTTCTCTCCACATCCTCTCCAGCATCTATTACTTGCTGCCCTGTTAAACTTTGCCACTCTTACTGTAGTGAGATGGTACCTCACTGTGGTTTTGATTTGCTTCTCTCTATTGCCTGTAATTTGGAGCATTTCTTCATGTGTCTGTTTGCTATTCGAATATCTTTCTCTGTGAAAATTCTTTTCACGTCTTTTGCCAATTTTGTAATTGGGTTATCAGTCTTTTACTTGTGGAGGCCCAAGAGTATTTTGTAAACTTTTATTATTCTGAGATGGAATTACCAAATGTTTGTTCCTAGTTTGTAGGTTTTCTTCTCACCCTATTAGAAAAAATGTTTGATGTACATAGAGATTTAATCTTTAGAGGGTCTTATGCATCAATTTTATCCACAAATGAACGGATGGAAAAATTATGGTACATTCACAAAATGGAATACTATGCAGAATGCAGGAAAAATACTTTGTAAATTATTACCTAACTTGGGAGGGACTGGAGAGCATTATGCTGGGTGAACTAACTCAGTCCCATAAGGATAAATATTGGATAAACTGTTTTTGTAGAATGAGTATAAAGACCCAGGAGGGGTGGGAGAGGCTGGAAGCAGAGGGATGTGGATGTGCAGGGGGAGGGGGATTAATCATTGGGTTGTACAATTTGACGGGTCAAGGATTGAGGGAAATTGAAAGAATCTGTTCAAATTTGTATTTGAATTTTGTAAATAAACTAGTAGATAATTTCTTAAAATACAAAAAAATTAAAAGAGAAGACATATAACAAGGCAAAAATGTCTGTCATACAGCAACATCATGGAGTGTGAAAAAATAAAGCAAAATGTGTTGATAAAAGCCTGTCTAGACAAGGAAAATACCTATTTTCACTGAACAAAAATGATGTTTTAGCTGGACAATGAAAGGGATATATTCATATATTGTCACAGTAGTAAAGATTGCTACACAATTCTAAAATTGGGACAAAATAATCAGGAAAATTAAGTAATAATAGGACATTTAGACGTGAGAATTAAGCAGGGATAGATGTACATCACATAAATGGGATTATATGACTAGTAAAGAATATATGGCATTCAGTTTAATAAGAGAGTGATCCCAAGATAACAGCAGGACTAGCTTTTCTAATAATTAATTAGTAAAATTGCTTGTTTGAATGTCAT
>NW_006399955.1:4232064-4263393 GCF_000299155.1 Elephantulus edwardii
CAGTGCCACCACCATCACACACACACACACACACACACACACACACACACACACACACCCTGCCAGTGGTCTGATTGAAACTTGAAGTAGGCATCACTACCATCTCCCTCTACAAATAGAGAGGGGGCTTTGAGAATGTTGAACAGAACTGCACTATGTCAAAACAATTTTTGGCAGCAATAGTCAAGAAATCAAAAGTTGTGGTGCATTGAGGAGATCTGCTGTCCAGGATCTGTTGTTGATACTAAGTGTCATCGAGTTGTAGATGACTCATAGTGACCCTATGAATGAAAGACCTGGACACTTGTATAACTTTCATCATTTCTTTAAGTTCATAGAGTTTTTGGAGGCAAGCTATTTTGGAAGTGGAAGCCACTCCTTCCAAGCTTGTTTTAATCAGGGAGCTCCACCAAACATCGTCCACCATGGGTAACCATTATTACATTTGACACATCAGTGTCACAGTGTTCAGCTTCACAGCAACCACAAGTTACTTCTGTATAGCCAATACACAGAACAGTGATAAAACACTTAGATAAAGTGTTTGACTGAAAACAATGAAAACCAGGCCTGAGAGACACAGATTAAAATCACCCACCTTTGGTTTGCTAGCATAAATTTCTATCCACTAGGCCCACACAGCTCTCTTTATGGCTCACAGCAATTCTATAAAAAACAGATCTAGTCCTTGCCCTATCCTACGCCATCCCCAGAATCCAAGGCACGCTTGAGTAGTCACCTTATCAATCCATCATGCTAAGGATCTTCTTTTCTTCTCTGACCTATCCAAGGAAATCTTCACTGACAGCAAGATGCTCTCCCATATCTAGTCCTTCACCTTCTATGGCTCCATGGCATAGCCACCACCCTCTTGCCCCCGTCACACACACACACACCGATGTCCGCTCCTGCACAGGGGTCCCATGGCTGCTGATAGTTGTTGCCAACTGTGCAGGGATCCTGTCACACTGGCCGCAGGGCCCAGTGCCCATCACCCAGTCCAGACTAGGGGACCTGTGGATTCCAGCCACGGCAGCACAGCGGGATTTTGGTGGCACGGACTCAGCAGTGGGTAGTGAGCGGTTTCTTGACAATATTTGCCCTCTTGATGTCGAGCCTCAATCCACACTGAAGACCAGTAGTCCACTGTTTTGCTGTTTAGGTATAGATAAACTACAGGCTGTGGTGGGCCATGGTGGCCTGTCTCAATGTGGTTTGATGTGGTTCCAGCCTCATGCTGCATCTCCAGCTGTCACCATCTTGGTTCCGAGAATTTCTTTTGGAATAAGTTTATTCTGCAGTCATGTGGGGGCTCCGTCATACCATCCATGGGGCCTGGCGCCCACTGCCAATCCCAGGTGAGGTGATCCCTGGGTTCTGGTCACAGTAGCCCCATGGGGATGTGGCAGCTTGGATTTGACAGTGGGGGACTGGCAGCCCTGAGACTCACCCTTTCTTTTTCAGGAATCTTTGTCCTCTTGATGTTGAGCCTCAATTCATGTTGAAGACCAATAACCAACTGTTTAATTGTTCAGTTATAGATCAACTGTGCTCTGTGGAGGGCCATGGTGGCCTATTTTTAAGTGGCTTGCCGCAGCTCCAGCTCTTTACACTGATTCCTCCACCGCTGCCATCTCGGTTCTTCCTATCCTTCTACTTTAACAATAATGGTCTAAGTGGTATTTGTCCTTATGAGACTGAGTATGCTTGAGCTTAAAGATAAATCAGGAATCCACAGAATAAATCATAGACTTTTGTTCTTTTAAGGGACCTATATGTAGCAAGACTACAGATATATCTTGGAGAGGGTGCCGTCAGAGTGCTCCTTGGAGGCAAGAATGATGTGACTTCACCTCACGAAAGGGACATGATTCTGGGCAGGGTGAAGGGTCAGCAAAGTAGAGGAAGACCCTTCAAACAGGTGGTATGACATGGTGATTGCCGCAATGGGTTCTTGTGTGTCAGGAAGTATGAGGATGGAGCAGGATAGATCAGGGTTCAGATCTTTTGTTCATAGGGTCGCTATGAGTCAGACTTAACTTGGCAACATCTAACAACAACAATGTAGCAAGAAGGAGTTCTGGTGCTGTAATGAGTAACCAAAAGGTCTGAAGTTCCAAACAGCCTCTCTTTGAGAGAAAAATGTCCAATACCCTTTAGTAAAGATTTACAGCTTGGGAAGTCTGAAATAGAGTCACTAGGAGTCATGATAAACTCAAGCAGTATGTTTATGTGGCAAAGAGAGGAGAGTTGATAGTATATTGATAGTAATTTATAATATATCACTACAAACTTCTAGAAAATACTTTCACATCACTCAAAACTAGTACTACCTTTTGAGTAAAAACATTCCCAATCCTAGTCTTATAATGATGTAGTAGGAGAATAATTATTTACAATTTCTAGACTTAGTTTTATTTTATTAAAACACACACATACACACACACACACACACACACACACCCCAAAAAAATTTAAAAAAATCAAACACCACCACATGAATCTTACTACTGAGCTTTGGTGACCTAGTGATAAGAAACTGTCCTATAATCTCAAAGGCACACAGTTCTAATCCACCATCTATTTTGTGAGAGGATAATAGTCTCCTCCCTTGTGATTTACTGTCTCTGAAAACCCGTTGGAGATTCAGCTATGGGTCAGTTCTAACTCTAAGGCACATAATAAAATAATCTAATAGGAGTTCTTTAATTTGAGTGTTTTTTTTAATGTTAAAAATGTAATGTACTTATTTTAGGGCTATTTACTTTAAATTTGTAAGTTAAGTCAATGCAATGATTTACAGTGTTTTTAAGTCAAACTGAGCTTTTGCTATGAAGAGAGCCAAACTCTCTTCAGCTTAAACTAAAGAGAGACCAATTTGCACATATTTAATAGCATGGAAATGAATGTGAATTTAAAAGAATTTAATGGCATCATTTTAGGCACAAAAGACACCATTTTCTGTAAGATATTTTTATGATCTGGAAGAGTTAATGTATCTAAGATGGATGAGTAGTGTCCTTACAGAGAAGGATTTTCTATGTCAGACCCATAAGGTTACTTGAACAAAAAGAAAGAAAAAGACATGGACAGAAGTAATGTCTTTTGTGGGTTGATTATCATTAATTTTAATTCTGATGATTCTTACTGAGGAAGATGGATTTATTCTTATTAAAATGGCAAGTCTTTGCTTTAGAGTTTAACTTCTCATTTTCTTTTTTATATATTTATTAGTGTTTTACAAAGTACCAGATTAATTTTCAGAGTCAAATTAGCAAAACCTTCAAACATTTGTCTCCTCAAAAACAGACACTGGCAATTCTAGAATAAAATGATGTACACCAAGTTAATTTCTGATTCAGAATCATTGTTCATGTCAACTCAGTTTAATCCAGCAAGCTCTATGCTTGATTGATAGACTTAACATTTACACTTCACTCATTTCTAAGGAAGAATTTGATGTGCTCATAGTAAATAACATGTCTGCTACCAAAGCATGCCTCTTAATATCCCAGTAAAACTACAGCTGAGGTGAACATCTCAATGTAGTGAAGAGCAGCTAAAAAAGTCACAATATAGGATTAATAGGTTAACCTCCCAGGAGACAACAAAATGAACATCTTTAATCCAAGCACCAGAAGATTAAAATGTCTGCAACACTTAAGACTTGCATTGAAAAGAGACAATAAAGATGTAAATGAAATATAAGAGGCACAATTAAATTAATATGATGAGCTGATTATTTGGCAGCTAAAATAAGATAATACAACAATTACCTTCCAGGCTTCAAGTTATCTTTCTAATAAGAGAAAGAAAATTAGATAGCTGTTGCCCTGCCAACATTGACTTTATTATATACACCAGATAGAAGTCTTGACCTGTCCTGTGTCATCTCCATATTTATTGACAAGTTGAGTTTCTTGTTGTCCTTAAACAAATGTGAGATCCTCTTGTATTGCCTACTGGTAAGAAGCTGCACTGTAATTCCAAAGGCACATAGTGTGAATCCTCCCGCCGTTTCATGGGAGAAGTATGGTCCATCTCCTCCCTTACAATTAACTGCTTCTGAAAATTCACAGGAGAGTCAGGTTTGGGTTGGTAACAATCCCAAAGCATACACCATCACCAACATCCTCCAGCTGTAATCTGATGGATGATATGCCCCAAATAAATAAGTCAGAAGATTCTAATTTGATCCGTAAGTTTTGAATTCATCAATTTTTTGATGGTGAATCACCAGTCTTTTTCCTCCTCGTGTGTTAGTCAATGGAAGTGCTATTAAAATATCTTCACTGTGGATGATCTCCTGGTATCTGAAACACTGAAGTCTTGCCTTCTAACATCATAGCAACACAGAAGCTATCACAGTTCAAAAAGTTGACAGGCAATAGTGAACTGCTACAAAAGAAATAAAATAATTGCAGTCTGCTGAATTTCACTTAGAATACAAAGATTCAAGGCTGGAGACAAGAGCCATCTCTTTTCCTAGTCAACAACTTTCTTCCTTGCCGAAGTCTGACATTTCTTTTTATCAGTTTTCACTACTATCACTTTAGTAATATTAGCTTTCTTAAGCTTTGTTTAACTTACATTAATGATCAGAGTTGAGGATAATGGCAATTTTGGGAAGATGCTAGCATATATTCTAGAAAGAGCTACTAGACCTTTAAAGATACTGTACTATAGGCAAAATGATAATATAGGCTGTAGCGAGATCTTTCCAAAATTGGAGTTTTATGCTTTAATGGTAAAAGACAGCCATGAAATTCAGTGATATACCTTATCTCTATGTCTCTGGTTGTTTATGACTCATCGTACCAACTACTTTTACCATAGACTTTTACATTGTGAACTCGAGTCTATTTTGAAAAATAAATATAAGATTAAGAATGTTTAATTTTAAAGTATTTATTATAAATGTTACAGATATGAGAGATAATGATACCATTTGATTTATTGTCTCACTTCATAAAACTGCAATCCAATTACATTGATGAATATTTTTCATTATTATCACATTCAACATCAATAGAAAACTGAAGAAGTGTATTATTGAAATTACTTTACCCAAGACTGAAAATTCAATAAATACTACCATTTATCTAAGTTCACCTATTGAAAACAATCACAGATTTTAAAAAGAAATGTTAAGAGAAATTATACAAGCAGATTTTAAAATGAGAAATCGTCAGGTTTGGCAGATGGTAACAGTGACTTTCAATGTCCTTATTCTGACCATTTTCTGGGGTTATTAGCTATTCTGCTGGGAGAAACATGTGATTCTGGCTGGAATCTGGTTCCTTAAATTAAAAGAAAAGAAAATACAAAGCAAATCATCAAAACCACAAGCCACCTCTGTAATTAATTGACAGGAAGGAAGCTAATCTTAGCAGAGCAGAGAACCCTCAAATAGTCCATAATGTGAAAAAAATGTTAAAACAATATCTAGGCAAGTGTCTTTACACAGGAGGAATTTCAGCACCTAAATGAATTGCAATTATCATACAAAACAGGGATGCGGAAGTATCAGGAATTCAGTTCATGACTCTTGACTCTTGACTATGACATGTACTTTTTTGTGTTATTGTATATGATTGGGTGGGTGAAAATTCATTATAACATTATGTTGTTGTTGTTGTTGTTAAGTGCCGTCGAGTAGCAGGCGACTCATAGCGACCCTATGGAGGAGAGTCCTTGACACTTGGTATGACATTATAGGACAAAGTAAAAGTGCCTGATAGGGTTTGTAAGGCTATAATAGGTACTAGTTATTATAACATATAACATACCACATACCAAGTCTTTTCTTCTGAAAAACAGCTACATTTGAACTACTGATCTTCAAATAAACTTTCTCCTTAAATCTTTGCAAGGCTTTTTAATCTTCTGTAATAAGGCTTCCATAAAAGAAGTGACCTTAATGTTTTCT
This sequence comes from Elephantulus edwardii, assembly GCF_000299155.1. Taxonomy (NCBI): domain Eukaryota; kingdom Metazoa; phylum Chordata; class Mammalia; order Macroscelidea; family Macroscelididae; genus Elephantulus; species Elephantulus edwardii. Next base: position 4,237,994 of record NW_006399955.1, read on the forward strand.
TAAGGAACAATGACATCTGTTAGAGCAGGAATTCAGCAGGACTTGGTGTTTTAATGCCTTTGATAGAGTGTAGTCTTACTATGTTTTAAGCTCTCATGGTGTAATGCATACTGCATCAGGCTGCATAACAGAAAGATCAGCAATTTCAATCATCAGTCACTTTGAGAAATAAAAATCTTCAGCCTCCTCCTTTAAAGATTAATAGCATCAGAAATATGCTGGAAGGTCACTGAAAGCTGCAACCAACTGGATAGCATTTGATTATCTTAGTGGAAAATATTTGAGTTTTCATATCTGACAATTTTCTGCCTTACACAGGTTCTGACTTTGCCAGGTTTCAATGTATATGTAACAACTGTAATGTGACTTATATTTTAATATTTTTCTTAAAGGCTTGTGTAGAAGTTCACATGTGTATTAGTATGCACATATAGGTGTACCTACTCTCCACATATATACATATCAGTATATGCACAGGATTAAATTATTAGCTATAACCTAAAATCCCCATAGTTTGCTATTTGCCTAGGATGTGATCCGAGTAATTCTGCAAATCACCATTGCTTTGTTTGTAGGATATATGAGTAATCACGTTGTGTGTTGTCTATTAAATAGTTTGGAAAACTGACCCAGATTCAGTAACTGATATACAAAAAAGAAAATTACTTTCCAGATATCAGTCTGACTTTCATCCTTCAAAGAATACTCTGATATTAGAAGTTGATAGTTTAGCAGAAATTCCTGGGCCCAAGGCTGTTTTGCAGCAGCTGCTTTATTGATCCAGATCATATTCAGTTATTTGTCATGGTCTTTTCTAAAAATTTAACTTGCTTGTGTTCAGAGGTGGGAAGAAAGAGCAACAAATACTTGCTCTTGCCTCATAGTAGAATAAAGTGCAAACTCTGCCATCACCCAGACATTTGACACTATCACCAACTTCAAATGAAATAGTTCAACAAAACACACATTTCTAAGTATATTTCAGTGGTTAGTGGTTTAGGTTCCAGGTTCAGTGAGGCAGAATATCTCATAAATAATGTAACATTGGCTACATCTCTTGGAACCTGTAAGTTTTTATTTCCTCCTTTGTAAAATCAGAATTAGTGCCTTGAAAAATGCTGTTGTGAAATGATATATGATGAGTTTATAGAATTTCTTTCAAAAGTTGATAGTAAAAATGGCTAGTAAAGTACATTGACAGAGAACTTCCAGAAATTTAAGTTGAATTTTTTAAAGTTGGATTTAGAAGAGGCCATAGCACAAGTAATATCATCGCTCATGTCAGATGTAGCTTAACTGAAAACAGAGAATGCCAGAAGGATGTCTATTGTTTTATTAACTATGCAAAGACATCTGACTATATGAATCATAACAAATTATGGCTAATACTGAGAATAATGGAAGTTCCAGAACACTTAAATTTGTTCATGTGAAACCTGTATCTAGATAACAAATCTGTGGTCTGAACAGACGAAAGAACACTGGATGGCTAAAAATTAAGAAAGGCATGCATCAGATCTATATCCTTTATACCTATCTATTTAGTGTGTATACTGAGAAATAATTCAGAAAGGTGGATTTTATGAAGAAGAATGTGAATCAAGGTTAAATGAAAACTCATCAACATCTTGCATTATGCACATGACAAAAACTAATTTGCTGAAAAAGAGGAGGATTTGAAACACTTGTTGCATAAGACCAAAGACTATATTGCTTTCAACATGAATTACATCTCAACATCAAGAAAATAAATGATGTCAATAGGCATCATCATGATAGATCAATAAAAGTTAAAAGTTGTCAAAATTTCGCTGTTTTTAGATCCACAATTATCATCCTTTGTACAAGTAGGCAAGAAATAAAAAAGACATGTTTTATGGGGGAAATATGCTGTCAAAGAACTTTCTATGATGTCAAGGAGTAATAATATCAGTTAGAAGACTAAGATGAACCTGATTCAAGTCATGACCTTTTTAATTATTTTCTATGCATTTGAAAGTAATTGGACAAGTTGGACAATGAAAAAGGATGACAAAAGATGAATTGATACCTTTGAGTTGTAGTGTTGGAAAATACATTTAAACATTCCATGGGCTGTCCAAAGAACAAAAGAATATATCTTGGAGAAATGAGACTAGGGTGCTTCTTATAAGCAAAGATGGTAAAACTTTGTCTCACATTCTTTGGGAAAGTTGTTATGAGAGGTCAATGCTTGGAAAAGGATATCATGCTAGATATATGGAAGTTCAGTGAAAGAAAGGGAGATCCTCAACAAGATAAACTGATACATTGATAGTAACAATGGCCCAAATATTCACATAGTATTGGAGGGTGGCACAAGACAGAAGTTTCAGCTTTGCTATTTATAGAATTGCTGAAAGTATTAGTGAACTCAAAGGCACCCCAAAACAACAATTATTAATAATTAACAATAGAATTTTATCCTTGCACTTCCACATAAAACCAATTCATTGACTTAAAGATTTAGAGAAAAGAGTTTTGTTATGTTTTAATTTACATTTATTAATTTATGATGAAAGTTAGAACTAAAGAAATCCAAAATGTGTTTGTGTGGTAAATTTTATCTTGGCAAATTTCCCCCTTATCACCTAAATTAGCAATTTCCAAATCTTGGAGGTTATTATTAGCAACCCATGACCATATAGCAGGCCCTGTGTTGTAACCAAGCACATAGTAGTCATGGTATTAGGGATATTGTAGCTAATGTTAGATGGATCTTAGCTGAAATCAGGGAATACCAGAGGAATGCATATCTGTGTTTCATTGCCTGTGCAAAGGTATTTGACTGTGTGTGGACCATAACAAACTGTGGCTGACTCTGAAAAGAATGGAAATCCTAGAATACTTGATCATGCTAATGCGAAACCTGTACTTGGACCAAGAGACAGTTGTCAGAACAGAGCAAGGAAACACTGCATGGTTCAAAATTGGGAAGGGCGAATGCCAAGGATGTATCCTGTCTCCATACCTTTTCAACCTGTATGCAAAACAGATCATCTGGGAAGCAGGACTCTATGAGGAGAAATGTGGCATCAGGATTGGTGGAAGATCCATCAACAATCTGCGTTATGCAGATGACACAACCCTGTTAGCTGAAACTGAGGAGGACCTGAAGCGCTTGCTGATGAGGGTCAAGAACTGTAGCTTTCAGTATGGATTGAGGCTCAGTGTCAGGAAGACAAAGATTCTCACCACTGGACCAATTGGCAGCATCAGGATAGATGGTGAAGAGATTGAGATAGTCCACAGCTTTAGCTTGATTGGCTCCACAGTCAATACTCTTGGCACCAGTAAACAGGAAATTAAAAGGCTTATTGCGGTGGGAAGGTCTGGTCTTAGGGACCTCTCCAAAGTACTGAAGAGCAATGGTGTCTCTCTGGAGACTAAGGTGTGTCTGATACAGGCCATGGCCTTTGCTATCACTTGTTATGCATCAGAAAGTCAGACAATGACTAGGGAAGATAGAAGGAGAATTGATGCCTTAGAGCTGTTGTGCTAGAAAAGAGTGTTGAGGGTACCATGGACTACTAAGAAAACAAACAGATTCATCCTGGAAAGAGTTAAACCAGGCAGCTCTTTGGAGGCAAGTCTTCTGAAGCTTCGTCTAACATGCTTTGGACATGTTGTAAGGAGGGACTGGTCCTTGGAGAGGGACATCATGGTTGGGAGGGTGGAGGGGACAGCGCAGGAGAGGAAGGCCCTCTATGAGGTGTGTTGATTCAGTGACTGGGGTAATCATGATGGGCATGTCAGAGACAGTGCAATTGGCACAGGACAGAGCAGAGTTTAGAGTCGCTATGGGTCACAAGGGACTCGACGGCACATAACAACGAGTTAGTTAACAGAAATTTTATTTACTGGGACATGAAACTTGAAACTCTATCTTCATTTCACATAATAACGTATCCTATTTCTATAAAAGGGGGTATTAAGTGGTCTAGTGGTAAGGAGTTGTGCTACCAGCACATAGACAAATGGTTTGAATCTACCAGTTGCTCCAGAGGAGAAAGATGGGCAATCTCCTCCTGGAGACCTGCTAACGGGTCAGCTATGAGTCAATTCCAACTTTAAGGTACACAAAAACTATAACATAGTTGTACATTATTTTTGTTAAAAAATAGGACAATTATGTGTTTTTTCTTACCTTTTTAATTATGGTTTTAATGATGGTTTTCATTCATTTACTGAGGCACAATTGTATGTGTAGGTAGATGGTACATAAAATGGTCTCCTAAAACTAGAGAGGATTACATTGTGAACAGAACCAAAGAAAATCTGAGACATCAGAGTTAAAATTACGTCATTAAAGGAGCATAATTCTCAAGTCAGACATTTGTGAAGCATATGTCCATACCTGAATTATATACAAATATTCATCAGCTTTAATTGTAATATTGCAAAGCTATAAACAACCCAAATGTGCATAGACATTAAAAAATGATAAGTAGTTGCTATTGACATACTCAGCAACTTGAATGGATCTCAAAAACATTATTCTGAATGATAGAAGCTGGACAAAGCAAATTATATATTGTAAGCCCATTAGGTCTTGGAGAAGGTGAAACCAGGCTGCTTCTTGGAGGTAAGGATTCTGCAGCTTCGTCTGACATACTTTGGACATGTTCAAAGGAGAGACCAGCCCTTGGAGAGGACGTCATGCTTGGCAGGGTGGAGGGACAACGCAAGAGAGGAAGACCCTCGACGAGATGGATTGACTCAGTGACTAGGGTAATGGGGGCTAGGTCTGTAAGAGACAATAAAGTTGGCTCAGGATAGAATAGGGTTCATAGCTGTTGTCTCTATGAGCCACAGATGACTCAATGGCACATAACTACAACAACAACAAAAGCCCCATTTTATGGGGGTGGGGAATGAAAACAGAGGGGGGGGGAAACAATCTAAACACCATACAACCAACATCTAATGATGCTGAAAGTAAGGCAGTAATTTCCTAGTGAAAGAAGAATTAGAAAATCAGGAAGGCGAGATAACCAATGACATGAAGCAATATTTGGGGGTGGCTGCTTTATTGTTTTCTCGGACTAATGGTAACAAGTGATGCTTCAATTCCAAAGGCACTGCATTTGAACCACTAGCTGGTCTTAGGGATAAAGATGGGCAACTTCCCTCTTTGCTATTTACTGCCTCTAAAAATCCACTGAAAGATCAGCTATATGTCAATTCCAATTGGTACACAACAACTTTCTAACTAGGTATTGGATTAAAAACTGGGATAAAAAACAGCCATCACTGTATCTTATTGTTTTGAGTTTTTCCCCTTATTGTGTACCATCGGATCTGACCAGCACAGGAGGAGACTGGCCCTCCTCCAGCAGAACATCTGGTAGATTCGAACTGTTGGAAATGCAGCATAGCTTCTTGCAGATAGGGCCCCAGACCTCCCTGCCATTGGGTTAAAACTAACTCATTACTGGTTTTCCATTATTTTATGAAACTGTAAATCTCTGAGGATAAGATTGTTTATATTTCTTTTGAGGAGCCACTGTTGGATTCAAATCATCAGAGAGAGAAGGCCTTGGTTTAGCAACACAACCCCCTATGGATTATGTCCCTGAAATCATTTTAGACATAATAATATGTTTACTATATTTACTATGGTGTTAATTTCATACACGTGCTAATGTACATTTTAAAATATGCACAATTTATGTAAATTATTCCTTAATAATGTTATAGTTTTTAAACTTCAAAATGAAAATACAGCAAAATATACAATATTTTAAGAATAGTGTTATAAAAGTTATATTTTGCAAATGTCATGCAGAAGAGTAAAGAAAGTACTTATTTTCCAACACTAGAAATTTCTACTGTGGAAAGCTTAAATGGTGGATGGTCAAAATAAAAAAGCTTTCAGCAAGAAAAGACCTGATCACTTGACATACAGTCCAGCTTCACAGCATAAATTATGTGAATTTAAATAGGAACTGATGGCTGAATTTATTTATTTTCCACGTGAAATGTGTGATGTTGAGGAATAAAAGGTCTTTTGTTCCAAAGCATCTTGGAATTCTTTATCATGTGGAGAAGACAATGTGTTTTGGGAAATATAGAGGGTAAAGTGAAAATAAGTTAACAAGAAAACAGGGAAATATTTTTTCCTAGAAATAAAGCTATCACGACATCTACTTCGTGATATTTTCTTGACACATGAATAAAAATTCCCTCTCCAACCCTACAAGATGTTTGATGTACTTATTCACATGGGTTGTACTTACTTATTTTGTGATTACTCTTTTGATAGCACACATGTACTTCTTTCTCACTAGGAAATACATTGACATTTCACTAAAGACCTCATAATCTTCAGGTGTTATTTGTGCTAAAAGCATAACAGCTTTATATATTATTAACCAAAATAGTTTTAGGATCCTGACAACACGTCTACCTCTCTGTGTTGTCGTTTCCCAAAATCCATCAATCTAATTTGAGATCCCCTTAGCTACATAAAATATAAGCCAAGAGATGCATCAAAAACAAACAAACAAAAACCCCAAAATCTCTGCCCAAATAGAGCAAGGAAAATGGAAAATGCTATAACGATGCCATTTTAAAGACTAAGGTCCAAGTCATGGTATTCTCAGTTGTTTCTTATGTGTCTTAGACAATGAATAAGGATGATGAAACATGAATCGATGTCTGTGAATAGTGATGTTCAAAAAGAGTACTAAATGATTCCTCAATCTCCAAAAGAATAAAAAAATCTATCTGGGAGGAAGTGCAACTAGGTGCTCTTATTAGAGGCAAAAGCAGTAAAACTAACTAGTTTGGGCATGTTGTCAAGTGCGACAATCTTTGGGAAAAGACACCATGTTAAAAAAGGTGGCGGGTCAGAAAGAGATCTTCAGCAAGATGAATTGACACAGTGACTGTAACAATGGGCTCAAGTATATTAAAAATTATGAATATGGTTCAGGATAGAGCAGGGTTCAGATATGTTATTCACAGAATCTCTGTGAATCATAATTGACTCAATGTCACATAACAACAAGGAATTTCACAAGAATAAAATTTTCCCTGTAGGTTAAACCCCCAAATACTGAAAGCAATATATAAGAAAATGTAACATGGAAAGAAATCTTATGACACTAGTTCTTAAAAAAATGAAAGTCAAGACAAGACTGCCATTTCACTAGTGTGATTCTCATTTTCTTTAAAATAAATGGAAGGAGTTGTTCAAGCCTGAAGTCTTTCCAGGTCTCCTATTCTATGAAATAATATTTTGATACCTTTAAAGAGTTTGTATTCAAAGAGGTCAATTTCTTAATCTGAATTAATTATATTTTTCAATTATTCTATTGCACTAAAGCTTTTAAACAGGCACCATTTAATTCAAATTCAAGTTAAAAATAAAGTTTAAGTTAAATAATTAAGTACTGTCATATTAAGATTATATAGATAAATACACTATTTTATAACTGAATCCTTTCAACAAATTTAATTCTTTTTCTTAGTTCCTTCAACAATGTAAAAGCTGGTAAAAATAATTATATTGTGCACATATAATAACTCCATAATATGGTTTCTACTCAGAGACTATTAGAATACCTGACCTCAAAGATGCTGTTAATGCAGTTTTGAAATTTAATTTTGATATATTGATTTTTTCCTAGGGGATAAGAACTGTTCCAAATGGAAAATATGATTTGTAGGTTTTTCTTTACTAGTAGGGGTAAGCCTAAAAAAATTTAATAAGATCTAATGATAAAAACCCAATGAAAACCAGAATTTACTTTTGCTTTCACTAATACTAATTATTAAAATAAGGTAGCTAAATTCATTTTGGGCATTTAGTTGATGTTTTAGGTGGTACATAATGATCAACTTTTGCAGAAGAAATTGGTTTAAACAGGAAAATTGTTTGCCTATATAAAATTAAACACTTCCTTCATTCACTACACTTATTTGTCAGGTGGTTGGTGAATAATCTATTTTTTACATACCAGCATAACTAATCTTGATAGAGAAAAAGTGCCAATGAAAGTGTTGCTAATATTTCTCATTGTGGTTTTAGTGAAATTTTACAGAAAATATGGTTTTCTGTTCATTCACTGATAACACATTTATTCCTTCAAAAAAGTTGACCCTTCCCTAGTTCACTTTGTAAATGCATGGCTTGTTGCAGATTGTCAAACACACAATGTCTAATCATCCATTCTTTTCAGATAGCCCTTCCTTTCTCCTATTCCAATGTAATACTCATTAACTATTCATTCTTTTCCTGCTGTATTTTTCCTATTTCTTCTGTTTTTCCAATTTGTCTGCTGTTAATATTATTATGAATTAGTTTTGTTAGAGTAAACAAGATGGAGGAATAAAACTAAGTACAGTCAGAGATCAAAGTATTTACCTATTGTCCCAAGATCAAATGTTTATATCCCTCTTATATTCACATAAATGCTTTCTTTGTTATTCTCTTCAGTACCTTGTACAGTGTGCTTGTGGTTGTTGGGTACCATCAAGACTACTAACACAGTTACCCTCTGAACAACTGGTATTCCCTGCTTTCAGCTAAGATCCATCTAACATCAGCAACAATATCCCTAGTACCAAGACCCCTTCTAAACCAGCCTGGACTTCTGGCAGTTCTCTGCTGATGTGCTGTTCCAGTCATTTTTGGATAATCTTCAGTAGAATATTGCTTGCATGTGAAATCAATGATATTGTTCTGTAGTTCCCACACTCTGTTGGATCACCATTCTTTGGAATGGGAACAAATATAGATCTCTTCCAGTCAGTTGGCCAAGTGGTTGTTCTCCAGATTTCTTGGCACAACTTGGTGAGCACATCCACAGCAGCATCTGTTAGCTGAAATGCACCAGTTGGTATACCATCTATTCCTGGGGCCTTATTTTTTACTATTTCCTTCAAAGCACCTTCAACTTCTTCATCACCATAGGCTCTTGCTCATATGTTATTTCATTAAATTCTTCTGTATCTGCCAATTCCTTTCGATACAATGACTCAGTATATTCCTTCTCTCTTCTTTTACTACTTCCTGGGTCATTTAATATTCTGCTGAAAGCATCCTTGATTATAGAAACTCTAGGTTTCAATTTGTTCTTTAGTTCCTGAAGCTTAAGAAATGCTGAACGGGTTCGGCCCTTTTGATTTTCCGACTCTAGCTCCTTGCACATTTCATTATAATATTTTGCTTTGTCATTCCGTGCTGCCTTTTGGAATCTTCTGTTTAGCTCTTTAGTATCTTTGCAATCACTTGTTATGCATCAGAGAGTTGGACAATGACTTGGGACGGCAGAAGGAGAATTGATGCCTTTGAGCTGTAATGCTGGAGAAGAGTATTGAATGTACCATGGACTGCCAAGAAAACAAACAGATTCATCCTAGAGAGGGTTAAACCAGGCTACTCCTTGTAGGCAAGGATTCTAAGGCTCCATCTGACATACTTTGGACATGTTGCAATGAGGGCTGCATGTTGGAGAGGGACATCAGGCTTGGTAGGGTGGAGGGACAGTGCAGAAGGGGAAGGCCCTCTATGAGATGGATTGATTCAGTGACTGGGGTAATCGGGATGGGTGTGTCAAGAGGCAGTGTGATTGGCACAGGATAGAAGAGGGTTTAGGGCTGTTGTATATAGGCTCCCATAACAACGGCATACAACATAACAACAACAACAACAACATGAACAATTGGTCTGAACTTGTTCTATCTTGTACCACCTTCATGATATCTGATCTCTTTCCCATCATTAGTCACTGTGTCAATACATCATGTTGAGGATATTCTTCTCTTTCTCTGACCCTCCACTTTCCCAGCCTCATATCTTTTCCCAAGGACCGACCTTTCTTACTCAAAAGAATGTGAGACCAATTCTCAATATTCTTGCCTTTTAAGGAACATCATGGTTACAATTCCACCCAGACAGACTTTTCTGGGTTTTTGACAATCAATAGGTTATTCAATAGGAATATGATTAAACTTATTATTTTCAAATCAGGACTGATGGTCAGGACTGAACCTCCAGCAGATTTTCAGACAATGTAAGACTCAGCTCAGGTGATGACCCATCTTTCTTCTATGGAGCTTCTGGTAGATTCTAATAGTTCTGAAGTTTCCACTTTTGAATTAGCAAGTAGGGTAAGTTTCTATGAACTTTGCTACTTGAACTCTCTAGGAACATGATAGGAATAGCTTTTGTAAAATCTTGAAAAATATTCAAAATTAGATGTCTGTATCATTTTAACTAAAATATTATGAGAAACCAAACTTTATACCAAATGTTATATGAAAACCCTTGTTCAGGAATTGAAGGAATTACAGATTTATACGTTAGGATTTCTCTTGTGGCAGATCCTAGAAAATGAGCTGTTTGTTCCCTGCAAGACAGGAGACAGCAAGGGGCCCCCTACAGAGGGAGTGTTAATTCCTGAGCTAGAATTCACCCTGAGGCATCAAGGTTAATGGTTAAGGGTAAACCAAATTCTTGCATTTGTGAACCCCTCCTTCCCCAAGTCAAGCAGAAGGTTTTCAATAGAAAGAGCTTGGCTTCATTTGCATTGAATTCTCTTTGTGATTTACTTCCTGATAATTTTCAATAAAGATACAAAGAAGCTTGGCTTGGGGTCTTCAGTCTAGAACTGTTGTCCCCCTGTTTTATGCTCACTGCTCTATCACATTCCTGGCTGTTTGTCTCATTATTAATAATTATAAATTTATTCCATTCTTTGGGACCCTCAGTCTGCAACAAAGTATAATTTGCAAATTTTGTCTGTTTGCACCTTTTTGAGAAAGTGCCATAAACCGCTTTCCACAGTGGTTGCACCATTTTACACTCCCACCAACAGTGAATAAGTGTTCCAATTTCTCCACAACCCCGACAGCATCTGTTGCTTGCTGTTCTGTTACATTTTGCTATTCTGACTGGGACGAGATGATATCTAATAGTTGTTTTGATTTGCATCTCTCTTAGAGCTAGGGATTTTGAACATTGCTTCATGTGCTTGTTAGCCATCTGAATGTTTTCTTTGGTGAAATGTCTGTTCATATCCTGTGCCTGAAAAGATTGAAATTAAAATAGTCCCTATAGTTCTCAGCTGAATTAAACTCAGGTTTCTATAGTTCTCAGCTAAGTTAAACTCAGGAAATTTTAAAGCCCCACACCCAGGTATCCAGGGCAACAGTATTTCAAGAATGGCTAGCAGAAGGGCAGAGCAAACAAGCAGAGATTGTTTCTCAACTGATAACCCATGTGCCTTTGTTTCCCGACTGATAACCAATGTATCTTGTGCTTTTCCACTGCCCTGGAGTTTGAACTCATTGTATACTTAGGAATTTGTGTCACCACCATATAGTTAAAGATCTATCTAACTGCTGCATGTGCTACGTGACTGCTGCAAGTGCTACGTGCAAAAATGCTGTGTAAACCCTGAGCAAACACTGAGCCAATGAATTCAAACTGTGCTTTCATCACCCAATGAGAAGCTGATACTCAGTTGTATCCCCCTAAAGTGTATATAAAAACCCAACTTTGTCTGCTCGCAGTCGGCTCCTCTGTCTCCTGCGAGAGATAAGAGTCGGCCCGGAGCTCCGCAATAAACCTCTTATCTCTTGCTGTTGCATCAAGCCGGTGTCTTGGAGTCTTGGGTCTTCGCCGTCCACTCGGGACAGAACAGGACCAGCGGTTCGGGGGTCCTTCAGTACCCATTTTTTAATTGGGTTATTTACTTTTATCTTGTGTGGTGCTCAAGTATTTTATAAATTCTGGATATAAGTCCCTTATCTGATATGTCATTAGGGAAACAGATCAGGGAGGAAACTGTTTAAAAGGGATATGTGATTAGATATTTTCATCATGACAGGAGTCCAGAGTGAAGTGGACCTGGGGGAGGGATTATAAACCAACGAAAAAATTTTTCTTTTACTTTTCCAAGAGTGTAGTGGACTGGGGGTTGGGGGGTAGGATTGGGAGGAGAGAAAAGTGCAACAATGAATGAATGGAAATGCAAAGTCTCTGTAAATTTTAATTGAAATTAATAATAAATTTAAAAAATTTTTTAAAAGTTTGTTTACTACATATTTCTGTTGTTTTATTATGACTTAACACTACTTTCTTTTGCAAATCTAGGGTAAATTATTTTATTTAAATGTGTTTTAGAAAATTTGGGAATTTATTATTCTTCTATTTCTCAAAATAATGTCAAAGTCTTTTTACTAAATACTCCTCTTTGTTCTTCTAAATGGTGAAGACAAATATATCCTCTCTCACTGTTTTCTGTTTCTTAGTGACATTCAAACCTCTGTCCCTTTTTATGGTATATTTTCTTATTTAATGTGTGTTACTTCATATCCCTGTCCAGAGAAAAAGAGTAGTGTCCAGCTTCTAGTCCCAGTACCTTATCATACTTGTCATCTACTCACTGCTAACATTTCATTAAATTTCCAAGACTATAAATAGCACAAGAAGAGATTACCCATCTTTCTCTCCTCGAGCTACTGGTGAATTCAAAACACCAAATAAAACAAAGAGGTAGTAGTAACTATCTACAGACTAGTAGTCACTATCCACAGACTATACCTTCAGATCTATCATCTGCTTTTAGAAAAACCCTTATTGCCTTTGAGTTGTATCAGACTGAGATCTGATCCTCCAGCAGGTTTCTAGGGTCTTTAAATCAGAAGACAGGAGGACCTCTACCTTCCTTACATGGAAAACCAGTGGATTTGAAATGAATGCCTTAGAATTAACAGCGCAATTCCTTACCCATGAGGGCACAAGAGATAAGCACTTAAAATGATTCTTTAAGTTAAACTGATTAAAATCTTTTCTGGTTATATTATTTATATAGTAATTTAGCAGATATATTTTATTGGAATACAAGATAGCTTAGGAAGTCAACAATATATTCAAAAGAGAGAGAATACGTCTTGTGGATGACTGCAGAAGTTGAACTGCACACTCACCTTGGTGATGTGCTCATTGGGAAGCAAAGAGTGAAAAATATATATGCAATGAGGTTGTTCTACTCTTCTGCACCTGTGCTATTCCCAGGAGCAAAATGCACCTGAAGAGAGTACAATACATTACTTGTTTGTTTTTTATTAAAATCTTTCAAGCACTCAAGGCATACTTGCCTTCTAGGCACCAGCAGAACTTGTTAAGGGACACGGGCAAAATGAAGACACTATGAGTTCTTGATGTTTATAGTCATGGAACAAAATTGCAGGAGTTTACATTATTTATAAAATGTAAATATGGTATTTATGTGCTAAAGGTCGAAAACAATCATCTCTAAGTATTTCAAGCAAATTAACCTTAAAGTGTAATTTTTAAAACGTCAAAAGAAACTGATTGACTTTTGCATCAATATAAAGTCGTTTTCATTTACTGAATGTGTTTAAAACACAGGGTGTATTTTTCCCCTCATGAGAGACAGAAATAATTTAAACCATCCTGTTAAAGGTTGAGCCAACCTCATTTATACAAGGCAACACTTTCAAATTAAATCTATTTTTTTTCTTTTTTCTTATCAATATGTCTAGACTCCATCACTGCAATCTTTTTAATGATTCAATTGATTCAGTTTACAGGGAGAACCCATTTCCATTTCTGAATTTCACTTCTGAAGACACTTCATTACATTTCCTCAATAGTGATTTTGTTCACAGAATCACCCAACTGATAAAACACTTTTAAGTATTCTTTGTTGCTCTGGCAACTGGCCTGCTTATAAAAATTGCAATTAATTCTTTTTATAGCATTGTCTCGAATTATACCTTCCTCTTGGGAATAACCAATTTTAATCTCTAAAATATTTCCACACACAAACTATCAACACAATCTAGACCTGATAAACTAATCAAAAAGTGCAAATTGTATTGAAAAACATCTTTCTTTTTCTTTGACTCTGCCTTGTTAATTGTCATGTAATAACATCGAAGGACTTGATTCTATCATGCAAAACAACAACATAGATGGAAGAAGTAGGGGGAAGCTGTTAGACAAAGGAAGTTCATTATCATATGCACATCTTAATTTAGAGCTTCTGTTTTAGGAGAATCACTATCTATAACTTTCTCAGTCATGCATTAGCTCAAGCTTTCCATATCCTAGATTTTACTATATAAATCCATTTTTCAATGGATATTTACTCTTTTATTCAGAGGGATTCCTTGGAGGCCTGTGCTATACATTATTATGTGCTATCAATTTATAACTGTCCTCCAGCAGCTTTTTAAAGGCAGTAAATCACGAGGGAGGAGACTGCCCATCCTTCTCCTGTGGAGCAGCTGGTGGAGTCAAACCACACATCCTTGTGATTCAAGTGCAGTTTCCGACCATTAGGCCACCAAAGCAAATGAGCCACACTGAAAGAAGATAAAAAATCCTGACAATACTCCCATTTCAGTGAATCAGAGATCATCTAGAGAGGTGCAAGCTTTCCTGTCCCATTTTTAAGAAGACAGTTGTCTCTTGGTCAAGCAAAAGAGAAGATCATTTGAGATGAATTGACACAGTGACTGCAACAAATGTGCTTAAGAATGCCAGAGATTGTGAAGATGGTGCAGGATAAATCCTTTTGTTGTTTGTATGGTCACTGTGGATTGAAGTTGACTAAACAATGCTTAACAGCAACAATTCTGGTGGCATAGTCTGTGTTAGGCTGACAAACAAAAGGTCATGTGTTCAAATCCCCATGCAACTCCACAGAAAAACTCTGAACAGCCACCTCTTATAAAGACTGACAGCCTTGGAACCATGACTCAGACTTGACTCAGCAGTGAGTTTGGTTTGATTTTTGACAGTGAAATGAGATGCTTATTGAAGGTGCACTTGGTTAAGCACTTTATAGTGGTATTGGTTGCCTTTGAGTTGAGTATGACTCATAGCGACCCTATGAACAAAAAACTGGAATCCCCTCTATAACTATCAACATTTATCAAAGTTCATAGAGTTCTGGAGGCATGTTGTTTAGGAAATGATGGCACTCCTATTTGGTAGCTAACCTAAAATTTGCTAGAAGTCATATAGGAGAAAGATTGAAAAAAAAGGACGGGTAGTTTCATTAGGGTATATTCCCAGTAGTGGAATTGCTGGGTCAGGTATTTCTATTTGCAATTTTTTGAGAAAATGCCATACTGTCTTACATAGTGGTTGCACCATTTTTCACTCCCACCAACAGTGAATAAGGGTTCCAGTTTCTCCACAACCTCGCCAGCATTTGTTGTTTGCCATTCTGTTAAATTTTGCTCTTCTTACTGGTGTGAGATGAGATCTCATAGTTGTTCTAATTTGCATCTCACAACCCAAATGCTCATCAACAAACGAATGGATAAAGAAGCTCTGGAATACTATGTGGCATTGAAAAACAAGAAACTCATGAAATATTACACAAAATGTATGACTCTGGAGGACATTATGCTGAGTGAACTATCTCAGTCACAAAAAGACAAATACAGCATAACGTCACTGTCATAAAAGAGGACTGCCATAGATGTTGGGGGTGGACTGAGAAAAATGTAATAAATAATGTATATTGCATTGAAACAGATGAAGGAGAAACCTGTTTAAAAGAGATAAGTTGTTATGTGCCATCGAATCGTTTGCGACTCATAACGACCCTATGCACAACAGCCCTAAACCCTGCTCTATCCTGCGCCAACCGCACTGCCTCTGACACACCCATCCCAATTACCCCAGTCACCGAATCAATCCATCTCATAGAGGGTCTTCCCCTCCTGCGCTGTCCCTCCACCATCTCAAGTATGATGTCCCCAAGGATCCGTCCCTCCTGGCAACATGTCCAAAGTATGTCAGACGAAGCCCCAGAATCCTTGCCTCCAAGGAGTAGCTGGGTTTAATCCTCTCCAAGATGAATCTGTTTGTTTTCCTGGCAGTCTATGGTACATTCAGTAATCTTCTCCAGCACCACAGCTCAAAAGCATCCACTCTTCTTCTGTCCTCCCTAGTCATTGTCCAACTCTCTGATGCATAACAAGCAACTGCAAAAACCATGGCCTGTATCAGGTGCATCTTAGTCTCCAGAGAGACACCGTTGCTCCTGAGTACTTTAGAGAGGTCCCTAACAGCAGACTTTCCCATCGGGATACGCTTTTTGATTTCCTGACTGCTGGTGCCAAGAGTGTTGACTGTGGAGCCGAGCAAACTGAAGCTGTGAACAATCTCAATCTCTTTGGCATCCATCCTGATGCTGCCAATTGGTCCAGTGGTGAGAATCTTTGTCTTCTTGACATTGAGCCTCAGTCCATACTGAAGGCTGCAGTCCTTGACCCTTCGCAGCAAGTGCATGAAATCTGGAGAACAACCACTTGGCCAACTGACTGGAAGAGATCGATATTTGTTCCCATTCCAAAGAAAGGTGACCCAATTGAGTGTGGAAACTACAGAACAGTGTCATTGATTTCACATGCAAGCAAGATTCTACTGAAGATTATCCAAAAGCGATTAGAACAGCACATCAGCAGAAAACTGCCAGAAGTCCAGGCTGAGTTTAGAAGGGGTTGTGGTACTAGGGATATTGTTGCTGATGTTAGATGGATCTTGGCTGAAAGCAGAGAATACCAGAAGAATGTCTATCTGTGTTTCCTTGATTATGCAAAGGCATTTGACTGTGTGGATCATAACAAACTGAACTGACTCTGAGAAGAATGGGAATCCCAGATCATTTAATTGTGCTAATGCGAAACCTATACTTGGACCAAGAAGCAGTAGTCAGAACAGAGCAGGGTAACACTGCATGGTTCAAAATTGGGAAGGGTATACGCCAGGGATGCATCCTGTCTCCATACCTTTTCAACATGTATGCAGAGCAGATTATCCGAGAGTCTGGGCCCTATTAGGAGAATTGTGGCATCAGGATTGGTGGAAGATCTATTAACAATCTGCGTTATGCAGATGACACAAAAGAGATATATGATTATATATTATTGTTATCACAGGAGTCCAGAACAAAGGTAGCATAGTGGAGTGCACTTGGAGGGAGGGATTGAATAACAATGAAAGATTTTTTTTTCTTTTACTTTTAACAAAGAAAAGTGACTTGGCATGGAGGGGTGGGCAGGGAGAAAAGTGCAACAATGAATGAATGGAAATCCAAAGTCTCTGTAAACTTTCATTAAAATTAACTTAAAATTAAAAAGCGGGGGAAGATTACACCACAGAAACTCGATGAGACAACCTGTTCTGTCACATCAAGTCACTATGAGTTGAAGTTCGCTAGTTGGCACTCAAAATGAGCAAATATGAACAAAAACACATAGCCTTTTATCCCATGAACAAACATGAATAAAAACGCATAGCCTTTTATCCCCAAACCAGGGAACCACTTTTCCTTTTGTAGTTACATTCTGAATGAGTTATGATGTTTTTGTTTTATAAATGTCAGTTAATGTTGACTTCCTTGGATGCAGAAATATTTAGCAAGCATGCACCAAAGTCCTACGTATCTAGTGCCTGAGGTCAGACAGCCAGTGAGGCAGAAACTGGAATTTCTCAGCCGACTGAGTCAAGGTAGACAGCAGCCGAGAACCCATCCCAGGAGTTAGGAAGCACTGTAATGGGATCACACGGAAGTTGAAAGTCCCGGCTCTAGATGCATGCTTGATTACCCTATCAGACTCCACTTAACAAAGGCACAGACTCCTATGATTACTAAAAATTGCAATCAATGACCACAGAAAATTACAACTCAAGCAAGGCACTATCTGCTGAGTTCAAAACCCTGTACAACTGACCTACTCAGGGTTCACGAAACAGATCCTGGATCTAGGTAACTGTTGTTTAAGAATTTGTAAAGAAGATAAGATAAAATGAAAGCATGAATAAGAAAATAGTATCCAGGAAGCTCTGGTGGCCTAGTGGCAAGAAGCTGCACTGCAATTCTAGAGGTACATGGTTCGAATGCACCAGATGCTCTGCTGGAGAAGGAGGGAAAATCTCCTCCTGTACCAGTCAGATCTGATTTGACTGTACACACACACACACAAAATAATAAAATAAAATAAATTTTAAAAAAGAAAATACTATCCTAAAAAAGAAGTCTTCTCTAGATTTTTAACTGGACCTTGCTGTTGGAATGTTATCATTGTTAAATAATATGGAATAATAATAAAATAATAATAGTAATAATAAGCTATGGACATCTCACTTACAGAAATATTTGAGTGTAAATTTGGTGAAGTGACCATCTGCTTTGAGGTAGCAGTTTGAGTCTTATATTGATATCCAGAGGCAACTCTGGTAGCCTACTCACTAAAGATTTGTGTTGCTATCTTGAAGACCTGCCTTTCTGGCAGCTGGTATTCATAAAAAGCTCCATAGGAGAAAGATGGGCAATTTACTTCTCTGCAATTTATAGCCTCAGAAACCCAATGGAAGGTCAGCTACTTATTGGTTCTAGTTCAACAACAATGAAAAAGAGATTGATATCCCAGAGTTTCTGTAAAATGTGGAACTTAAAGCTGCTGGCTGGAACAATAAGTTGTCATTTTCTCTCCATTACCTTGCTCCAAGTTCCTCTTCCTGATTCTAATTCAGCTTATATCTTCCTGGGCTCTGCTTTGTCCCCCCTATTTATACATCACATATATTGATGATAGTCTTCTGTAGTATTGTCTTTCAGGAGAAAAGCTGATAGAGATTATTTTTTTAGGACAGGTGTCCACCAGGAATGTATTCTGTCTCCATACCTTTTCAGTTCATAAGCAGATTATCCGGGGGGCTGGACTGTATGAGGAGGAATGAGGCATCAGAATTGGAGGAAGACTCATCAACAACCTACGTTATGCAGATGACACAACCCTGCTTGCTGAAACTGAGGAGGACCTGAAGTGCTTGCTGCAGAAGGTCAAGGTCTGCAGCCTTCAATATCGATTGGAGCTCAACATCAAGAAAACAAAGATTCTCACCAATGTGCCAATTGACAGCATCAGTATGGATGGTGAAGAGATTGAAATTGACAGTTTTGGTTTTCTTGGCTCCACAATCAATATTCTTGGTACCAGTAGCTCAGAAATGAAGAAATGAATTGCATTGGGAAAGCCAGCTCTTAGGGGCCTCTCCAGAGAACTGAAGAGCAATGACATCAGGCTAGAGACTGAGGTGCACACGATCCAGGCCATAGTCTTCGCAATTGTGTGCTATGTGTCATAGAGCTGAAGAATGACTAGGGATGATAGGAAGAGAATTGATGCCTTTGAGCTGTGGTGCTGGAGAAGAGTGTTGAATATATCATGGACTGCTAGGAGAACAAACAGGTTCACCCCAGAGAATGTGAAACCAGGCTGCTCCTTGAAGGCACAGACTCTGAAGCTTTGTTTGACATACTTTGGGCATGCTGCAAGAAGGAACCAGTCCTTGGAGAGGGACATCATGTTTGGGAGGCAGAAGGATAGATAGCACAAGAAAGAAAGACCCTCGACGAGATGGATCAATTAAGTGATTGGGGTAATGGGAGTAGGTGTGTTAGAGACAGTGAGGCTGGCACAGGATAGAGCAGGGTTTAGGGCTCTTGTACATAGGGTCTCTATGAGTTGCAAGCAACTCAATGGCACATAACAATAACAACATGATCTTCTTTTACATATTAAAACTTCAATGACTTTGCAATAAATTGGTCTGTTTTAGAGAGAGTGAAACCACATTGTTCCTTGGAAACATGGACTTTGAAGCTTTGTCTCACATACTTTGAGCATGTTGCTAGGAAGGAGCAGTCCTTGGAGAAGAACATGATGCTTAGAAGCATAGAGGGACAGCGTAGGAAGGGAAGACCTTGGATGAGATTGACACAGTAACCAGGGCAATGGGACTAAGTGTGTCAGAGACAGTGAGATTGGCTCAGAATAGAGCAAGGTTCAGAGCTGTTGTGCATTGGGTCACTATGAGTAACAGGCAACTCATGGCACATAACAGCAACAACAATAAAGTCTGCTTGATCTTTGTAGCAACACTGAATATTTCCTCTTCCTTCTATAAGACATCTAGCTTAGATATGTCATTTATGAACTCCCATCCTCTAATTCTACTGGAAGTCTTAGATATAGTATATTGTCTTTTATTTGCATATTTTCTTCCCCACTAATCTTAAATTATTTAAAAAGAAGAATGTTTCTTTTTTATTATTCAATCCCAAGTACCTCGAAGTGACTGTCCCATTATCTGCTCAAAAAGCTTTAAATAAATGAGTGCTAACCTTAGACGAGCAGGCAAGTTAGGCTAATATAATATTGGCAAAAGAAAAGAAGAATATTCATTACAGCATGAAATGAATCATGATCCAAGAGTAGTTGTTGGCACGTCTCATTCTTCCTATTCTTCCCACCTGGCACGCCCGTGGAAAGAAGTTGGTAGTTGGCTTTTCATCAGCCCAGCTTCACGGTATTTTGGAGCCACTTAGACTCCTCAACTGGCTCTATCTCTGGAAGATATGTTACAGCCACAGCTGCTGCACATTCCGCTTTGAATGCTATTTGCTATTGCATTGGGCTGTGGTACATAGAATGCACTTTAAAATGTGAGAGCAGCTGCTCTAACATCTGTCATGACCCAGTGTGGAGCTTTCCCAAGAGTGCTCACTGATCATAATGCATTTTCACAGCAAAATGCACAACAAAATACAAAATCAAGTGACAAAGGTGGCTGTAGCCATGTATACAAGACCTTAAAAATCTGTGCTTTGGTTTTTTGGCATTAGGACAACCACTAGTTGCAACTGTCTTTTAAGAATTCTATTGATCATGCTGACAGGTATTGTGGACCGGGTTTTGTGTCTCTCAGTTGATATTTATGGTTGAATAATATGGCACATAACACAGTGAAATATAGATGATTATTTTCCCTTCTATAAATCCTTCCAAAACTTTAGTTTCCTAGGTCCTGAATTTAAAAATTTTACCATTTCTTATAGGCGGTCATTTAACAAGTGCAGCAAATTAATACAGCATTTTATTTTCAAAAAGGAACATTTATATCATAAAACTAAGTTGAAAATGAGTAAAAATATTATACACAGAAACTGTCAAAATAAAACAAATATTTTTATTTTGAAAAATGTGCATGGGTCAATTCAAATAAAATCAACCTCAATATTCCTTGATTTTCCCCTTCCCCAAACACACTACAGGTCTGTCTACACTTTATTATTTATTTTTCCAGGTTGTTGTTGATTGTTTTCGAGTCAAGCATGACTCATAGGGACCCTATTAACAAAAAAGCCTGAAACCCATCTACAACTATTGACATTTATCAAAGTTCATAGAGATTCCGGAAGCATGTCGTTTAGGAAGTGGATGCCACTCCTACTTCCAATAGGAGTGAAAACAAAACAAAACCAATAAACACACAAACAACAACAAAAAACAAAACCGAAAACCAATTCCTTCATCTTATGGAGAAATTTTCAGCAAAAACTGGGTATAGGAGTCAGCTTGAGTTCAGAGAACTCTATTTCTTGGGATGTGTAATGATATAAGTTGTATGTTAACTTGGCTGCTTATTCTCTGGTTGGAGGTTGTGATGTGGATGTTCCATTGTTAAGGTTTGCTGTAGTGTAATCATTCCCTTAACAGATTTAAATACCCACCCAAAAAAATTGAGAAGGACTTTCATCAAGCTTGTGGTTTGCATCTAGTATATAAGGAAGTCTGGAATGGATAGCTCATTTTTAGCTTGATATACATTTTACATTTGGCTAGTTATTTCTTCTTTGATTTGATGTGCCTTGCCTGCCAATTTAGATGTGTCAATTTCTGAGATTACAGGACATAAATCTAGGCCTTGCCAGCCTCTACAAAGAATACATACATTTATTTGTTCTGGTTATAGATAACTCGGATTAATAAAGCAGGAGTTGTGTCATTTCTTTCAAGTAGAAAGCTCTTTTTAATTTTTTTTTCTTTTTAGTGTCAAGTGTCCTATGTACTATCTGGAGTTTGAGATATAGATTACCAAATCTTCTTCCTAGTCTGTTTTGATCTGGAAGCTCAGATAGAATTTGTGTAGCATTATTTTAAGAATGTAAGGTTCCATTGATAGGTAGTAGCTGCATATCAGATTTGTTGGATGAGAAAGGAACCTTGTTTTCTGTTGTTCTACACAAACATATCAAGGAAATGAGTTTCCCTAGTGACATGTATCTTGCTTCAATTCTGTTGACAAATTATTCTTTACAGGGTCTAGCTTCACCAATTATTTACTCAACATACAGATTGAATAAGTATGGAAAAAGGACACACCCTGACTCACACTTTCCTAATTTTAAACCATATGGTGTTCCCTGCTCCATTTGAACAACTTCTTGGTCTAGGTAGAGATCTGCATGAACACAAGTAAGTGTTCTGCAATTCCCTTTCTTTTAAATGTTAGTCTTAATTAGTTAAGATCCACACAGTCAAATGCTTTTACATAATAAATAAAACGTAGATAGACATTCTTCTGGTATTCTCTACTTTGAGCCAGTATCCATTTGCAATGTCAAGTACTGGTACAGCAGCCTCTTCTAAACAATTTTGAACTTATGGAAGTTCCCTGTCGATGTAAGCTTCTAGACATTTTTGAAGAATTTTTAACAATGCTAAGTATGAAATATTAATGATATTGCTCAATAATTTCCACATTCTGTTGGAACATCTTTTTTGGAAATGGGGCCAAATATGGATCTCTTTTAGTCAGTTCACCAGGTAGCCATCTGACGAATTTCCTGGTGCAGACCGGTGAGCACATCCAGGGCTGTATCTCTCATTTGAAACGTATCAATTAGTATGCCTCTGATTCCTGGAGTCTTACATGTATTCCCCCCAATGCCTTCAGTACAGCTTAAATTTCATCTTTCATCAATATTGACTCTTGTTTGTATGCTACTTCCTGACATTTTTCAGTATCAACTAATTCTTATTGGTACAGCAATTCTATGTATTCCTCCCATCTTCTTTTGATGATTTCTGGATCATTCAAGATTATACCCACACCCTCTCTCAGTATTGCAACCTAAGGCTTGAAGACTGCCAAAAGAACAGATATGTCTTGGAAAGGATGCAGCCAAAGTGATTTTTGGAGTCAAAGATAGTGAAACTTTATCTTTCATGCTTTGGACATATAGCTAGACGAGGCTATTCCTTGGAAAGATAAATCAGTTAGTAAATAAAAGAAAGGCTTCTCCACACAATAACATGGATTGATGTGGTGACTTCATGAGTGGGCTCTAGTGTGCCAGAGATGATGAGTGTGATGCAGGGTAGGGCAGGGTTCAGGTCAGCTGTTCATAGGGTCACTGTGAGTCGTACTCATCCTTGATAGGACAAGAGGCAGGTGTTGGACTCCTAACCCAACAGAGGTTCACCAGGAATTACAATGAAGCATATAACAGTAAACTTAGAGTTTTGTTAGGTATTTAATCAAGCAAAAACAATATAATTAATTAAACCTATTGTCTATGGAATTAGAGCCTTTAATAGATTTCTAAGGATATAAATCTTTAGTGGAAGAGACTGACTTTTTTTTTTAAAGCAGTTAGTAGATTAACACTACTGACTTCGGATCACAGTGCAGTGAGTAAAACCATGATACCTTTCAGACGAGTTCTTGCTATGTGACATTGAGTTGACCACACACAGTCCCTGTGAACAGCCTCTCTGGTGCCATCATCACAGCCTTCATCAGGCTCAACCTCGTTATTATACTATTGTTTCAATTCGTTAGGGAGTCTTAAAAACATGTAAATAAAACTCATTGCCCTACAGTCAAAACTTAGTTATAACTGACCTTCCAATAGTTTTCCCAAGACTGTGAATCACACAAGAGATTGTTCATCATTCTTCCTCTGAGCCAACGATGAATTGGAACCTCCAGAGAGGCACAGCGTCTGTGTTACAGTGTAATTTCTAGTAAACTAGGACTCCAGAACTTTCTATGAGGGGTACTGCTGTTGTGTACCATAGAGGTGGAACCCACCCATACCTGTTCCTCAAGTGAGTTTTCTGAGGTAGTAAATTATACAGGAGGAGATTGCCCATATTTCTGCCTTGGGGATCTGAACTTCTTCAGTTCCTTACCACTAAATCATCAGAACTCCCTATTGGAGGAGTTGTTGCTGGTAGTTGTCATTGTTGTTATGTGCCATCAAGTCAGTTGCTCCTCTTAGAGGTCCTGTGTACAACAGCTCTGAATCCTTCTCTATCTTGAGTCAATTTCATTGTCTCTGACACACTTACCTTTAGTACCCCAGTGTCTGAGTCAGTTAATCTCATCCAGGATTTTTCTCTCTTGCATTTTCCCTCCACACTTTCAAACATGATGCCCTTCTCCAAGGACTGGCCCCTTCTGACAATATGCCCATAATATGTTAGATGGAGCTCCAAAATTCTTGCCTCCAAGGAGCAGCCTGGTTTCACCCTCTCTGGGACAGACCGGTTTGTTCTCTTAGCAGACCAAGGTATGCTCAAAACTCTTCTCCAGCACCACAATTCAAAGGCATCAATTCTTCTTTTATCACCTCCTTTTTTTTTATTGTACAGTTCTCTAATGCACAGCAAATAATTGTGAAAACCATGGCTTGGTTAAAGGGCACCATAATCCCTAGACTAACATAAGTTCTTTTCAATATTCTGGAGAGGTCTCTGACAGCAAACTTTCCCAGTGCAATTCATCTTTTGATTTCCTGGCTGCTGGTACCAAGAGAGTTCACTGTGGAACCAACCAAGCTGAAGCTATTAACTATCTCAGTCTCTTCTCTATCTATCATGATGCAGCCAATTGGCCCAGTAGTGAGAATCTTTGTTTTCTTGATCTAAAGCTTCAATGCACTTTGAAGGCTTGAGATTCTACAGCAAATGCCTCAGGCCCTCCACAAGGTTATGTTATCTGCATATTGCAGGTTGTTGATAAGTCTTCCTCCAATCCTGATGCCACATTTCCTCCTCATAAAATCCCAAATCCTGGATGATCTGTCCCACATATGGATTGAAAAGGTATGGAGAGAGGATGCATCTCCTCTGGCATACATCTTTTCTGACCTTGAACCATGCTGTGTTTCATTGTTCTGCCTTCTGGTCCAAGCATAGGTTTTACATTAGCAAAATCAAGTGTTCTGGGATTCCCATTCTTCTCAAGACTGGCTACACTTTGTTGTGATTCACACAATAAAATTCCTTTGGATAGTCAATGAAAGTTAGACATTCTTCTGATACTCTCTGAATTGAGCTAAGAGCCATCTAACATTAGTTGTTGTTGCTGTTACGTGCCGTTGAGTCGTTTGCCACTCATAGCGACCCTATGTACAACAGCCCTAAACCGTGCTCTATCCTGTGCCAATCTCATTGCCTCTGACACGTCCATCCCGATTACCCAGTCACTGAATCAATCCACCTCTTAGAGGGTCTTCCCCTCCTGC
>NW_006399955.1:4265481-4266422 GCF_000299155.1 Elephantulus edwardii
ATTGTGCAAAATTCAATCATTCTATCTCCAGCTTCATTTCTGTCACCGAGTCCAACTACTGATTCTTCTTCCCTGTTCCCAACTTTTGCGTTCCAGTCTCCCATTATTATCAATAGCACCTAATAATTCTTAAACTTGTTTTAGACATTCTATCTTCTTTACTGCAGTCAGTGGCTGACACAGGAATAAAAAAGTGTAAGAGGTATGTTATACACAATTTATTAATTATGAGTGGTTGTATCAGTATGAATTTCAGAATTTTTTATTAATTCTAGCATTACTGAAGTTAGTAGTTGTAGATAGTTGTTATTGTGTGCCCTTGTTACTCTCCTCATTTTTTAAAAAAATATTCTGAATGTGAACATATATCCTATTGCTAATGGAATGAATAGTCTTATTGTTATAAGCTAATTTGACTGGAGAATGAAGATAACCTATGGAAGAGTCTAGATTCAGTAATCCTACAATTTAGGCAGTCTTTGCAAGCTTCAGTTGTTTGAGTCTTTAAATCTTTGTCAGTGTATTAATCACTTTTTAAAGATTGTTTTCTTAACAGAAAAAAAGAGAAAAAATGCATCCTATGAATTTTTGTTAACATTTAAGTGGTCTTGTTAGAAACAGACTAAAATGTGTACTAGCATAGGACTTGGGGCAGAGGTAGTGAATATTTATTTATTCAGTTACTAAAGTCAGTAAGCCTTATTTCATAGACGCTCTGGTTCATTCCCATGAAATTGTAAGCTGTGGTCCTTTGGGAGATTTGTTGTTGTTGCTGTGTACTGTAGAGTCAGAACTGACCCAAAGCTGACCCTCCAGCATGTTTTCAGAGGTAGTAAATTGCATAGGAGAAGATTACCCATCCTTATTCCATGGAGGAGCTGGTGGCCTAGAAACACATTGGAGAAATTCAGAGTAACTTTTAAATATTTAATAAATACTTA
>NW_006399955.1:4269857-4278637 GCF_000299155.1 Elephantulus edwardii
GGGTCGCTATGAGTCGCAGGCGACTCGAAGGCACATAACAACAACAACAACAACAACAAGCCCTCTACTTTAAGCGCTATCTAAAGCAGATTATAAAATGTTCTTCTACAGAAATTTTAAGTTAAATTTCTAAGTGTTTAAACATCATGAGGTGTTGGTTTGGAGTCTTTATCATATTAAACCATTTCTTTCTCATTGTTCGCTGCCTTCTAATCAGTTCTGACCCACAGAGACCCCACATACAACAGAGTGGAAAAACTAGGCAGTCCTACTCCGTCTCCACAATCATAGCTATATTTAAGCCTATTAGTGCAGCAACTGTGCAAATCCATCTCTTTGAAAGCCTCCTTTTTCACTGACCTTTATTTTGCCAAGATGGGCAATTTCTTCCTATACAATTTACTGCCTCTGAAAACCACTGGAAGAAATGAGCTGAGTTCTGACTAGACAATAGATAACAACAATTACTTTACTATACTTA
This sequence comes from Elephantulus edwardii, assembly GCF_000299155.1. NCBI lineage: Eukaryota > Metazoa > Chordata > Mammalia > Macroscelidea > Macroscelididae > Elephantulus > Elephantulus edwardii. The sequence continues at coordinate 4,270,339 of NW_006399955.1, forward strand.
TTATCATACATAACAAAAATTTATTTTCCAAATACCTTGTCTTTTCAGTCTGGAGAGAATGAAACTAAGTTACCCCTTATAGGCAAGGACTTTGAAGCTCTGTCTGACATACTTTGGACATGTTACCAGGAAGGATCAAGCCTTGGAGAAAGGCATCATACTTGGATGAGTGGAGAGAGGTCACAAATGGAAAAAGACCCCAAAGGAGATGGATTGACACAGTAACAGGGATAATGGATTTAGATATGTCTGAAATAGTAAGATTGGCTCAGTGTAGGACTAGGTTCAGAGATGTCATGCATAGGGTCAGTATGAGTTGCAGGCAACTTGAAGACACCTAACAACAGTATGCCTACAGTATATGAAACCAAAATCTTGCTATGCTTGATTCTAATGAGTATTCTGACTCAATCTGACAGATTTGTTAGGGTTCTTTTGCTTGGGTTCTCTCTTTTTCTTTTTTTTTAGCCAATGGCCTATTCAGTACTCGTCAACACTGTAATTAAGAGACACCATTTCTTTTTTAGTCTTCCTTAATCCTTTTCAAGCTTTGGTCTGCAATGAGAATATTGAAAACGCTATGGCTTGGGTCAAAGTGCTATTTAATTCTCAAATTGATGTCTTCGTTTTTTAGCCTGCTAAAGAGGTCATTCTCAAAAAAATTACCATTGCAACAGGACATTTGACTTGTTTAACTGCTGCTTCCATGTACTTTGATTTTGTGTCCAAGTAAAATGAAATCCTTGACATTATTAATCTTTTCTCCATTTTCCATGTTGTTACTTCTTAGTCCATTCATGTGGGTTTTTGCTTTATTTCTGTTAAAGTGTATTCTATATGGGTATCTGTAGTCTTTGGTTTTCATCATGTATTTTGTTAATATATCCCTAGTTCTAACAAATATAATTGTACCCAAATGGTGTTATATTAATTATTATACACAATAAAATGCAACCCATCCCCATTCTTACATGAATGATCTGTGTATTAAAATATTAACTTTTATGCATATTTAATTATTTAAAAACCTAACTCATTTATTCAGCTATAATCTATTATGTGTGGAAAGTATATAATCTGCTTGATGATTTACTTGATAAATGTATTTGTCTTTTTAATGAGCTTCTTTGTTAAGGTGGTTAGAATGATTAATGTGCCAGAGTACATCATCAGTAACCTTGAAAACCAAAAGTCAATATTTGGGAAAAATCCTTATACAGTCAAATGCGATGCTTAAAACGGAAAAATTCTCTATGGGGATGCTAGCCAGTGATTAGCAGGCATGTTTGACATGCTGCTATTTAAACAGGATTAAGTGTACTGGGTAAGTGATGGCAGAAAAGAGGGTAAGAGCAGGGGAGGGTGGATCTTTGGAAGCAAATTTAACAGAAGAGTTGATAGGCCCCATTATCTCCAACAGGATTTGATAATTCAAATAACTAATTGTCCTGTCAGTAGGTCCGGAAAATATAGCATAAAGGCTATAATTTACTCAAAGAACAAAATACTTAAAAGCAAATATGCATTCCATAGCTTGTCTGCAATTACCTTCTATTTTAATCAATCACTTGACCCTAAAAATTTCACACAATAGTTTATATTTCTATGGATGAAACATGTTTGTTCCAGGTTTTGATCATTTCCTATTATAGTAAGTTACAATACATAAAATTAATATTTAAAAAAAACCCTCCAGAGATAGTCATATTAAAGATGAAGATTAAATTTTTGTCTCCTCTTTTGCAGGTTCTTTTTTCCTTGGGTCCACTGTAATCTTGTGTAGACTTCCCTCTCCTTTTAAAAAATAATATTACTAGGGGTCACATTAGCAAACCTTTTGTATTTCTTTTTCTATTTTTGCTGCTTATTACTAAGTTAGAAGATAAATTCTTCATAAATAAAATTTCTATAAAGATAAAAAAAGGGAAGGAAAGACAAAGCCTATTCTTGTAAAACTGATTTCTTTTGTATATGTGATTTTGTTTGGACTCCAGGCAGTAGAATAAGTTGTCATTTAATGAAAATGTTACATAATTGTAAATATTTAAAGGCTAAATCTTCCTGAATTGAAGTATATAGGAGCCACTCGATTATCTAATTTATTTTTATTTTTTTTTTACCTGATCCTTTCTGTGGTGGAAGCTTGAACATAACTATTATAGCAAGACTTCTGCTCATATCACATAATTTGAGCACAGTATCCTTTGAAATTAGGTTGTGTTGAGCTAACTTCCATGTTTTCTTGATTTCACTCTACTTCAACTGATTGTATGAACTTAAAAATTTAAATAATTGACTTGTGTCAACTTCCTGTGCCTAAACAAGTACCTGAACAATAAAGAAGTCTACAACTACTAGGAGCACACCAGTAAACAAACAACAAACAAACATAAATTAGGTTAGAGAGACAGAGCAAAACACTATGCCCAATGTTGTTGAATACCGTTGAGTTGAAACTAACCCATTGCTGATCTTCCAGTGGATTTTCAGAGACACAGGAGAATATTGCCCATCTTTCTGTCACACAGCAGCTGGCAGATTCTAACTAGTTCCCTTTGGATTGACAGCAGAACTCCTTACTACTAAGGCATGGACAACATTGGCTTAATAAACAGTAATTTAAAGTCATTAGAAGAGACTTATTACAAGATTTAACTTAGGAGAGGGTGGAAGAAATCAAAGATCTGTTCTGGATTGTGTGCTATAGAAAACAAAGGCATGTTAGTGATTAAACCACTCATCCCATTGCTGTTGAATGGATTTCAACTCATGATGACCCTCCTCTGGGTTTCCAGGATTGGAAATCTTTAGTGGAGCAAACCATCCACCTTTTTCCCAAATTAATTGAATGCTTTCAGTCTACTACATAGAATTCAATACTACCATGGCACATTAATATACTGATTGGGTACTGTTTTACTGTTGTTATGTGAAGTCAAGTCACTTGCGACTCATAGCGACCCTATGTACAACAGCCCTAAACTCCGCTCTGTCCTGTGCCAATCGCACTGTCTCTGACACTCCCATCCCAATTACCCCAGTCACTGAATCAATCCACCTCATAGAGGGCCTTTCTCTCCTGCACTGTCCCTCCACCCTCCCAAGCATGATGTCCTTCTCCAAGGACCTGTCTCTCCTCACAACATGTCCAAATATGTTAGACAGAGCCCCAGAATCCTTGCCTCCAAGGAGCATCCCGGTTTAACCCTCTCTAGAATGAATCTGTTTGTTTTCCTAGCAGTCCATGGTACATTCAATACTCTTCTCCAGCACCATAGCTCAAAGGCATCAATTGTTCTACACTCCCTAGTCATTGTCCAACTCTTTGATGCATAACAAGTGATTGCAAAGACCATGGCCTGTATCAGAATAAGAAGAATAAAAAAAGTAAAGCAAGCTAAATTTTTCATTGGAGAAATAACAGTAGTTATTTTCATATGGTAGAAGCGGTAAAATTTTGGGGTTACCTCATTTTCATTAGGTGCAGGAGAGAGAAAATAAAATTGAGACTATACTGAATATACTTTAAAGTAATCCCCAGAAAATATGGAAGTGTGATACAAACAAGACTAATAATAACAAAAATAGGAAAATAATGCAGTGTTATTGGAAAATTAATCTGAATCTAATGCCAAGGGTGGAAAATGTCAATTTTGTGTTGTCATGATTTTGATTCATTATTCTCAGAATCACTATTTCCCTGCATAGGCTGCTCCCTGTAGGTGTAAGAAGTCTACTGAGCTCTAACTTTACCATTAGAATGAAAATCTATCTGACCAGAGATGATTGTGTTCCCATTGTTACTGGGAATAAAATATTAAATTTTATTATCTTGAAATTTTTATTCTATTAATGATTCATTACAGTAATATTTTTTCATTTAAAAATCAAGAGCAGACTTTTCTGTGCTCACTATAAACCGTATGATAAAGTCTTTATGAGATTATTGGAAAACTTGCTGTTCCTTGTTCAATGATTTTTATAAGTATTGTTATTAACCATCTTGGCTTTTAAAGATAAAAATATGAGATTCCAGTGACATATAAAGCTTCCTTTTTTTAACCTTAAAGAATGGACCTTAATTCTCAAGGCCAATGGGAAACTAAGGATGATCAAGAACAATCCCTTGATAGAACATTGTGCAATGATAAAAATACAGTCAGTATAACAAAGAAAACTACATAACATGTCTGTGAGACACAATAAAAGACCTAAAAAATAAGATGGGAATATGTTCCCTGTTCATGGATTGGATATTCAGCATAATAAAAAACAATTTACATGTTTAATGTAATCCCAAAACAGATACCAAACTCATTTTTCAAAGAGATAGATAAAGCAACTGGCAAATTTATTTGGAAAGGAAAGAGACCTTTAAGCACTTCTGAAAATCAAAAATGATGTGGGAGTCATAGGACTCTCTGATCTCAACACCTAGTGCACAGGTGTAAGAACCAACACAGCATGGTACTGATATAATGATAGACAATGGAATAGAGTTGAGAACCTAGGAATTAATCCATCTATCTGTGGTTAACTGATATTTGACAATGAAGTAAAACATATCAAATGGGGAAACAACAATTTCTTCAACGAATGGTGCTGGCCAAACTGGACTACAACCTGCAGCAAACTAAAGCATGATGCAAACCTCTCATCATACACAAAAATTAACTTAAGGTGGATCAGGGACCTAGGGATAAAGGCTAAAACCATAAAGATCATAAGAGACAATGTAGGATCAAGCATAGAAGGTCAGCTCAGGGTATAAAAAAGGCTGGCAAATATAGCCAGAAATATACAACCAGAAGAAGATAAAATGATAAATGTGAGCCTCTAATAATTAAATTCTTGTATGCATCAAAACCATTTCCAACAGAGTGAAAAGGAAAGCTAGTGACTGGAAAAAGAACATTTGGCAATAGCATCTAAGACAAGACTCTCATGACAAAAGTTTACAGAATCCTACAGGTCCACCACAAGAAAAAGACTGGTAACACAATTACAAAATGGACAAAAGACATGGAAAGGCTTTTCACAGAGGAAGATATTCAGATGACAGACACATGAAGAGATGTTTGAAATCACTGACAATAAGAGAGATGCAAATAAAAACCACATGAATACTATCACTCCCCCCATCCACCCACCCCATAGCATTGGCAAAGCTTACCAGAAAATGTAATAAATGTTGGAGAGTATTTGGAAAAATAGGAACTTTTACACACTGTTGGTGGGATTGTAAAATGGTAAAACCACTCTGGAAGGCAGTTTGGCATTTTCTCAAAAAGCTGAATATAGAAATTCCATATGATCCAGCTCTTCCAAAGCTTGGAATATACCCCAAGAAAATTAGAACTGAGACATAGAGATTTGTACACCAATGTTCATAACAGCTTTATTCACCATCGCAAGATCATGGTAACAGCCCAAATGTCTAACCATAATTGGATGGACTGAAAAATTATGGTACATTAACATGATGAAGTGTTATGCAGCATGCAGGAACAATGATTTCTAAAATTACTACATAACTTGGAAAGGATTGGAGAGCATTATGCTAAGTGAACTAACTGAGCCCCATAAAGACAGATATTGTAAAAGAACATTATTGTAGAAATAGATAACTAGTTAAACGGCTATCAGGATTCATTGGGGGGCAGAGGAGAGGGGTGTAGAAAGGAGCAGAGGGGTGAGAATGAGTGGAGGACGGAGAGTAATCAAAGAGTTGCACAATTAGATGGGTAGAGAGAGGGGTAGTTAAAGGGAATGGGAAAGATCTGGTGTGAAAAACAGTGTCCACAAGCTTTGTAAGCAAACCAGTCTAAAAATAATTTAAAAAAAATATAAAAAATAATCTCTATCGTGCCTGCGTGGGCGGGGCTCGGGTTCCGGTGCTCAGATGCCGGGAGGTCTCCGCCGGCCAAGAGGATGGCGGGCTGTGGAAAGCTCATCACGATGATCGATGATCGGAGACGAGGACACGGTGACTGGCTTCCTGCTGGGCGGCATAGGAGAACGCAACAAGAAACGCCATCCGAATTTCCTGGTGGTGGAAAAGGATACAACCATCAAAGAGATCGAAGACACTTTCCGGCAGTTTCTGAACCGAGATGACATTGGCATCATCCTCATCAACCAGTATATCGCTGAGGTGGTGCGGCACGCGCTGGACGCCCATCACCGCTCCATCCCGGCCGTCCTTGAGATCCCATCGAAGGAGCACCCCTACAACGCCACCAAGGACTCCATCCTGCGTAGAGCCAAGGGCATGTTCACTGCCGAAGACCTGCGTTAGGGGTGGCCCAGCCCTCCAGCCCCGCCTTCATACCCAGGCCTCTTCCGGGGCTTGTTATCCACGCTTTGTATTCTGAACCTCTTCCAACTCCTTGCTCACTCCCACTCCAGACGGGCTAAGAGAGGTGGGTAGGGGTCACTGAGAATCTGGCATATAAACCAAGGCTGGTGAGGGAGTGGGAAGCCTGCCCACCTTCTCCCTCTCTCATTAACTCTTCCTGTGCTGTTACACAGTGTTATTGTGGATGTTAAATTAAAATCGTATTCTTGCTTCCAATTAAAAAATGCTTAGAGTATAGAGTGTAAGGTATGTCTGAAATCCCAGACACGGTGTTTTTGAAGCTGTTGATGGAGACGTCTATCATTTTTTAACTTAGTGGAGGTTAAACGCCATTGCCCTCATGTCTATGTAATCTTTAACAAAAGTAATATTTAAAAACCATAACTAAAAAATAGGAAGATCTGGTGGCATAGTGGGTAGGGAGTTACACTGCTTATCCAAAGTTATTGTTAGTCGCTCCACAGAAAGAAACAATCTTCTTCACCCATGCAATTTAAGTTGTTGTTGTTATGTACCATCGACTTGCTTGCGACTCCTAGCGACCCGATGTACAACAGTCTTAAACTCTGCTCTGTCCTGTACCAATTGCACTGTTGTTGGCACCCCCATCCCTATTACCCCAGTCACTGAATCAATCCATCTCATGGAGGGCCTTCCCCTCCTGCGCTGTACCTCCATCCTCCTAAGAATGATGTCCTTCTCCAAGGACCGGTCTCTCCTTACAACATGTTCAAAGTATGTTAGATGGAGCCTCAGAATCCTTGCTTCCAGGGAGCCACCCAGTTTAACTCTCTCTAGGAAGAATTGTTTTTTTTTCTAGCAGTCCATGGTACTCTCAATACTCTTCTCCAGCACCACAGCTCAAAGGCATCAATTCTCCTTCTATCCTCCTTGGTCATTGTCCAACTCTCTGATGCATAAAAAACCATGCAATTTATCGCTTCTGAAAACCTTCTAAAATGTCAATTATGAGTTTAATCTGATGTAAGGATAAGGAAAAAGAACATTTTAAACTGATTAGAAAGCAAAAACCATCAAATATCAAATTAAACTTTTATATAGTAGCTAGCACAGTTATATGAATTCAATTACATTACTTGTCTCCTAATGGACTTGCTTGGGGTCACACTTTTTTGGACCTAACTCAAAGATAATTAACTATGTGCATGTCCACGGGGCCCCGCTGGAATTTTTCAAAACCATCTCAAGAACAGGTTTGAGGCCTTGAGCACCAATGAGCGTGGACCGAATGAGCTCTGGGAGGATGTCAAGAAAATCATGAAGAATGCAGAAGATCGTTACAAAGGCTGAAGAAGAAAAGACCAAGATGATGTCAGATGAGACTCTGGGTACTGCATTAGAGTGCCAAGAAGCCAAAGCTAATGGAAGAAAGCAAGAAATCAAAGAGCTGAACAGAAAATTTCAAAAGGCAGCTTATGACGACAAAGCAAGATACAATAATGAAATGTGCAGAGAGCTGGAGTCAGAAAATCAAAAGGGCCGAACTAGCTCAGCATTTCTTATGCTGAAGGAGTTGAAAAACAAATTCAAGCCACGGGTGGCAGTACTTAAAGATAATTTGGGTAGAATGTTAAATGATCCAGGAAGTATCAAAAGATGATGGGAGGAGTACACAGAGTCACTGTATCAGAAGGAATTGGCTGACACAGAGGATTTTCTTGAACTAGCATATGAGCAAGAGTCTATGGTGATGAAGGAGGAAGTTCAAGTTGCTCTGAAGGAATTGGCAAAAAACAAGGCTCCAGGAGTTCACAGCATATCAATTGACAAACAGACGCTGCCTTGGATGTGCTAAGTTGTGTCAAGAAATCTGGATGACAGAGAGTTGGCCGATTGACTTGAGAAGATATATATTTGCTCCCATTCAAAAGAAAGGTGACCCAACAGAGTGTGGAAATTATCGAACAATATCATTAATAT
>NW_006399955.1:4279505-4286548 GCF_000299155.1 Elephantulus edwardii
TGGAGAAGAGTGTTGAATATACCATGGACTGCTAGGAGAACAAATAGGTTTGTTTTGGAGAGGGTGAAGCCAGAATGCTCCCTGGAGTCAAGGATTCTGAAGCTTCATCTGACATACTTTGGGCGTGTTGCAAGGAGGGCCTGGTCCTTGGAGAGGGACATCATGTTTGGGAGAGTGGAGGGACGGCCCAGGAGAGGTAGACCCTCGATTAGATGAATTGATTCTGTGATTGGTGTGTTGGGAATGAGTGTGTTTGAGGCAGCGAAGTTGGCACAGGGTAGAACGGCGTTTAGGACTCTTGTACATAGGGTCACTATGAGTTGAAAGCGACTCGATGACACATAACAACAACAACAACAACATGCTATAGATATAAAAACAAATAAACAAACAAAAATCCCACTATTATCTAGTAAATCTCTGTTCATTTTGAGCCTTCATTGGCTTAGAAGATTTTGAATCCTAACAGGAGCAGATTACCTCAACAATTTTGAGAAGTGGCTGATGGGTTCTGACTATTGACCTTCTAAGTAATAGGTCAACGTTTTGCCTACTGAGATCCTCATAGATACATCAATATATAGTTTTCTCTCTTTGCTCTACTATTCCTTGTAATTGGATAATAATGAGGATTTGCTTCTACAGAAATCCCATTGGAAAAAAAAAGTGCAGGGCAGGTACTTTCTTTCATAAGGATAGAGTCTGAAAGTTGCATATGTCAGTTCAGATGTATCTTTGTCAGAGAGATAGTTTTAGGTACCAAAGGGGAAAAAAATCCAAGTCCAAAACAAATTTAAAAAGAAACCTCACACAGCTGGGAAATCCAATCTCAAGCAAATTACAGGAATTCTTCTAAAAAAGGCAAGAAAAGAATAGATGGGCTGATGACAGTGGCACTCAAGTTCTGAAAGGAAAGGCAAAAATGGACGTTTGGAACCCATTGCCTTTAAGATTATCATTAAGAAGCAATGCTAAAAAGACATGTCTCTATAACTTTGTATGTGTATGGATACACATCTATTTTTTTTTCTTGGTAATTGACGTTTCCTCTTTAAATAAATCTGTCTCTTTTTTTCTCATCCAACATGTCTTTATGTAGTTTTCTTGCTCATAAGAGAAAAAAAGGATTAAAATGTAAGTTCAGGCATAAAATGATTCATACGTCATAGATTCCTCACACTCAGTAAATGTTCAGCCATATGCACACTGCAGTAATTAAGGAAGTAGTGGCAAACACCCTATATTGCTGGGGAGCAGCTTGGCTCTCAGCGGTATCATAACATCTCCTGCTGGGCAAAATAGACTCTGCAAAAACAAATGTGTTGGTGAGCAACATGAGAATTCAAAGCCAGCTTGACTATTTAGTGTTCCTGCACCCAAGCCAACAGTCTGCCTAAGTACCTCTTTGGGAAAGCAGAACTCACTCCACCATGGGATAAAAGTTACTTATTTTGTAAGTGCATTTCCAAATTGAAAACTGGATTGATTTCATTAGAATCTATGGTATTTCTTTCTTTCTTTCTTTTTTTTTTCTTTTTTACTGTTCTGACAAAGCTTATTCTGCTGGAGGGAATGAATTTTAAAGAAATTGGATAGCTGGCTTAAGAAACAAATCTCTCTTAAATATTTTATGTTCCTGAAGTTCTTAACAAGCTTGTCAGACAAGCCATTTCCACATGGTTATTCTAAATCTAGTCCTTTGTGAGGATTGCCAGGAATGTCGTTGTTTCTTTTTAACAAGGTTTTTGTTGTTGTTGTTGTTGTTTTCTGTTTTATTTTTGTAACCAGTGTTACCAGAAGACCATCTAATGACTAGAGGCTATGGTGGCAATTTGTGCTTTTAACTCAGAGATTGCATGTATCTGGTGGTTCAAATTCTACCAGCTACACGAAGGGAGAGAAATGAACATTTTTTCCATTTACCATTTACAGCTTTAGAAACATGATTGAAGATCTTTACCAATCAGAAGCAACAGGACAGAAATGAATTTTTAGTTTGGGTTTATGTCATTATTAAAGTCTACACAAATATAAATTTATAACAATAACTCATACTCCCAAAATGATAGTTTGTCTTTCTCTTAAGGAGCCACTGGTAGATTCAAAACATTGCCCTTTGGTTTAATAGTCCAAGTACTCACTCACTTATCTACCAGAACTCCTTCAAGGTTATAAAACCTACACTTTAAATTATAAACTCTTTGAGGACAGAGTTTGGGTTTGGTTTGGTTTTGTCTTTTTATCTACCTATCACAATGTGTAGAATAATTTCTGGCTCTAAAATATCATTCAAATATATACTGATTGAATAACAAATTATTAATAAAAACAAGGTCATGAATGGGTGTGGGTGATACTGAAAAATAAAATGTTTAGACTATATATGCTAAGGAATGAAAAATAGGATTGGGAGTTCAGAATTGGGATAAAGGGCTATGGTTGTAAAAGATGACATCCCTTGTGTTTGTGACCAGTGAAGACACATTGAAATGATGACAGTGAATTATTGCAAACTCTCAACCCACAGGACATGAGGAAACAAAGTTGACAGTACATTCACACCTATTTCTGTTAAGGTGAATAGTATTTCTTATAGCTTCAGACTCTCAGGAGTTGTAATAACTCAGGCTTCTTATATTTTCTTTTTTTATTTATTGAGATTTAATGAATGTTTATAGAGAACTTGGATTTCCACTCATTCATTGTTGCACATTTTCCTCCCTATCCTCCCTAACCCCAGTTCGCCTTTTTCTTTGGAAAAAAAATTTCATTGTTATACAGACACATACACACACCTTCCTCTTCCAGTCCACTATACTATACATGTTTCATTCTGGACTCTTGTTATGCCAATAATACCTAGTCATACATTTCTTTTATACAGTTCTCTCCCTCATCTGTTTCAATGCTATATACATTATTTATCACCTCTTTTCCTAGTTATTTTCTAAATATCTTAGTTTATGCTTTAAAAAGGTGAAAGACTATCAACCTAGTTAAAAATATTAAAGTATCATATACTTAAACACTTAGATTTAACAAAGTAATACATCTGGCAAACTTTCATTTTCTCTTTCACTCTCACACACGCAAATTGAGAGAGAGAGAGAAAGTAAAAGAGAGAGACCAGAAAAACACAGGCTGCATTTGACCATAAAGACTAATTTTATGTCTGGACTGTCATGACTGGAAGGCCAAGGAGTACCACGCTACTTCCTCCAATAGATCTTACACCTTCCCTGATATTCTTGGGACTATTTGAGAATGACTGTAATTCTGCCTTTTATTTTATATGTTTTAACTTGGCAGTACTTGCAAATCATTTTATTTTCTGCTGTCGTTATGTGCTCCCAGACTGTGAAATCTTTGAACATAACAATGCCCAGCATAAAAAAACATTTTTCTCTCTCTTTGTCATTAAGTCAGAACTGACTTATAACTGACCTTCCAGCTGGTATTCAAGGCTGTAAATTTCATGGTGTGGGGAGAGGATTGCTCATTTTTCTTACAAATAGCTCCTGGTAGATTAAAAATCGTCGAGACAAGGCCTTTGGGTTAGCAACACAACACCCTAAGGACTATGCCTTTAGATAGCTAGTTAAGAAAAAAAATAATTCCAAAACTCTTTGCTCCACAAGGGCGCCCAATGAATGGACGAATGCATGAGTCTATTATTTCTTCCTTCTTTTTACATTTTGCATTGAAATTCTTTCATTATAATCTGTGCTACTAAGATGAATATGAGATTTGTTACTAAAAGGCTGAGGTAAAAAATTCTCCAATTGTTTAATCTGCTGTACTATTTGATCATTTCCAACATTAACTGTTTCTCCTTGGTTCAGTTCACTGGAAGGTCTCACAGACCCTCAAAACTTGTGATGAAAATGGCTCATGAACTGTGAGTGATGTAGGACAGTGTTTCAGAGAATGATGAGAACAATGGGCCAGGTTCCCGCAGACTACCAGTTGAAGCACGGTGGTAGCACTTGTTATCTGAAAGCAAGCATCCAAAGAGAGTGAGAGTGCTTAAACTTCCATGAGTTTATACAGGCCTCTAGAGGGTAGATTTGTATTTCACGTTAATTCTAATTCTTTAATATAATTTTCTTTTTTACAAAATGAGGGGTTATGGATGGAATGGTTGTATTAATTTATTGTACTATTACTTCCACAAAGTAGCCTGTCACTTGGTTTGGCCTGTGGATTTTTCTTCCTTTAACTCTGTCATTGTTAAAAATTAAGAGAATCAATTTAAAGTTAGGGGACTCTGGTGGTGGTAAGCAACTGTGCTACAAATCTAAAGGCATGTGGTTCAAATATACCAGCTGTTAGGTGAGAGAAAAAATGGTCAATTTCCTTTTGTATGATTACCTATCTTTGAAAACTGCTGGTAGGTTCTGACTCAATAGTACGTAATAACAACAACTTTAAGTTTGTTATGAAAGCTCAATTTTTAAGAAATTTTTTGGTAAATTTACCAAATTGACAAGAATGGCTTTTTAGCATAAACCAAATGATCCAAGAAATAATTTATTTAGTATTGTTCTTGTTGATTGCCATTGAGTAAATCATGACTCATAGTGATCCTATAAACAAAAGGCCTGAAGCCTCTCTATAATTATTTATCAATTATTTTATCAAAGTTTGTAGAGTTTCCAGAGGTATGTTGTTTAGAAAGTGGATGACACTCCTGCTTCCAAACTTGAAGGGCCTAGAGGATTAACTGCTTGGGCATTGGATGAGCAAGTGCTGGGTTCAAATCTCAGCACCACCTGCCAAATATACTTGGCTTTGACAAGATTTTTAGTATTAGGGGAACTATACCAAATGTGCAACAATGAATTAGAGGAAGTCCAAGTTCTCTAGAAACTTTCATTAAAATCTCAACTAAAAAAAATGGAGGGTGGCTACAAGTAGGAACTGATCATCAGATTTTTTAGCATATATTTATTCAGGTTTTAGAATGGGGGGAGAGAAGTCATTAAATAATATTTACTTATACTGGAAGGTCTGGTGGTCTGACCTGTGAGGAATTTTACTGATAATCAAAACACCAATTATCTTTAGGGATTCAAATTGGCAAGTGTGTTCATGGAAGAACTATGAGCAATCTTCTGTTGAGATTTACAACTATGAGATTTCATTTTCCCCAGTAACAATAGTAAAATTCAACAGAGCAGGAAATAACGAATACTGGCGAGGTTGTGGGGAAATTGGAACACTTATTCACTGTTGGTGGGAGTGTAAAATGGTGCAACTACTATGGAAGGCAGTATGGGGCTTTCTCAAAAAGTTGAAAATAGAAATAACATTTGACCTGGCAATTCCACTAATGGGAATACACCCTAAAGAAACCAAAACTGTAACCCAAGCAGATATCATACAAAGCCATGTTTATTGCTATGTTGTTCACAATACCAAAGGGATGGAAACAACCCAAGTGCCCATCAACAAATGAATGGATAGAGAAGTTGTGGTATATTTACACAATGGAATACTATACAGCATTGAAAAACAAGGAACTCATGAATTATTATACAAAATGAATGACCCTAGAGGACATAATGCTGAATGAAATATCTCAGTCATAAAAGGACAACTACTGCATAATGCCACAGTTATTAAACAGAACTGAAATGGGGGTTTAAGAGGAAACTAAGAAAATGGGGGATAAATAATGTACACTGCATTGAAAGTGATGAGGGAAAGAATTGCTTAAAAGGAATATATTATTAGGTATTATTTGCATAGCAACAGTTTATAATAAGAGCTGCATAATAAAGTAGACTGGAGTGGTGGTCAGGAATTGTATGTACAACAATGAAAGTTTTGTTTTTTGGGTTTTTTCCAAAGAGAAAAGCAAACTGGGGGTGGGGATTGGGTTAGGGAGGAAAATGTACAACAACAGTGAATGAATGGAAATCCAAGTTCTCTATAAACTATCATTAAAATCTCAACTAAAAAAAACAGAAGGTGGCTATGAGTTGGAACTGGTCATCAGAATTTTGGTATATACTTACACATAAGGGAGCTCTGGTGGCTTAATGGTAGGAGTTGTAGTGAGGAGTTGGTTCTGATTGGATTGCACAAAATAATAACAACTTACAAGAAATGTAGATTTTGTTGTTGTTTTTCTGCACCATCAACTTGACTCTAACTCATAGTAACCCCTATGCACAGAGGCTCTGAACTCTGCTCTATCTTGAGCCAATTGTACTGTTTCTGACACATCTATTCTGATTGCCCAGTCATTGAGTCAATCCATCTTATCCAGATCTTCTTCTTTTGCACTGTCCCTCTACTCTTCCAAGAATGTGATGCCTTTCCAAGGACTGGTTCCGCCTTGCAACATGCCCAAAGTATTTCAGGCAGAGCTTCAAAATTCTTCCATCCAAAGAGCAACCTGGTTTCACCCTCTCCAAGGCAGATCTGCTTGTTTTCTTAGAAGTCAATGGTATATTTAATACTCTTCTCCAGCACCACAATTCAAAATCATTGATTTTCTTCTATCATTCTTAGTCATGGTCCAGCTCTCTGATGCATACATAAAAAGAAATTGTGAAGACAATGTCGTGGATCAGGTGTACCTTATTCTCTAGACTGACATCATTGTTCTCAATACTCTGGAGAGGTCTCTGATTTTACCATGATAGGATGTTACACTAGGAAATCTGCAAGTGGAGGATCTGTGAAACTGGGGCTTCAGTGAATAGAGGAAGTCTTTTTCTCACAGCCTAATATCACTCATATATTCATTCTTTTAAATCCAACCTAATTTTAATTCGAGACAACAAGGTTCTCATGGGTTATTCTGGTCCTTTGTCTATTCACTTATTTAGCATTTTCACTCTGAAAATGTTATATTTTTTTAGTTGCTACAACAAGGGAGGAGGAACAGCTGTAAGCAGACCCTAGTGATTGGTACATGGAATGTGAGAGCCATGAATGAAGGAAAATTAGCAATTGTTAAGAAAGAAATGGAACACATAAATATTGACATATTAGGCATTGGAGAGATGAGATGGACTGGCATGGGGCATTTT
>NW_006399955.1:4300479-4301964 GCF_000299155.1 Elephantulus edwardii
TCTGTTCAGATGTTCAGTTTCAGTTTGTGTCAGTTTAGGTAGGTTGTGTTTTTCTAAGTATTTGTCCATTTCCTCTAGATTTTCAGCACTCAAAGAGAGATGACACTATTGGTTGGACTTCTGAAGTCTTCTCCACAATTTGTCTCTTAAAATGACATTATATGCCTTTACTTTCTTAGGTATAATTTTGTGTCAAATCCACCTTCCAGCCCCTATAATTTCAATTTTAACTTTGAGAAATCAATTAAATGCCGTTCTTTTTATACTATTGCTCATTTAAACATTTTTGCATATTTTAGTAACACTTCAGCTGGACTTAAGGTGAACAGAAAAGAAACAGTCTTAAAGTATTCTGTTTTGATAGTTAATGCTAGATAATATTGTAAAGGTAAAATCTCATTAAAAGTTAAAAAAATATGCAAAAAAACCCGAAACCCATTGTAAAGTGTTATGTTAGATACACTCAAAAGATTGTTTTACTTCAAGATTTCTCAGAGTTCTTCTGTTCAAAATAAATTTCCCATAAAATATTTTCAGAAATGATGAGAATGCCACAAGATAGGACAGAGTTAAAATTAATTGTTCATGTGGTAACTGTGAGTTTTACTTGACTTCTTAACCACAACAACAGGTGACACAAAAACTCTTTTCCTTACATAATGTATATGGGACCAAAAAAAATTATATAGGTATATGGCAGGGATGTCAGATCTCCATAACTTTTCAAACTATATGTCGAACAGATTATGCAGGAGGCTAGGCTGTATGAGGAGAAATGCAGCATCAGGGTTAGAGAAAAATTCATTAACAATCTACTTTATGCAGATGACACAACACTGCTTGCTGAAACTAAAGAGGACCTGAAGTTTTTGCTGCAGAAGATCAAGGACTAAAGCCTTAACATGAATTGAAGCTCAATATCAAGAAAACAAAGATTCTCACCACTGGGCCAATTGGCAGCATCAAGATAGATGGTGAAGAAATTGAGATTGTTAGCAGCTTTATTTTGCTTAGCTCGACAATCAGTACTCTTGGCACCCACAGCCAGGAAATTAAAAGATGTGTTGTGATGAGAAAGTCTGCTATTAGAGACCTCTCCAAAATACTGAAGAGTATTGGTGTCACTCTGGAGACTAAGGTGTGCCTGATACAGGCCACGGTCTTTGCAATCACTTGCTATGCGTCAGAGAACTCGAAAATGACTAGGGATGATAGAAGGAGGATTGAAGCTTTTGAGCTGTGGTGTTGGAGAAGAGTATTGACTATACCATGCACTGCTAAGAAAACAAACAGGTTCATCCTAAAGAGGGTTAAACTAGGCTGTTTCTTGGAAGCAAGGATTCTGAAGCTTCATCTGACATACTTTGGACATGTTGCAAGGAGAGACCAGTCCTTGGAGAATGACGTCATGCTTGGGAGGGTGGAGAGACAACATAAGAGAGGAAGACCTTCTATGAGGTGAATTGATTCAGTGACTGGGGTAAT
>NW_006399955.1:4302064-4304237 GCF_000299155.1 Elephantulus edwardii
GGTCGCTATAAGTCAGAAACGACTGGATGGCACATAACAACACAACAACAACAACTTATTATTAATTTGAATTTGATTACTTAAGATTTTTGCATTCTCTTTTTGCATCACTCTTCTTTATTCTTTAATTTTGTCATACACTTTCCTTTTCCACGGTTTTCATTTACCGTAAAACCGAATATCACATGGCAGAAAAGAGAATTTATGTGAGTCTCAAGAGAAATCTATTTTTTTAATACCTATAAAGCTAGTATACACTAGAATGATGTACCTGCTTTTTATTTTCTTTTTTGAAGTGTTTTCCCCCACCCATGAAAGGAGCAGAAATCTGAGAAACTCAAGCTCAATTTTAAAACCAAGATCTAAGCAGCTTGAAAGTGCATTAAATGGAACAAAAAGCTTTTCCCCATTCCTCTTGAATTTGTTTTTATTTTTATTCTAGTAAAAAGGCATGATCGATTTCTCCTCTGTACCATGATAATCAAATATTGCCTCAGTCAGCAGGTGAAAAAGGGAATAGTTTTGACAAAATGGCTTTATGGCCAGTGCTATAAAATACTGGCAGTTTATCTTCTTTGAAACTATGTAATGTCAGACTGCCTTGCAAATGCCTGCTAAGGACAACTTCTGAATCTGTGCATATGTACTTCTATTAATTATTTGTAGATTTCTCCATTATGATCCCAATAAGCTGTGTTGCTCTTTATATCTATGCTATACCCTTGATTATATGATATTAAAAACTAAAATCCACTACTTTCTAGCTGGTTCTTTCTCATACCTGACCCTTCATGAGGAGATTGTCCATCTTTATCTCTTGAAGAGACATTGGTATTGGAACCTACGAGGCTGCACAACCTTTAGATTAACAGCACATCTCCCCATAGGCAACACCACTGGAGCTCCTTCCAGGATCTATTTAGAAAGAAACATACAGATATAAGATATGATACAAACAAATAAACAAAACCATTGTGGCAGAATCAACTCCAACTAAAGTATACCTTTCATCTGGTTTCCAAGACACTAAGTTTTTGTGGGAGGAACACAGCCTATCTTTTCCCCTGGAGACACTGATGGATTCAAACTGACAATCTTTACATTTTTTTTAGAAAATAAACTTTAAAAAAAGAAAAGGAACAAAAACACTAACTCTTTACTATCAAGTTGGAACCAGCTCATCTTTGAATCTCTAGCCAGTTTTTGGAGGCTGTAAATCACACAGAAGAAGATTGTGCCTTATTCTTCCAATCGAGTACCTGGCAGATTCAAACTTCCAAAGAAGTGCCACTTTTGGATTAACAACTATCAAGGTAATATAAGGCTCAGAAAAAAAAAAAAAACAAACTTTTCCTGTTATTATTAGCCAAATAAGATGTTTTGTTTGCATCCTAACTGTGAATATAAATTAATCAAGTGGGTTGAGTGAAAGGGAGGTACCTTAGAAGCATATTATCTGGCAGAGGAAAAATAACTTCGTATTTAACATTTGCATTGGATTAATCATAATCTTGTGCTGCAGGAAGAGTTCCCAGGAAACAGTCTCAGATGAAGATTAATTGCAGGAGATTTATTATGGAGTGCAACACCTGTGAAAAAAAGAAAGGAAAAAAAAGCTAGTAAGCATGACTGGGAAGAGGGAAAGTGGAGAAAATTGTGATGTGGTCTCAGTGAAGCCTCAGCAAGGATTCTTTGTGAAGGAGAGGGCAGTGGGTCTGCTGATCATGCTAATATATTGTTACTGGTTGAGGACTGTTAACGGGTTTGACCTGAGACACAGTGACACTCTAAAACTGAAGCAGAGTCTCCACAAGATATTGACAGTGGGGTTGACTTCCAGAAACTCTTGCAGAAACTGAGAGAACAAGTCTCTTTTTCATGAGGAGGATTCTCAGCAGTGGTGTATCTACTGCATACTCACATACTGTGTACCTCATATCAGTTATCACTAGAATTTTTTTAAGACTACCTTTTAAAAGACTGTCCTTCTCCATTGTTGTTATATGCTGTTTAGTTGGAACTGACCTGCAGCTGACCCTCCACTGGGTTTTCAGAAGTAAATAACACAGGAGGACATTGATCATCCTTCTCCTATGAAACAGTATTTGGATTTAAACTGTGTATCTTTGTGATTGCAACATACTTCTTACCACAAAGCCCCCGGAGCTTCTTA
>NW_006399955.1:4304707-4306140 GCF_000299155.1 Elephantulus edwardii
GGAATACTATGCTGCATTGAAAAACAAGGAACTAATGCAATATTATTCAAAATGGGTGACCCTGGAGGACATTATGCTGAGTGAATTATCTCAGTCACAAAAGGACAAATACTGCATGGTGTCACTGTCGTAAAGCAGGACTGACCTCGGGATTGGGAGGAGACTGAGAAGGACAGGTTCAATAATGTACACTGCATTGAAACAGATGAGGGAGAAAACAGATTAGACTGTAGCTAATTGTGCTGCTCACCAAAGGACATACTTCTGTGGAGCTTTGAAACCACCAGGTTCATCAGGACAAAGATGGGGAATATTCTTTCCTGTAATTTACAGCCTCAGAAACACAATTGGGTGAGGGCGTAGGTGTCAGTATGACATGCTTTAACTAAATGACAATAAGAATGACAGCATTGAAATGAGGGATAGTTTTGTTAGCGTTTTTTTTGTTTTTGTTTTTGTTTTTTTTTTTCAGGAAGTGTCCATAAAAGATAAGTGTTTTCAGTAGATATGAAAATGTGTTTGTTTTTATACTTACTAATCATGTTAGCAGCTTATAAAAGCTTGGGTACATAAAAATTTACCTTTAATGTGTTCAAAACACATTTTCTTGGTTTCTGATATCTTGTGTTGCTGAAAGCTCAGATACTAATTGTGTCTATAGCTAAGAATTACTGGAAGTTCCATGTAATAAACTGCAGGGCATCTTTGTGGTGGCATATTTTTCCTTTTATCCCTTTAACCATAATATTGTCCAGAGTCCTATGATAAATTATATAATTACCCTTTTGTGAGATTGTCTTTGTGCTTGTGTTTCTGAAATTATGAAGCCTCTCAGGATTGATTTTCATTTGTTGTATTGGCACTCACAGGATATTACTTACTTGAAGCTATGTCTTCAATTCCAGAAAACATTATCATCAAAATTATTATTTTACTTCATATTCTTTGTTGTCTCTTAAACTCATATTCAACCACTAAATCTCTTATTAAGTTCTTCACATTTGTAACATTTTTATTCTTCCTCCCTTCATATTTTATAGCTTATTGTCATTATGCTGTATGTTTTCAAAGATTTCTACAGTATTGCTTTCACTTCTGAGTTATTTATTTACTTTAAGAAATTTTAAACAATTTTTGCTTTGTCTTATAGTTGATTTCTACTCTTGATGAGATGGATTAATTCAATGACTTGGGGAATACGAGTAGTTTCGTCAGAGACAATAAGGTTGGCTTAGGATAGAGCAAGGTTCAGAGCTGTTGTACATAGGTTTGCTAAGAGTCACAGGTTACTTGATGGCACATAACAAGAAACACAACAATAACATCATAGCTACTTTTTTTCCTATAATTATATTTTATTAATTTTCATAAACATTTACAGAGATTTTGGGTTTCCATTCATTCATTGTTGCACTATTCTCTCTACCTTCCTC
>NW_006399955.1:4311030-4322062 GCF_000299155.1 Elephantulus edwardii
GAGAGGAAGACCTTCTATGAGGTGAATTGATTCAGTGACTGGGGTAATGTAGATAGGTGTGTTGGAGACACAGATTGGCACAGGACAGAGCAGGGTGTAGGGCTGTTGTACATAGGGTCGCTATAAGTCACAGGCAGCTCGACAGTACATAACAACAACAACATATACATTATATATTATTCAAGGATTTACGTGTGTGTGTGCATGTGTGTGTGTTTATATACACATACATCCTTGAATAAAAGGCTAAAACATTAGATTTATAAAAAAATGCAGGATGAAATGCTATAAAACAAATTAAAACTCCATTAATAAATAATCTTGGTAAATAATTTTTAAGTGTTCAGAATTTTGACATTTTACACTGAATTCTAATAATTACAATATTACTGATATCTTCTGCAGTACTATGAAAGTATAAAAGGTAGCTCAGGTAGCCTAGTGGTAAGATGCTGTACTGCAATCCTGAAATAGCACTTCAAATACACCAGCTGCTGTGCAGGAGACAGATGGACAGTCTCCTCCTGTGCAATTTACTGCCTCTGAAAGCTTGCAGGAGGGTCAGTTATGAGAAAGTTCCTACTCGATGTCATAAAACAACAATGACATTAAAATATTAAGCACGCCAAAGTCTTCACAATTACTTGCTACGTATAAGAGAGCTGGACAATTAATAAGGATGACAGAAGAAAAATTGATGTCTTTGTATTATGGTACTGGAGAAGAGTCTCGAACGTACCATGGACCGCCAAGAAAACAGGTAAGTCTGTCTTGGAGAGGATGAAACCAAGTGTCTCCTTGGAGGCTAAGATTTTGAAGTTCCGTCTCACATACTTCAGACACGAGGTCTGGAGGGCCAGTCCCTGGAGAAGGACATCATGCTTGGAGGAACAGTACAGAAGCGAAAGACTCTGGATGAGATCGATTGATACAGTAACTGAGACTGGCTCGGAATAAGGCACACTTCAGGGGTGGTGTACATTAGGATGGTATGAATCGCAGGCAACAACAATGGTCACAGAAATATTAATGTAGCTCTGGTGGCCTAGTGACAGGAAGCTGTGCTTCAATCCCAAAGGCACATGGGTCAAGGCCACCAGGTGCTCGACGAGGGGGAGGATGGGCAATCTCCTCCCTTGCGATTGATGAATTGCCTCAGGAAAGTCACGAGAGGGTCAGCTATGGGTCACTTCCAACTCTACACAACAACAACATTTACTGCATATTTCTAATATTGAAAGATGTATACATAATATGTAATTTACAATCTATTTTGAGACATTCTTGGAAAAAAGGAAGCGTAAAGGATTAAATGCCAGCATAGAAAACCTCAGGTGACTTGAGGATTGGTTTAAATAATAATCTAAACTTCGGGATTCTATTTAAGATCCTCACACTTTTTTGAGAGAGTGTGAAAGTGGTTTCCTTATGAGATTTCTGTTTAGATTGGAAATTCAATGAGAAAACCTGGTTGACAGTATTTCAACAGTTCTAACTCCCGCTTTGCTTATTATCTGAAAGCACTGAGGGAATCAACAATAAAAAAAAAGTGGTGAAAATGGAATTTAGATCTATCTTTTCTGAGGTTCAAAAGGAATGACTGCAGGAAAATTTTCAGGAGAAAGGTTGAAATCTGCAATACTATGTGCATTATCTTTGGTTAATTCTACCTATCAAAACCAAGTAATTAACAACATATATGAATATCAACTAAATGGTTCCTTTAAAGGGTAAGATTATTATATAAAATTAAAAGCTTAAGATTAAACATAATATACTAAAATTTTTAAATATGTCAACTATTTTAATACATTATATTTCAGTTAACTAAGTGAAGTAAGGTTCTCTGTCAGAATATTATTAGACACTATTTTTCTACCTTTATATAAAAATTACATGAAAAGAGTTATCTTAATTCAATCAGTATCCCAAACTCCACATACACTCTAAAAATGCTTTAAATATTTAAAATAACTTTCCTTACAAGTTGCTGTTGTTACGTGCCATCGAGTCATTTGTGACTCATAGCAACCCTATTATAACAGACCTAAACCCTGATCTATCCTGTGCCCATCTCACTGTCTATGACACACCTACCCCCATTACCTCAGCCACTGAATCAATCCTTCTCGTCAAGAGTCTTCCTCCCTTTCATTGTCTCTCCATGCTCCCAATCATGATGTCCCTCTGCAAGGACTGGTCCCTCCTTGCAACATGTCTAAAGTATGTCAGATGAAGCTTCAAAATCTTTGCCTGCAAGGAGCAGTCTGATTTAACCCTTTCAAGAATGAACCTGTTCCTTTTTCTTAGCAGTTCATAGTATATTCAATACTTTTCTCCAACAACAGTTCAAAGGTATCAATTCTGCCTCTATGCTCCCTAGTCATTGTCAAGCTCTCTCAGGCATAGCAAGTGATTGCAAAGATCATGGCCTGTATCAGGCACACCTTAGTCTCCAGAGTGACATCATTGGTCTTCAGTACTCTGGAGAGGTCCCTAACAGCAGACTTTCCCATCTCAATACACCTTTTAATTTCCTGGCTGCTGGTGCCAAGAGTGGTGACTGTGGAGCCAAGCAAACAAAAGCTGTGAACAATCTCAATCTCTTCACCAGTGGTAAGAATCTTTGTTTTTTTTTATATTGAGCCTCAATCCATATTGAAGGCCACAGTCTTTGACCTTCTGCAGCAAGTACTTCAGGTCCTCCTCAGTTTCAGCAAGCAGTGTTGTGTCATTGGCATAACGTAGATTATTGATGAATCTTCCACCAATCCTGATGCCACATTTATCGTCATACAGCCCAGCCTCCCAGATAATCTGTTCTGCATATAGGTCGAAAAGGTATGGAGATAGGACACCTCCCAAATTTTGAAGACTGATTTAGAAAAATTTAGAGACAAGATGAATCACAACATAGTGAACAATCATTACCCACATGAAAGTAAACAAATCTATGCAACTATGCACTTAACTTTTTCTATGGTTGCTAAAAATGGCGTGCTTAACTCCAATGTCTCACATTGTTCTGGTCTAACTATATTTGTATATTTGAATAGTTGTGATTTTGATGTTAATAATTTTTCTGAAATACTTTAAATTCTTAAAGTATATATATATATATATATATATACATATATATATAATTATTATTATTATTTACATAATGTTAGACAATATCATTTCCATGCCATGGGCAGCCTGTTCATGACACAGGAGAAAAAACAGAGTTCACACAAAAATCAATGTTTCTGTGATAAAGACTAGTTTTAGACAGAGTTGTCATCATCTCCAGTATCTCTCATGATTTCAATTATTGTACTTAGTTCTTGTATAAAATATTTATTTCATTCTTAAAATTCATATCCTATGTTTACTTCTTTTAGAAAGGGGTATGATTTACTGAATATCCTTTCTTAAAGAATTTAACAAGGTATGTGTATTTTTTAAATTTGTTTTCTCAAGTAATGCCACATAGTATTTTGTGATCCATGTTGAGAATGGGGAAAGGGGGAGCATCTACTGTTAAGAGTCTACGATTTAAAAAACGTCTTGCCTTTGAGTCAGAAGCAACTCATAGCTGACCCTTATTGGGCTTCCAAAGTTGTATAACCACATGGTAGAAAATTGTCCATTTCTCCTGTAGATATGCTGGTATAGTTGAAACCCTGGAAAGGTACAACTTTGGATTAGCAAAATTCCTTGATAACTGCACCACATGAACTGCATATAATATGGTCAATTTATATACATAAAGCAGTCAATGTCTCAAACACAATGGTAGGAATCCAGCAAAAGAGAGGAGTTATTGTAATCATGTACTAAGGTTTGTGGTTTTTTCATTCATTCCTCATAATAAAGTATTAATTAAGGTAGAAGCTTTTATTTTAAAGATAAAAAATAGATATAATTTAAGTAAGGCACACAAGATGCCTCAGATCAAAAGTTTCAGAGTTAAGACTTCAATTTGGGTATCATTAATTAACTTTAAGGCTCCAGTTTTTTCACTCACCAAGATAAAGTCCAAGAAGAGGACTTGTCAGCAAAAATTCTCTGTCAGAAGTAAACTAAAATATTCTGTCAAAATGTCTGAGTCTAGAGAACATTATACTGAGTAAAATAAGTCTGTCACAAAAGGATACATATAGTGTAAGACTAGTGTTATTTAAATCTAGAGAAAAAATTATGTTTGGAGAAACATATGATTAAAGGGGGGAGAGGGAAATAGGATATGAATGGATAGGCAATGAGCACTTTATTAGAATAAGCGAAAGGAAGGAAAATGTACAATGAATGGATGATAAGATTTTGTATATTTTAATCTGTGATATGGAACAAGATATGCATGTTTGATTCACTGGAAGGAATATTTATACCCAGAAACAATCCTTGAGAATTGAAGAGAAATAGGAAGTGGAGATGAGGCCAGAAGAAATTAGTAAATGGATGGTATGGTGCAGGCAAAGACAAAGTAAAGTGAGAATTTGATGAGATGTTATAATAAAAATAGCATAGATAAATTGTTAAAAAGAGAAAAATGTACTATCAAAATGACTTAATTGAAAAAAAAAGCAAAAACCCAACATTGGACTAGGTATTGAAATAGCAAGATCTGATGGCCTAGTGGAAAGAAGCTGAGCTGCAATCCCACAGGCACATGGTTCGAGCTCACCAGCTGCTCCTAGGCAGAAGGATAGGCAATCTTCTGTGTGATTAACTGCCTCTGAAAACCCACCAGAGAGTCAGCTGTGGGTGTTCTGATTCCACGGTACACAACAAAATAACAGTAGACTGATTCTTTTTGTTATTGTTAAGTGTCATAGAATCATAGACAACTCATAGCAATCCTATGAATGAAACACCTGAGCACTGTTCATAGAGTTTCCAGAGGCAAACCATTTCGGAAGTGGAAGCCATTCCTACTCCCAAGCTTGTTTTAATTGGGAAGCTCCAACAAACACTGTCCACCATGGGTAACTATTCTTGCATTTGGCACATCAGTGTCACACATCACAGCAACCACAAGTTAGACTGATATTTTTGAGGCTTTTTAAAAGCAACTGATCATAAAGAAAAGGTTGACTTCAGAAGGATGTTATATATTTGTTGGTTTTTGTTTGTTATGTGCCATTGAGTCGCTTGTGACTAATAGTGACCCTATGTACAACAGCCCTAAACGCTGCTCTGTCCCGTGCCAATCACACTGTCTCTGACACTCTCATCCCAATTACCCCAGTCACTGAATCAATCCACCTCTTAGAGGGCCTTCCCTCCTGCGCTGTCCCTCCACCCTCCCAAGCATGTTGTTGCTCTCTAGGGACCGGTCCCTCCTTACAACATGTCCAAAGTATGTCAGACGAAGCCTCAGAATCCTTGCTTCCAAGGAGGCGCCCTGTTTAACCCTCTCCAGGCTGAATCTGTTTGTTTCCCAGAAGTCCATGGTACTCTCAACACTCTTCTCCAGCACCACAGCTCAAAGCCTTCAATTCTCCTTTTATCCTCCCTAGTCATTGTCCAACTCTATGACACATAACAAGTGATAGCAAAGACCATAGACCGTGTCTGATGCGCCTTAGTCTCCAGAGAGACACTTGCTCTTTGGAGAGGTCTCTAACATCAGACTTTCCCATGGCAATACGTCTTTTAATTTCCTGGCTACTGGAAATACTACTTGTTATACATCAGAGAGATGGACAATGACTAAGGAGGGTAGAAGGAGAATTGATGCCTTTGAGCTGTGGTGCTGGAGTAGAGTATTGAGGGTACCATGGACTGCTAGGACAACAAACAGATTCATCCTGGAATGGGTCAAATCTGGCTCCTCCTTGGAGGCAAGGATTCTGAGGTTCCATCTAACATACTTTGGACATGTTGTAAGGAAGGACCGGTCCTTGGAGAGGGACTTCATGCTTCATAGAGTGGAGGGACAGCGCAGGAGGGGAAGGCCCTTTATAAGGTGGATTGATTCGGAATGGGTATACTGGAGACGGTGTGATTGACACAGGACAGAACAGAGTTTAGGGCTGTTGTACATAGGGTCACTATGAGTTGCAAGCAACTTGATGGCACATAACAACAACAACAACTGGTGCCAAGAATGTTGACCATGGAGCCAAGCAGATTAAAATTGTAAACAATCTCAATCTTTTCATCATCCATCCTGATGCTCCAATTGGTCTAGCGGTGAGAATCTTTGTCTTCTTGACATTGAGCTTCAGTCCATATTGAAGGCTGCAGTCCTTGACTCTCTGCAGCAAGCACTTCAGGTCCTCTTCAGTTTCAACAAACAAGGTTGTGCCATCTGCATAACGCAGATTGTTGATAGATCTTCCACCAATCCTGACCCCACGTTTCTCCTCATAGAGCCCAGCCTCCCAGATAATCTGTTCTGCATACAGGTTGAAAGGTTGAAAAGGTATGGAGATAGGACACATTCCTGGCGTACACCCTTCCCAATTTTGAACCATGCAGTGTTTCCTTGCTCTGTTCTGATGATTGCCTCTCGGTCCAAGTGTAGGTATTGCATTAGCAGGATCAAATGTTCTGGGATTCACATTCTTTTTGGAGTCTAAATTTAGTTTGAATTACAAAATGGATTGCATCTCAATGTCAAGAAAAACACATTCTTCATCATCCGATCAATAGAAATTGTGAACTATTTCATTTTACTTGGCTCTGCAATCAATATCTAAGGTTGTTATAGTTGTTGTGTGTCATAGAGTCAACTACAACTCAGTGATCCTATGTACAACAGCTCTGAACCCTGCTCTATCATGAGCCAATTTCATTGTTGCAGACACATCCATCCCCATTACCTTAGTCATTGAATCATTCCATTTCATCTGGGGCTTTCCTCTCTGGAGCTGTCTGTTCATTGTTCTGAGCATGATTTACCTCTCCAAGGACTGGTCCCTCCTTGCAACATGCCCCAAAATCCTTGCTTTCAAGAAGCAGCCTGGTTGCCTGGCTTCACCCTTTCCAGCACAGACCTGTTTATTTTCTTAGTCCACAGTATGTTCAATACTCATATCCAGCACCACAATTTAAAGGCCTCAATTCTTCTTCTATCATCCTTAATCATTGTCTAATTCTCTGGTGCACAGCAAGTAATTGTGAAAATCATGGCCTGGATTCAAGCCCACCGTAGTCTCCAGACTGACATCATTGCTCTTCTGTACTCTGGAGAAGTCTCTGACAGCAGATTTTCCCAGTGCAATTCATCTTCTAATATCTTGGCTGCTGGTACTAAGAGTGTTGATTGTGAAACCAAACTGAAGCTGTTAACAATCTCAATCTCTTCACCATCTATCATGATGCTTCCAATCAGCCCAGTGGTGAGAATCTTTGTTTTCTTGATGTTGAACTTCAAATCATATTGAAGGCTATAGTCCTTGATCTGCAGCAAGCACTTCAGGTCCTCCTCAGTTTCAGCAAATAAGGTTGTGTCATCTACCTAACCCAGGTATTAATGAGTCTTCCTCCAATACTGATACCACATTCTTCCTCATAAAGCCCAGGCTCCCAGATGATCTATCCCAATTATAGGTTGGAAAGATATGGAGATAGGATGTATCCTTGACTAATACCAGAATCATGCAGAATCTTGCTCTGTCTGACTACTGCCTCCTCATCTAAGTATAGGGTTCACATAAGCGTGACCAAGTGTTCTGGGATTCCCATTCTTCTCAGAGTTGGTCATAGTTTGTTGTAATCTGTACAATCAAATGCTTTGCATAGTCAATGAAACACAGAGAGACATCTGGTACTCTGCTTTCAGCTAAGATTCATATAACATTGACTATAATGCAGAATAAGTTTTTTAAAAAATCAAAAGACTTATTGCATTGAGAAAAATTTTCTGACAAGGACCTCTCCAAAGTGTCAAAAGAGAGTGATGTCAGTTTAAGGACTAAAATATTAGAGATCTAAGCAGGATATTTTCAATTGCTTCTTATCCAACTGAAAGTTGGACAATGAACAAGGATTACCAAAGAAGAATTGACTACTTTGGATTATGGTGTTTGTGAAGAGTATAAAGTATACCATAGCATGATGCAGAACAAACAAATCTGTCTTGGAAGAAATAGTAACAGTTCGATTCTTAGTGACAAGGATGGTGAGATTTTGTCTCATATGCTTTGGACATATTTTCAAGAGGGATCAGTCATTGGAAGAAGAGAAGACATCATGCGGAGAAAGGTAGAGAAAGGATCAACAATAGAACAGTTGGCCCACAAAGATATGGCTCGACACAGTGACTGTAAGAACAGACTCAAATATGGCAGAGATTGATAGCATGGCAAGATTTTGATATTTTGTTTATAGAGTTGCTGTGACTTTTAGTCAGCTTGACAATGCCAAATAAAGACAATTCAATCAGAGAAACTCACACTGGACTGTATAAGGAGTGTGTGGCATATCTTCTATATGAAGCTCTTTGATGTATTTCAAAGTATTAGCTAATGGTTTCTCATAGCACTTTTTCAATTATCTAGATTTATGGCCTTTCCAGCTAAACACAGTCAAGTTACTCTTCTAAAATTCAGCCCACAGTGTATACACTTATATTACTCAGTGCTATCTTTCTGTTCATGGCCTTGGTACAATAAGTATCCTGTTTGGTATTTCCTTTGCTCCTCTTTGTCATCATTACTCATTCAATTAGGCTACTACCAAACCCTAGTGCCATAGAATAGATTCCTCCATTTCAGTACTTATGCTTCAATTCTGCATTTTAGATAGTAGCATAATTCTTTACCCACTAGGCCATGAGAAAGAATGCATCTCAGCTGAAACTATTACAGGAATGAGGAAAGGGTTCTGATAAAGCATCTATAAATAAGATTTTTACATAATATTAACTTTTTTCCCCTTTTGGTTTGTGCATTGCTAGCTACTCATGTTTTTCTAAGGTTATTTAAATAGTTTAATTGTATTCCATAAAACCTAATTGAAATGTTGGTTTTAGCTGTGTGGTTTTGGCATTATTTCACTGTTTTTATTTCTATATTCTGAGTTCCTAAAATATACCAAACATGTGAATATTTATAAAACAAATTCGTGAGTTTCCAAACAAAATGTTGTTCACATTTATTACTATTATTAGATTGTTCTATTCACTCATTCATTGAAAAATATTATTACGAGTTCTATTTTCCAGTCACTATTGATTACTCAAGAATTGCTATCTAGTACATAGTAACAGCAAAAAATACTTAGAGCAGACAAGTTGATTCCAACTAATAGCAACCCCCCATAAAATTTCCTAGTCTTTTAATCCATGGAAACACAGAGCTTCGTCATTCTCTCATGAAATATTCTGGTGGATTCGTACTATTGAACTTCCCACTGGTAGTTCAGCACATCCCACTGTGACACCAATTCTTCCTCAGACTGTCTAAGATAAAGGTATTAGTCTCAAGAAAGGAAAATGTATTAGTAGATTGTAAAAATAAATACAATCAAATAATTAATAGAAAAATATAGCACTTTAAGTATATGTAAGACCTTTTCCCAAACTATTAACACATTTCTTTCACAAGAGGCCTATAATCTCCAGTTTATGAATAGGAAAACCAAGACCCAGAAAGCTAATAAGTTCCAAACCACAGTTCAAATGATTAGGAATGAGGATTATTCCCTGGATATTGTAACTTCAAAGTCCAGACTGTTGACCTGTGCATTTACTACAGTGCATTTATAAGTAAAATCAATGAAATGATGCTTTGAATTTATAAACTGATGATGCTCTGTGTTAGCTTTCTAATACACTTCTTAAAGGAATACAAATTTTTCTGAGCTTTTAGAGGGCAATTTAACAATTTCAATCAAGACTTTTTTTTAAAATCACGGACAAGTAACAATGTAAGGACTAGGTTATCCATCACAGAGTTATTAATAACAACAAAAATATGAAACAATGCAAACATTCATCAAAGGAGAATTGTAAGAGAAACTCATAAGTCCATTCAGAGTAAACCCTTGTATCTATTAATCACAGTGTAACTGAACTACTTTTATCATAAAGTATACATTGGATATTTTGTCTTTCTTTTTACAATATCACTAGGAAATTTAAAGAAAGATTTTTAAGAAGATAATGCATTTTCCAATCAATAATCCATTAAAAACCTATTTTTGAATACTGTTTCTGGACACATATTAGGTTTGGGTAACATAACACTGGGACAATATCCCCTATGAACCATTTTTTGTCAAGGATATTAAAATAATATCTAATGAGCAATTTTTAATAGATTATTCTTTATGCATGTTGTTGTTGTTGACTGCCTTCGAGTTGAGCATGACTCATAGTGACCCTATGAACAAAAAGTGTGAAGCTCCTCTACAACTATTGACATTTATCAAAGTTCAGAGGGTTTCCAGAGGCATGCTATTAAGGAAGTGGATGCCACTTCTGTTTCCAAACCTGTCATACTATGTTATTGTTGTTATGTGCTGTTGAGTCGCCTGTGATGTATGTTGACCCTATCTATGTACAACAGCTCTGAACCCTTCCCTGTCCTGAGCCTGTCTCACTAACTCTAACACACCAACCCACACTGCCCCAGTTACTGTATCAACCATCTCATCCAGGGTCTCCCTCTCCTGCACTGTCTATCTACCCTTCCAAGCATGAGGTCATTCTCCAAGGATTGACCTCCCCCAGCCACATGCCCAAAATAAGTGAGGCGGAGCTTCAAAACTCTAGCCTTCAAGGAAAGACCTAGCTTCACCCTCTCTAAGACAGACCTCTTTGTTTTGACAGCCCATGGTATGTTCAAGACTCTTCTCCAGCACCGTAACTCAAAGACATCTATTCTTCTGTCCTCCTTAGACATTGTTCAACTCTCTAAAGAATAACAATTGAGAAGATCATGGCCTGGATTAAGCTCATCTTTGTAACTAGGCTGACGTCGTTGCTCTCCAGCACTCTGGAGAGGTCAGTGACAGCAGATTTTCCTACATATAAGTAGTGTAGATGACACAACCTTGCTTGCTGAAACTGAGGAGGACCTCATGCACTTGCTGCGAA
>NW_006399955.1:4322697-4329176 GCF_000299155.1 Elephantulus edwardii
GGCACATAACAATAACAACAACAAATTTATTTTTAAAAGTTGGTCAAAATGTTATCTGAGCATTTCTCCATTGCTGATAAGGATATCTGACATTATAATTAGAAGAAGAGTACAATTTCAAACACTAAATGCACTTTTCTTGCTCCTTGAACTTACTAGGGCAATTTATTTGTCAGAAAAAGAAATTGAACTATGGCTTAACTATGAGTTATAGCTAAAATTCATATTTGTAAGATAATCGAAGTTTGATAACAGATTTCACTATTAAGATAATGAATATGCAAATGTAAGTATGCAAATGAATGCATGCATGGGATATTCATATTTTCAAAAATGAGGGTTAACAGCAATAAAGAGAAAATTGCTAGGTAATAAAAGAAATAGTTCTTGAGACTTTGTATACATAATTTTGCAGACATTTATCTTTCAGAAAAGGCTAAGTAAATCTTAGTTTAGAATTATAATAAATAATGGAGTATTTGAAATGTCAGGAAATTAATCAGTGTTCATAAGTTCTTTGCCATTAATTCATCACCTTACTCTTACCTCATACTTTTTAATTTTTTTCCCTTTTCTTTTTTAAAGCTTTGATTTGTTATTGAAAATATCAACCTGGTGGATTCTTAATTGGGCTAAACAATATTAGCCACTAACTAATCTTTGTGAGTTTTTTTCAAGTCTTTTAATATTTCTTTTGTGAGGTGCATTCCAATTTAAACATGATAATCTAATTGGACAATCTTCTAAAGGACTTGATTTTTCAATACTTTTGCTAAAGTATGAATATGACTCTGTCCTACATAACTTTCTTCTAGTCATAGATCCATTCAAAAGCAATTATATAACACCTTCCATGTGTCAAGTGTATCTCTGAATATAACGATGTTAACAAAGCAAATTAGCCTCCACCTTTATGTAGTCTTTATTCTAATAGGAAAATGCAAAGGAATCAGATGAGATTTACTTTCTAGCCATATTACCAAGCAAATCGAATAAGCTAACTTGCCTTTATTGATCAGATACTATGAGTTTAGTGTATTCCACTTACTATGCTACTAATGATAACAAATTTTGGGACAGCTATGAGTGTCTTAGGCCACAGATAAAACACCAGTTAAAACTCTCATAGGTTGATAAAAAAAAGCAGTAGTCATTGAGTAGACTCTGACTCATGACAACCCTATGCTTATCAAAGTAGAACTATGTTTAGCACAATTTTCGTTTGCTTGTTTTATTGATTTTCATGAAATAATATATATTGTGTTTATTTCATTTACAGTTTAATCATTCACTTTTTAAAATAATCATTCATATGCATTGTTGAATTGGGTGTGCAGGTATTTAAAAATGACATAGGGCCCTCCTGGGGCCACAGGCCCTCAGGAAAATGTTAATTGCTTTGGGATGAATATTCTTTTAAGGGGTACAGCAGTCGTCTTTCTATTTGCTCTACTGAAGTAACTTAGAGTTGCTGTGATGAGGGACAACTGTGCCATAGGTGTGTCAAACACCGTAATTGGCTACACATCATGGGCAGTGTTTGAAGTAGCTCCCAGATTGATTCAGGTTTGGAAGCAGGAGTGGCATCCACTTCTTAAACCACATGCCTCTGGAAAGTCTATGAACTTGGAGAAATGATGACAGTTATAGAAAGGCTTCAGGCCTTTTGTTCATAGGGTGCTATGAGTCGTGCTTGGCTCAAAAGCAATTACCAACATCAACAACAACGTGTATTGTTACATTAACACACATTATATTTTATACAATCATTCCTATACTTTGTGTGCATTTCCTTGATTTCTGTCACCCAGTGTGATTAAGAACCCATTGCTACTTGCCTATTCTTCAGCATCTCCTCTTCCCTTTCCGTTTTGCATAATTTTCTTATTCCTATTTGCTAAGTCTAGTAGCCACGTTGTCCTTATCTCTATGCTTCCCTGGTTGGTCTTCCCCTGTCCTGGTTCATTGTCTGCTTGTTCTGTTTCTGTTTTCCCTCCTATCTCCTTCCTCCAAACCCCACCACTTCTCCTCTTATTTTCATAGCAGCAGATTCATGCAGTGTTTGGCTTGTGCCTGAGTTACTTCACTCAACATCATTTTTTAAAAGTGCATTTCCAGACCTTTCTTGGATCACAAATTTTGCAGTTAACAGCTAAATACATTATTCATTTCTCCATCCAGGAATTCCCAGAAGTTGAATAACTAATGCAGAGGATCTTGGCAGAACTGGTGATAAACCCTAGTGTGTCACATACAAAATTTCACATATTTTTCACTTTATTCTTATTTCTATATCATTTTAAAATTCACTGGGTTGGTTTCCCTGCCATGTTCTTTGGTTTCCCTGCCATGTTCTTAGGTTAATGATAAATTATTTGAGATGAATGTGACTAAACAAATAAAAATAAATTACTAACATGATTTTATTATTAATAATTTTATTAATTAATTTTATTAAATTATTTAAAGAACATATAGTGTACTCATACAATATTTTCCCTTATGAGATTGAGTAAATTCACTTAACATAATGCTCTCCAGCCTTTCCCAAATTAGGTAGTGATTTACAAAATCATTGCTCGTGCCTGCTACCTTGTATTCCATTATGTGAATGTACCATAATTTCTCAGTTCATTCAAATTTCCAAATTTCTTGGCAAAACTTGCCAACTGACCAAAAGATATCAATATTTATTACTATTCCAAAGAAATGTAATCCAACAGAGTGTGGCTATAATAGAACAAAATCATTAATATCACATGCAAACAAGATTCTGCTGAAGATTATCCAAAAATTACTGGAACAGTACATCAACAGATAACTGTCACAAGTTCAGGTTGGGTTTAAAAGGTGTATGGTACTACGAATATTGTAGTTGGAACTTGGTTGAAAGCAGGTAATAACAGAGAAATGTCTATCTGTGTTACATTGACTATGCAAAGATGTTTGACTGAACGGACCTCAATAAATTGTGGCTAACTTTGAAAAGAATAGGAATCCCAGAACACCTTGATCGTGCTTATGTGAAACCTATATTTGGACCAGGAAGCAGTCGTCAGAACAGAGCAAGGGAACACTGCATGGTTCAAAATTAGGAAGGGTACATGCCAGGGATGTATCCTATTTCCATACCTTTTTGATCTATATACAGAACGGATTATCTGGGAGGAGAAATGTGGCATCAGGATTGGAGGAATAATCATCAACAATCTGTATTATGCAGATGACACTGCCCTGCTTGCTGAAACTGGGGATGACCTGAAGTACTTGCTGCAGAAGATCAAGGACTGCAGCCTTCAATATGGATTGAACCTCAATATGAAGAAAACAAAGATTCTAATCACTGGGCCTATTGGCAGCATTGTGATGGATGGTGAAGAGATTGAGATTGTAAACAGCTTTCGTTTGCTTGGCTCCACAATTAACACTATTGGCACCAACAGCCAGGAAATTAAAAGACATACCGTGTTGGAAAGTCTGATGTCAGAGACCTCTCCAGAGTACTGAAGAGTAATGATGTTAGTCTGGAGACCAAGGTGCACCTGATACAGGCTGTGGTCTTTGTGGTCTTTGTAATCACTTGTTATGCATCAGAAAGCTGGACAATGACTAGGGATGATAGAAGGAGCATTGATGCCTTAGAACTGTGGTCTTGGAGAAGAGTATTGAATATACCATGGACTGCTAAGAGAATGAACAGGTTCATCCTGGAGAGTTTAATCCAGGATGCTTCTTGGAGCAAGGGTTCTGAACCTTTGTCTGACATAATTTGTACACGCTGCAGGGAGGGACCAGTCCTTGGAGAGAGACTTCATGCATGAGAAGATGGAGGGACAGTGCCGGAGAAGAAGACCCCCAATTGACTGGAATAATGGAGGAAGGTGTCAATAAGATTGACACAGAATAGAACAGGGTTTAGTCCTGTTGTACATAGTGTCGCTTTGAGTCACAGGTGACTTGACGGCTCATAACAACATAGCAACAATAACATTCAATTTTATTTGGGCATTTGGGCTTTTACATGTTCTTGAGATGGTGAATAATGGTGTTACGAACATTGTTATGTAAGTCTCCATTTGTGCCTCAGTTCTCATTATCTTAGGGTATATTCCAAGCAGTTGAATAGCTTGGTCATATGGAATTTCTATATTCTCCTTTCTGAGGAAACACCAGATTGTCTTCAAGAGAAGTTATAACACCATCAATAGTGTATAAGAATTCCTATCTCTCTGCATCCTCTCCAAAATTTATTACTTGCTGTACTGTTCAACTTTTCCGCTGCTACTGGGGTGAGATGGTATCTCATTGTGGTTTTGACTTATATCTCTTATTGACAGTGATCTTGAGAAGTTCTTCAGGGGTCTGTTTTTGGTCTGAATATCTTCCTCTGTGAAAAGTCTTTCCATGTCTTTTCTCCATTTTATAATTGTTTGATCAGTCTTTTTCTTGTGGAGGATTCTATAAACTGTAGGATTCTATATACGTTGGATATAAGATCCTTGTCTGAAATGGTTTTGCCAAATGTGAGTTTTTTCCCTAGTCAGTAGGTATTTTTTCACTTTGTTGGAAAAAGAAGACCACTATTATTTTCACCACTGGGCTGATTGGCAGTATTGTGATTAATGGTGAAGAGATTGAGCTTTAGTTTGCTCAACTCCAAAAATCAATACTTTTGGTCCCAGCAGCCAGGAAATTGAAAGATATACTATGATGGGAGAGTCTGCTGTCAGAGACCTCTCCAGAGTACTGAAGAGTAATGAGTCTGGAGACTAAGGTGCACCTGCTACAGTCCATGGTCTTTGCTATCACTTGCTATGCGCCAGAAAGCTAGAGATTGACTAGGGATGATAGAAGAAGACTTGATGCCTTTAAGATTTGGTGTTGGAAAAGAGTATTGAATATACCATGGACTGCTACGAGAACAAAACAGATTCATCCTAGAGAGGGTGGATTCTGAAGCTTTGTCTGAGATACTCTGTATATGTTGCAAGGAGGGACTAGTCCTTAAGGATATCATGCATGGGGGTGTGGAGGGACAATGCAGGAAAGGAATACGCTCGATGAGATGGATTGATTCAGTGACTGGGGTAATGGGGGTAGGTGTGTCAGAGACAATAAGATTGGCACAGCATAGAGCAGGATTTAAGGCTGTTATACAGAGGGACATAACAAAAACAACAACATTGTAGAATGTGTATAAGTATCGAGGGGAGGGGGCAGCAGAGGGTTAAAGATAGGCAGGGAGGGGAGGTTAATCATAGGGTTAGACAATTTGATGTGTGGAAGGAGGAGTGGGTAAAGGAAGTAATGGAAAAGATCCAGTGTGAAAAACAATGTATACAAACTTTGTAAGTAAACCAGTATAAAACAAAATAAAAATCAACAAACAAATCACAAAACGTATACTCATTTTAAATAAATAACCCATTTATATTAAGCCAGTTCAGATTTGCAGCAACCTTATAGGGCAGAATAGAACAGTCTTCTAGGATTTCCAAAGATGTAAGTTTTACAGAAGCAGAATGTCGCTTCATACTCACATGGAAAGGCTGTGGCCTGTAATTGCCAACTTTTCAGACACCTCCTGCATTCTTACCTACTGTGTCATCAGGGCTTTTTATAAGTAGATTTAAGTAGTGCAAATTAAAATTACATTCAATTTTACACCCAGAGATAATTAGTTACTGCAAGTATATATATATCCTTTCTCTATAATTATATTTATATCTTGTGTAATTAGGGAGCTCTCATGGCCAAGTGGGAAGAAGCTGTGCTGCAATCACAAAGGCAAGGCGTTCGAATCCACCAGCTGCCCTGCAAAAGAGGATGGACAATCCCTTATTGTCCAATCAACTGCCTCTGAAAACACACTGCTATGGCAGCTATGGGTCCATTCCAGCTTGATGGCACACATCAACAGCAACAACACTGTATAGTTATAAATATTAATATATTTTAGAACATGATTTCTCACTTAAAAATATATTTACAAATCAAAGTATGAGAGAGGGAACGCTAGTTAGAAAGATCCTAAAATAAAAGCAAAAAGGAATTTTAGCCTGAATTGTGGTGAGATAAGAGGTGACTATGTAGAAAAATAAAAAGGTTATACAAAGAAATGATGATTAGGCAGTGTGATGGGAGTAAAAGTACAGTGACTAAGGGCCTCGGACTTTCAACTTGTTGACAAGAATATCAAGAAAGCAGTGACTGGCAAATACATAATTTGTAAACTACTTATGGTGAAATCGTTTCGTATATATTGAAGGACCCCTGAACCGCTGGTCCTGTTCTGTCCCGAGTGGACAGAGAAGACCCAAGACTCCAAGACACCGGCTTGATGCAACAGCAAGAGATAAGAGGTTTATTGCGGAGCTCCAGGCCGACTCTTATCTCTGGCAAGAGATAGAGGAGCCCCGTGAGCAGACAAAGTTGGGTTTTTTTATACACTTTAGGGGAATACAACTGGGTATCAGCTT
>NW_006399955.1:4330966-4339896 GCF_000299155.1 Elephantulus edwardii
GCCAAGCAGACTAAAGCTGTGAACAATCTCAATCTCTTCACCACCCATCTTGATGCTGCCAGTTAGCCCAGTGGTGAAAATCTTTGTCTTCTTGACATTGAGCCTCAATTCATATTGAAGGCTGCAGTCCCTGAACCTCAGCAGCAAGTGCTTCAGGTCCTCCTTAGTTTCAGCAAGCAGGATTGTGTCATCTGCATAACGCAAATTGTTGATAAATCTTCCACCAATCCTGATGCCACATTTCTCCTTATAGAGCCCAGCCTCCCTAATGATCTAATGTGCTCAAAATACATGAGAGTCATCCAACCAGAACTCCACTGCCATTTTGTCAAGTTCATTTCATAACAAACCTTCATTTCTGAGGTTGTGAGCTTGTGAATCTGTATGGGAATATATTGCCCATAATTCCACAGATTAGTTGGCTGGTGAATTTCAACTGCTAACATTTCCTTTAGCCCTCCAGCCTGTTAGACAGTATGCCAAAATCATGGCACCTATAAAATAGTAATTTTACTGATTATTCTTTTTTTTCTTTCATCTTTCATTGCAAAGATTAGAACATGCAGCACCACAAAGTAATATTGAAGATAGTAGTCTTGCTTGTCTAATCTTCTTTTGACAAAAATGTTCTGGGAGCAAATTGCTATTAATTGTTTGACCATTGGTTTGAAATAAATCTCATTGTTATACTAAAGAAATAATCTATTCTTAGTATATTAAGAATTAGTAGGAACAAACTGCATTTTTAAACAATACATTTTGTTAGACAAAAATAAATTGTCGCTTTGCTTATTAGCAGATGTGATTTATTAATAGTCAAAAGAATTGACTTACAAATCAATTAAATACAATTTGGTGGAGGGATTTTTGTCATTTTAGTACATAAAGTTTCTAAACTCTTCTAAGTTTTTCCCAATTCTACTGAGTAGAAGGAAAAATATATCCCATGAGTCCAAGACGATGAAAAACTTGTAGGCTGTAGGTTGAGTAAATAAAGCAATGTTCAAAATTATCTTGTCAAAAACAGAGATACTGAGTTCAGGATTCTCTTGCCAGTTCAATAAAAAAAAATTTATATGGGTTTACTTAAAAAGTTCATATACATTGTTTTTCACATCGAATCTTTCCCATTTCCTCTTCCCATCCCTCCCTCTACCTATCAAATTGTGCGACCCTAGGTTTACCCGCTGCCCATGCTCCCTCCGTTGCTCCTCCCTCCTCCCCTTCGATCCGCATACATGTTTTACTAGTTATCTATTTCTACAATGGTGGTCTTATACAGTATTTGCCCTTAGGGGAGTGAGTTAGTTCTCTTAGCATAATGTTCTCCATTTACTCCCAAGTTACATAGTGATTTTTCAAAATCATTGCTCCTGAATGCTGCATAGTATTCCATCATGTGAATATACCATAATTTCTCAATTGATTTGATTGTGGTTGTACAGGTCAGAACAGATTCATAGCTTGCCCTCCGGTAGGTTTGTAAGACTATAAATCTTACAAGAGAAAATAAAATTAAAAAAATAATAAAAAAAAAAATCTTACAAGAGGAGATTGATCATTCCCCCCACCCCACAGCTGCTGTTGGATTTAAAACACCTGAAAGAAGTGCATTAGGTTAAAAATACAACTCCCTAGGGACTACCTACCAAAGCTACATTTACCATATACAATTCTCAGTTAACACTGTGCATTGAAAGGTATGTATTTCCAGGTGTTATCTTTACCGAGAAATGAGAGCATTTAAAACAATTTTAGTGTAAGTAGGTGTATTACTCTCAACCATGTATTCTGGACAAAATTATTTCATATTCTTTGATAAAAATGTTAAATGTTATGCATTAGCCTTCAATTTTAGCATCAGCATTCACATAGGCCTGGAAGTGGAACAGAATATTCAAGTGGACAGATCACTATCTATTCTACTAATACCAACAGATACAGTACACCCTCCATCTCATGTAATTTGGGCATGTTTCCAGAAGGGACAAGTCCTTGGAGAAGGACATGTGTGAAAGGGTAGAGGGTAAGCAAAGGAGAGGAGGAACCTGGTTGAGATGGATTGACACTGTGACTTTTTCAGTGTGGCAAATGTGTCAGAGACAGTGAGATTGACTCAGGATAGGGCAAGGTTCAGAGCTCTTATGTATAGGGTTGCTATGAGTAATAGTCAGCTCAGTGACATATAATAACAACATCATACTTTGGTCATGTTGTCAGGAGGGACCAATCCTAGGAAAAAGATATCACATCAGGAAGGGTTGAGAGTCAGAGAAAGATGCTCAACATGATGAATTGACATAATGACTTTAACCTTTTATATGCTTTGAGCATATGAAAGATTGTGAAAATGACACAGGAAAGTTAATATCTATGGTTCATAGAGTCGCTATGACTTGTAGTCAAATTGAGAGCACCTAAAGAGAATACCCCATTACTCCACTTACTGTGTCAATCTATCTCATTCGGGGTGTTTCTTTCCTGCACTGTCCCTCCATCCTTGTAACCATGATGACCTTCCCCAAGGATCAATTCCTCTGGGACTTGTACCCAAAGTATGTGAGACATGTCTTCAAAATCCCTAGCCTCCAAAGAGAAATGTGGTTTTAACAACTCCATAACAGAACAGTTTGTTCTCTTAACAGTCCACGGTATGTTCAATTGTCTTCTCCAGCACCACAGCTGAAAGGCATCAATTCTTCTTCTGTCATCCTTAGTCATTGTCCAGCTCTCTGATACATAGCAAGTAATTGTGAAGACCATGGCCTAGATCAGGTGCATCTTAGTCTGCAGACTGACATTGTGGCTTCTCAGTACTCTGAAGAGGTCCCTGACAGAAGATTTTCCCAGTAAAATTTGTCTTTTAATTCCCTGACTGATGGTACCAAGAATGTTGAGGATGGAGTCAAATAAGCTGAAGCTGTTAACAATTTCAATCTTTTCCCATCTCTCATGATGATGCCAATTGGCCCAGTGGTGAGAATCTTTGTTTTCTTGATATTGAGCTTCAATCTATATGGAAGACTACAGTCCTTGACCTTCTGCAGCAAGTACTTCAAGTCTTCAGTTTCAGCAAGCAGTGTTACATTGTCTGTATAACATAGGTTATTGATGAATTTTCCTCCAATTCTGATGCCACATTCTCTCCACAAAGTCAGTTAGACTGGCTCAGAATAAGGCAAGTTTTCAGAAATGTTGTACATAGGGTCACTATGAGTCACAGGCGACTCTAGCAAACAACAACACAACAGTAACTAAGATAATGAACAGGTTTGTCCTGGAAAGGGTGAAAGCAGGCTGCTGCTTATAAACAAGGATATTGAGGCTTTGTCTGACCTACTTTGGTCCTGTTTCAAGGAGGGACCTGTCCTTGGAGAGGGACATAATGCTTGGAAGTGTGGAGGGAGAGGAAGACCCTTGGATGAGATGAATTGACTAAATGACTGGGGTAATGGGGATTATTTATCTTTCCATGTTTGAAACACTAATATACCTAATTCTTCCACAGACAAAGTAACTACTATTATTGTATTGATTCTGATTCCTGATCACCCTGTAGTACAGAGTGGACTGTCCATATGGATTCCAAGGTTAGACTATACAGAAGGAAACTGTTTTCTATTTCTTCTACAGAGCAACTATTGGGTTCAAACTGCAAATCTTCAGGTCAGCCACCATGAACTTCTGAAGCCCACTTTTGCATTTTAAATTCTTACTCTTCCATCATTTTTTAGACCATTATATATAATAACTATTTTTGTTAAAAAAAACAACCCACAAGCTTCACTTTAATGACTGTCTCATACAAAATTTAAGCCCCAAATTCAATTGTCCTATCATTTATTTCTCCTGTACTTATGTACTAAAAGACCCTTACAATTGACAAGGTAGGAACGACTACTAAAAGACCCCCAGGTGGATTTTCAGAGGCAGTAAATTTTACAGGATTATGCGTTTTCCTCCCTCCCATGAATGCTTAATTGATTTAAACAGCCAGAGAGCTGTCACCATCAGAGTGCCTTTTGGCGGTGGTGGTGTTAAGTGTCACTGAATCAACTACAATTCATTGAGAAGTTAACTTAGTGCCACCTTTTATTGTGCAACTCCTAATAAATGCTACATTTGTACACCTTTTGTTTTCATTTCCTAAAGTCTCTTTTCCATGTTAGTTATACAAAGAAGTAATTTTTATATTAACCTTTATATTTTCCTTAAACATTATACTTCCTTATTTCTGTATTCCTCACATTAGCCAAACCAATAAGTGAAATGGAGCTTCAAAATCCTTACCTCTAAGGGCCAGCCTGGTTTCACCCTCTTTACGAAAGACCTATTTGTTCTCTTGGTGGTCCATGCTCAATACTCCACTACCACAACTCAAAGACATCAGTTCTTCTGTCATCCTACTAATTGTCCAGCTTTCTTATGTATAGCAAATAGTTGCAAAAACCATGGCCTGAATCAGATGCACTTTAGTCACCAGACTGACATCATTGCTATTTAGTGCTTTGGAGAGGTCCCTGATAGCAGATTTACCCGGTGCAATTCTTCTTTTGATTTCTTGACTGCTGGTACCAAGAATGTTGGTTGTGGAAATGAGCACAACCTCAATCTCTTCTCCATCTATCATGTGCTGCCAATTAGACGGTTGAATGATTTTAAAACTATATTTATTTCAAAGTCTTGAGAATTTTGGAAAATATGGAAGAAAATAATAAGTTTATTATATGTATCAATATTAAGGAAATCCAGTATTATTTATTTGATGTAAGCATTATTATTCATATTTGTTAAGTTTAATAGTATGTTCTCTTAAGGAAAAGCAGATTTTACTGTTTCAAAATTGTTACAGAGTTTACAAAAGATTGTTCGTAAAAATACAATGTCTTATATATTTTCATATTAATACTTTGTCTCATTAGAAAGAAAATAAGAAACCAGTGTTTGAATAATAGAAAATATAATCATAAATGTTTCCCTTTTAGTCTGATTAAACTTCATATTGCTTGTGTAATACTATCTTGGTCACACAGAATAATTTTTTTTCTCCTACTCTATAATATTTCTTCTTTCTTTGTTCATCTGTACCTTTGGGTGAATCAGAAATTACTTTTATGAGGAGAAGTGCAAATAAATAAAATATAACACATTCATAAAGCTTATTTTTTATTTTTGTAGCAACATTATTCAATACTCCTTAGAAAATCAACTTTTGAAAATGTGATTGCATTCATGTGTACACTTTAGAATTTTTACAATGTAAATATTTTTAAAACGGATATATTATTTGATTGAAAACCTCATTATATATACTATCGGTTACTAACTCTTTTGCAAAGGAAAACTTTGGGTATATTATCACTAGTTTGGTGTAGTAATTTTTTTTCCTGTAAGAATCTGTACAAATATAATATTATATATAAACTTTTCTGTGTCTAGCTACTTTTTCTTCTGCATTTTAAGTAGAGGGTGTTTTGTTGAGAATTACCAAGTCAGAATTGACTTATAACTAACTTTTTAATAGGTTTTCAGAGGCAATAAATCACAAGGAAAGGGATTGCCCATGTTTTT
Source organism: Elephantulus edwardii (assembly GCF_000299155.1). Classification (NCBI taxonomy): domain Eukaryota; kingdom Metazoa; phylum Chordata; class Mammalia; order Macroscelidea; family Macroscelididae; genus Elephantulus; species Elephantulus edwardii. Next base: position 4,336,538 of record NW_006399955.1, read on the forward strand.
TCCTGCAAAGAAGCTCACTAATTTGAATTGTATACCTTTGCGATGGCAGCTTATCATTAAGCCAAAAGAGAACCATTATGTGTAAGTATAATACCTTAATTTGCCTTGACTTTCCATGTACATGTTAGTATTTTTATTGAATATACAACTAAGACAAAAATCTGTTGTTATATGCCCTTGAGTTGGAACTGACTCATACCTGATACTTCAGAAGGTTTTCAGAAGTTGTAAATTGCATGAGAAGTTACTGTCCATTATTCTTTTCATGGAGGAAGAGTTCTTCCATGAAGTAATTGGCATAAATGTTCAAGATTCTTCCATTAATTAATTGGCATAAATGCTTAAGCACTTGACTGGCACACAAAGGGTTCGTAATTCAAAGTTGCTCCAAGTCATTTTGGAAAACAGGTCCAAAGATTTGTTTTCTGAAAGTGTAGTTTTAAAAACACTGTAGAGCAGTTCAACTCGACATGTAGGGGTTACAATGGGTAATTATGAGTGACGTTGGATTCAGTAATAATAACTAGCAATATTAGTCTTACCAAAAAATGACATTCTTTTTTAATATTTAAGAAGCATATGAGCACTCAGCTTTAGAAGATACTGCTGTGCAGTTTTCTATGTTGAATACACACACACACACATACACACATAGTGATTATTAATTAAGAATTTTCATCTTCTGCATTTGGCATTATAGATCTTGCTAGATTCATCATCCTGGTGAACGTATATAATTCATTATCATTTTAGTTTTCCCCGATTGCTGATTAATAATAGTTATTAAAAGATACTAATCTTTCCTATTCCTTTACCTGTCAACCATCATGCTCTAGTTACTGCAATGAAGACTTAAAGAGATGGAGTGATAATATACATAGATAAATAGTAATTAATTATATAAAACACAATATATTTGAATTATTATACAAAACACAAGTACATGAATGAAACACAATGTATATGTGAAGGTATAAAATACAATATGAAAAAGCTTCTAATAATAATTTTTAAAGAGTTTACTATATATTAGGTCACCATAAGCATATTGGTATTTTTGTTGAGTGACTTTGCGTTCACTCTCTTTGACAGCATGTCTAAAAAGGAATAGGAAATGGGCCACAGGGGCACTGGGCCATACACTACAAAATGGGCCATGGGGGTACTGGCCAATGTGTGTCTCTTGGAAAAGGTTAGAGAGAGGGAGAATAGCACAGACACTTGCTATCCCAAAGCAGAAAGCGGGTGAAGAGCCTGTTAGGCCCATGGTCCTTCTAGAACCACATCAGCAGCAAGGGGTTTGTTTGTTCATTATTGACACTCAGACTCACAGTTGTGGTACCAAGAATGGAGTTTGTTAGGGAAATAAGTTGAAGAGTAGATGAGGACTAATACAAGTCTAGGGTTAGTCCAAAAGTTCCAAGCCAGATTCTCAACAGCAAAGACAATTCTTTAATTAGTCCAGGCTCTGGTTTCATTTTAGTAGACAGCTTCTCTTTGCGTCATCAAATGCAAGAACAACAAAGCTTTTAACTGTGGCCATCACAAACGCAAGAAGACTCAGGTCACACCTTGTCAGTCTTTCCACTACCATCACTAAGGTCTCGCCAAAAGGGTCTAATTCTCATGAGGATCTTGCTCCAGTCTCCTTCAAGTTTTGCTGCCCAGTGTAGGAAGCACTCTTTTTCTTATCCTAGCCACAGCTGTCAATTATTTGCAAGACCATGTGTTTGCAGTGCAGGTAGTCAGAGACCTTAGCTGCTTAATGTAACGGCTAAAAAAAGCCAAATTTAGGCTAACACATAGTAACACCACAAAACAGAGTAGAATTGTCTCACAATACTTCTTATTATGTATCTTTATTGATTTTTTCATACAAAACCTAAGTGGTTGTCAGAGCAGAGCAAGGGAACCACATAGTTTTAAAGTCAAGAAAAGATGTCACTGCTATATTCTTTCTTCATACTTATTCAACCTGTACGCTTAGCAAATGATGCAAAAAGCTGGATTTTATGAAGAGGAATGTGGTATCAGGATCTGAGGAAGACTCATTAACAACCTGCATGGTGCAGATGACACAACCTTGCATGCTGAAAGTGATGATTTAAAACACTTGTGACAGAAGAAGACTACACAGGCTCCAATATTGATTACATATCAACATCAAGAAGAAAAAAAATCCTCACCACTAGGCCTATAAGGCAACATTATGATAGATGGAGAAGAGATTGAAGTTCTCAATGACATTAACTTATTTGGAAACACAATCAACACCCTTAGTCCTAGAAGATAAAAATACGTGTTGTATTGGGTAAGTCTGCTATCAAGGAACTCCCTAATATACTAAAAAGTAATGATATCAGTTGTCACTATGGTCTTTTAAATTATATGTAATGCACCTGAGAGCTAGAACATTAGTAAGGATGGAAAGAATTGATGCCTTTGAGTTGTGCTGAAGAAGAGTACTGAATATTCCCTACACAGGAAAAAGAATGTCTTGGAAATGATGCAGCAGGGATTGTTAGGGCTATTCCTTGGAAAAGGACATCATGCTTGGAAAGATGGAGAGTCAAGAAGGAGTGCAAGTGACTGCAGCAATAAACTCAGGTATGTCAGAGTTGATGAAAGTGGTGGAGGCTTCAGATCTGCTCTGCATAGTGTTGCTATGGGTCACACTCAACTTAATGACACCTAAGAACAAAGATATATACTAGGGGTAGGAGTAGATCCAGTGGCATTTTCCTAACTCAAAGTTTGCACCTCCCATCCAGTTAAAATCCATCATGGGACAAAAGATGGGCAATCTTCTCCTACGTGATTTACAAATTCCAAAAACCTGAAGGAGAATTAGCTGTGAGTCAATTCCAACTTAATATCAATAAGAGAAAGAGATTGATAATCTTTAGAGTAGATCATCAAGTCTTTTCTATTGTGAAATTGCTGTTAAACTGCAAACCTTTAGATTAGAAGCAAAGTGCTAACTAAAACTACTGCATACAAGTCCTCCTCCCAGTCACATTAAACTCCATATCATGAAGTGACAAGGAATTTGACTCATAGTCACCATATAGGATAGAATTGAACTGCCCAGGTGGGGTTCCAAAGCTGTAAGTCTTTATGGAAGGAACTTGTCTCATCATTTTCCTACAGGCTGATTTAAAACACAGAGTTTTGGCCTGACAGATGAATGTTTTTAACTATTACTGCTTGTTTTGTTTTTTAACTATTACTATAGGCATATTAGAAGTGCCTAATCTGATAGTTAAAAGAGTCTGATCGCTTAGTATATAACGTGTCAATCTACTAAGCAAAGGACTGGTCATTCAAAACAACCACCATCATCACTGTGTGAGAAAAAA
>NW_006399955.1:4342456-4347212 GCF_000299155.1 Elephantulus edwardii
AAAAAAAAATTAAAAAAAAAAAACAACAGAAAATCACCAACACTTAAGATGCTATTACCTTCAAGTACAAACTCCTGCCCCTGCTTACCTGCTACACTGACTTAATTGGATAGATGATTTCTGTCTGATTTTGTAAAAGTTACTTAGCTTTAATGAAGTTAATTTATAAATATTTCCTCTATGTGGTGTTCTTGCCATGATTAACAAATCTATGTCAGATTTAAAATCACGAAACTACAGTTCTTTAAAATCTTCTAAAACTCTTATTTTTTACTTTTACATTGAATCCGTGATTCATCTGGAGTTGAGTTTTAGATATGGGGTCTGAGTAAGTGTCCAGATTGATTTTCTTTCTATGTGAAGGTCTAATCGACTTATCCATCCTTATTGGGAGCACCATTGTTTTCACCCTTCCGCTTACATCTGAAATAAAAATCATGTGACCTTATGAGTGAATATGTTTCTGGACTCTTTATTCTGCCTTTCATTTTTCACACTTTTATTGATATTCCCCGTTACAGTAGCTTTAAATTAAGTCTAGAGAACTGATAAGTAAGCTTTGCTCTTGTTAGTATTCTCTTAAATGTGTTTTTCCCTTTGTATTTTCATAGAAATTTTAGTGTCTCCTTGTCCAATTACACAAAAATATCTGTTGAGACTGATGAACATATTGATAAATTACAAATTATGTGTGCTGGCATAAATTTCAGCTATTAATAATCAGATATATAATCTTAAAGGTGTAGGCTTTCCTCATCCCCGTTATTAGACAAAATAAGCCTAGAGAGTTCTCCCAGGTCATTCAGCTCAACTCAGTGCATTGCTGCCAAGTCAGAACTGACTCCTAGCTAGTCTTCCAGTGATTTTTCATCAGCAGTAAATCACCCAGGCCCCCATCTTTCACCTGTGTAGCTGCTACTGCCTTTAGGTAAACAGTATAACTCACTATACACTATGTCACCACGAATATTATGCCATCTTTCTATTTATATGCTCCATTCTCTTCAAGGTTCCTTAAGGTCCTAACAAGATTATTCCTGAGAGGAAAAGAAAGTCAAAAAGAACAAAGTAAACAAATTTTTTAAAAACCTGCAAAAATCTAATTTTCAAGAAAAAAATGTAAAGATCTTTATGTAACTACACAGTGTTTTCTAACATCTCATTATTTATTTCTAATCACAAGAAAAAAGGAGAATACAACCCTATAGTTTATTTGGTTTGTTGTGCATGTTTTTTTGCATTTTTATTTTAAATTGGTTTGCATATAAAATTCATATACATTATGTTCCACACATTGCTTTACTCACATTTTGTTTCATACAATCATTTCCATACATTGTGTTTTTTTAAAATAATCCCTATTGAATTAGTCCTATTATTATCCTCTCTTTGCAGGTCCCCTCCAAATCTCATTTCATTTACTCCCTTTTCACCCATCAAACTGTGCAACCCTGTGATTTACTCCTTGCACAACCTCATCACTCTCCTCCTACCTATCTTTCCTTGGACTCCCAGGAGTATTTTACTAGTTATTCTTATATTTTTACAATAATAGACTTAAGTAGTATTTGCCATTATGAAACTGAGTTCACTCAGCATAATATTTTCCAGTCTCTCCAAAGTTATATAGTATTATTTTAATCATTGCTTCTGAATCCTGCTTAGTATTCTATCATGTGAATGCACCACAATTTTTCAAAAATCTTGAGAGTTCTCCCAGATCTTTCAACTGAACTCAGTTCATTGCAATCGGATGAGAACTGACTCCTAGCTAATCCTGCACTGTTTTTTTTTTGTAGGCAGTAAATCACTTAGGAGGAAATTCCCCATTCTAATTCGATAGTAGTTGTATATTTGGGCTGCTTTCATGTTCTTGTGATGGTAAATAATGCTGCAATGAACACTGGTGTACAAATCTTTTTCTTTTTTTTTTATCAGTTCTAATTTCCTTGGGGTGTATTACTAGCAGTGGAATAGCTGGGTTATATGTAATTGTTACGTTTAATTTTTTAAGGAAACAAACTGTCTTCCAGAATATTTATAACATTTTACAGTCCCATGGATATGTAAGGATAGTTCAACATAAGAAAACAATCAATGTAATCCATCACATTAACAAAGCAAATAACAAGAACCACATGATCTTAGCAATTTATGCAGAAAAGGCCCTTAGTAATCCTATAGTTTAGTGCGGAAGTGATAGTTTTATCTTACTCTGTTTAATAACGATTATACTGAAAGTGTGGTCTCTTTTCACACACACACACTCACACACTCCACTCTCATTTTTTCTCGTTGCTCTTGAGTCAGAACCAACTCACTGTTGACTTTTTAATGCATTTTCTGTGGTTTTAAATGCCAGAGGAGGAGACTTTCCATCTTTCCTCCTAGAAGCTGTTCATGGATTCAAACTGCCTATCATTGGGTTAGCAAAACAACTCTCTATCAACGAGGCCACGAGAGCACCAAATGCATACTCAAGACATCAGATTGTAGATTCTATAAGGGGTGATAATATTCTCCCTTTGTGTCATCAAGGCTGAGAATGATGACTACAAGTCTATCACGTACCCTAAGCTCATGTGTGCCTCCATATAATATTCAATGTAATAATTCATATACATATGAATTGCCTTTGTCTATCTGTTTCTTTGCCTAAAATGCACTAAAGACAAGTATAGAAGAAGATTCTTTACATCTCACTCTGGGACAAAAATGTTCTGGTGAGCAGCACCAGTCCAAGAAAAAAAAAATCTTATTTTGTTTCCCTTTGCCCTAAGTACTGTGCAAATAAGAGACCTGTGTTCAAGTCACAGTTTAAAACAATGCAGACTTCACGCTGATAGTAATGTTTGACTTCCACCAACCCAAAAGGATCAAGAGTCCCCATCAACATCAATAGTATAAAACTGTTTCCTGTACAATCAGGCATGCCTCTATACTTCTGTACATACTTCTATAAATTTTAACACCAACATTCCTCCCAGGGCTCTCAAAACTACTAGGTTTAATGATCTATTGCACTGGTCACGCAGAAGTCACAAGCAACATCCATGATTATGAGATTTATAAAGGAAACAGAAAGTTATAATATAGGTCAGATAAAATTAGGATACAATTCTCCAGTCAGGACAGCTTCTTGGGCATGTCTGCAGAATATTTGTCTTTCAATCTCTCTGATTCCTGTCTGAAGACTCTGAATTGCCTTGACAAAAGACTCTTTTCATAATATCAATTGTGGCACCTACTACCACTCCTTTGCCTGTAAGGTTAGGCCAATAGTTTCAGTTCTGGTTCTGTGGGACAGCTGGTCTTTCTTACAGTTCTGACTTACACTAGTCTGTAGTAGTCTGCCACTTAGCTGCTGCTGATGGTCACAGCTAATCTTAATCTCAAGCTAACCTAAGAATATCTGTTCCAAAAAATGCACTACACTCTCTGTTTCTTCTTTTCAGGTAGTAACAAGATCCCTCTTTTCTGCTTCGGCTCTTGCTTAATTTAAACCTGGAAGGATAATAAAAAGTAAATCTTTCAATAGTAGCCATCACACTCTATTTACATGATCCTGCACAAAATGAGATTGCTTTCTATGCGTGTGAAAGCTAAACAATGAATAAGAAGGAGCAAAGAAGAATCAGTGCCTTTAGTTTAAATTGTGCTATTAGGGAAAATTATTAAATATATCGCAGACTGTTAAAAGAACAAACAAACTGATATTTGATAAAGTGAACCAGGAAGGTTTTTAGAGTCAAGGACAGTGAAACTTTATTAACCATGTTTTGAGCATCTGAAGAGGGAGAATCCTCAGAAAAAAATCATGGTTAGAAATGTTGAGGGTCAGTTAAAGATAGGAAGATCCTCCAGGCACAGTGGCCATAACATGGAGAATATCCTGATGATGACTCAGTAAAGTGCACAGTTTATGCCTTTGTTCATGACATGTCTGTAACTTAATGGTACCCAAGGGCAACAACAGCCTAAAAAGTATTATTTGCCTTATTTAAATTGTTATTCCTTTATCTCCCTGAGGGGAGGAATCCTCTAGGGGTCTAGTGTATAAGGAATTGTGCTACCAACTCAAGGCATGAATCCACCAACTCTTTTTAAGAGACAGATAAACAGATAGTTAATCTCTTTGGCAATTTACCACCTCTGAAAGCCTGTTGGAAAGTCATCTGTAAATTTGTTTCCATTTAAGAACACACTTCATATTTGTACAATCCTATCAGCCAGTAAATTGACTTGGAGCATTGAAAACCAAAACAAAGGGTAGAAATGCTGAAATAAAAAGCTGAACAGAAGATTTCAAAGGTCAGCTCAGAAAGACAAAGCAAACCACTATAACAAAATGTTCAGAGACCTAGAATTAGAGAATAAAAAGACAAAAACTCACTCAACATTTCTCATTCTGAAGGAACTGAAAAACAAATTTAGGCCTTGAGTTCCAATACTTAACATTAAGAAGCTATGCTGCAATCCAAAAGGTAAGCGGCTTGAATCTACCAGTTGTTCTGTGGAAAAAAGATGGGTGATCTTCTCCCATGCAATTTACTGCTTTTCAAAACCTGCTGGAGGGTCAGGTGTAGGTCAGTTCTGAATCAATGGTAGACAACAACAACAATGTGGACAAAGTTTTTAATAACACAGGAAACATCAAAAGAAGACTGAGGGAATACAGAGAATCACTGAACCAAAAGGAATTAGAAGCCACGACACTGAAATATTTTAGGAAGCATGCAAGCAAAATTCTGCTAAA
>NW_006399955.1:4347312-4349473 GCF_000299155.1 Elephantulus edwardii
GGCAGAAAGCAAAGAGTACCAGAGGAATTTCTATCTGTGTTTTATTGACTATGCAAAGACATAACAAATTGTGGCTAACCTTAAGGAGAATGGGTATCCCAGAACACTTGATTGTGCTCATGTGAAACCTATACTCAGACTAGGTAGAAGTCCTCAGAACAGAACAAGGAATCAAAATCAGGAAAGGAGTGTGTAAGGGATGTGTCCTGTCTCCCTACCTTTTCAATCTATGTGTAGAGCAGATCATTCAGGTGGTGGAAGGGCTTTTTTTTGTGTTTTAATTTATAATTAATTTCAATGAAAATTTACAGACTTTGGATTTCCATTCATTCATTGTTGCACTTCAATAACCTACATTACGTAGATGGCACAACCTTTCTTGCTGAAACTGAAGAGGACCTGAAGTGCTTGTTGCAGAAGCTCAAGGACTGTAGTCTTCAACATGGATTAAAATTCAACATCAAGAAGATAAAGCTCACCACTGGGCTAATTAGAAGCACCATGATATATGGAGAAGGGATTGAGATTTGTAATTATTACAGCTTGCTTGGCTCCACCATCAACACTTTTGGCACCAGCTGACAAAAAAAAATCGAAAGATGCATTATACTGGGAAAATCTACTGTTAGGAATTTCTTCAGAGTACTGATAAGCAACGATGTCAGTCTAGAGTCTAAGGAGCACCTGATCCAGACCATGGTCTTCACAATTACTTGTTATGTATCAGAGAGCTGGACAATGACTACAGAAGATGAATCAATGCCTTTGAGTGGTGGTGCTGGAGATTAGTCTTGAACATACCATGAACTACCATGAAAACAAATAGGTCTGTCTTGGAGATAGTGAAACCAAGTTTACCCTTGGAGGCTGGGATTTTTTTAACATATTTTTTATTAAATTTTATTAATTTTAATGAACATTTACAGAGATTCTAGGTTTCCATTCATTCATTGCTGTGCTATTTTCTCTACCCTCCTCCCCAGTTCGTTCCTCTTCCCCCCCTGAAAGTCTATTTTAATTGTCCAATTGCCACAGTTCTGATTAATCTCAGTGTGTCCTTTGCAATTCCCTATCACTCCTCCCTGAGTGAGACTTCACCCTGATTCATAAGGAAAAGGGGACGGTGTATTATCTTAACTATACTTCCTGTTGAAAAGGGATGCTGTAGGTTTCAGGGTGAAAATCTTCTCTCACTACTCTAAGGGGCCCATTTGGCAATAGGAAACACATAGACTATTGTGGAGATTGATTTTGGAATTTAGATTCACTGTTATCAATTGTGCTTAGCCATACATGTTGATATCCTTGAAGATGTATCATGGAAGTGTTGCAGCCTAGAAGACACAAATTTAACTAACAAGTTAAAAGTACATGAGTCAAAAATTAAAAAGCAATAATATTTCAAGTAGAGGCTCTAATAGTGGCACAAATCAAGTTACAGAGGAAAGGTAGTTCTTACAATAAAAGGCTTATTGACTAGCACTTTGTCTATTATAGTATAAAGGTTGGGAACCACAAGATGTAGAGGCTTAACTATGTCATTTATTGTTCTTAAGTCCTGGAGCAAATTCCATCTACCACTGGGTTGTTTTACAACTTGGAAGTCCGCATGAAAGGCACAGGTGAAGTAAGGAACTGCTTATGAGGTTTTCCATCAATTCCAACAATGAAGACATAGTGAGAAGAGCTGGGACCTCAGAAGGCTTTTAGGACCAAATACTAGGCTCTGTGTCCAGGAGAAAACAAATATACTTACCAGTAATGTTAATGCTCACCCACAGCTCTTCTGGGAGGATCTAAATCGTTGATGCATCCTCATTTGTTTCCAGGTGGGAACTGGGGCCTCTCAGTCCTGTCAGCCACGAGGACCTGATGTGGGTCACCCTTGGCCAAGTGTCCTTCAGATCCACACTTAAAGCAAGTGATTGGGAGCTTTCTCTCTACTCCCTTGCCTATCTGTCACTCTCGTCTGTGACACTGTCTACTGAAGTGGCCCAGCTTTCCACAGTGGAGGCAATTCTGACCTCCTTTATTACCTTTGGGTGGCACTGTTTATGAGTAAGACTTCCTTTTCCTGACACAGGCCCTAAATTGCAGCAGTAGCTGCCCCAATAATTTTGGCCATTCTCTGGTCTTTTCTCTTCCCTCTAGATCCCAGTTG
>NW_006399955.1:4349818-4357187 GCF_000299155.1 Elephantulus edwardii
GTAGCCATTGCTCTAGACTCCTGTCATGACATATATACCTAATCACATATCTCTTTTAAACAGTTTTCTACCTCCTCTGTTTCAGTGCAGTATACGTTATTGAACCCATCTTACTCAGTCTCTCCCCAACCCCAAGGTCAGTCCTGTTTTACAACAGTGGCATCATGTAATATTTGTCCTTTTGTGACTGGAATATTTCATTCAGCATAATGTTCTCCAGAGCCAACCATTTTGAATAATATTGCATGAGCTCCTTGTTTTTCAATGCAGCATAGTATTCTATTGTGTGAATATACCACAGCTTCTCTATCCATTCTTTTGTTGATGGGCACTTAGGTTGGTTCCAACTCCTTGCTATTGGGAACAAAGCTGCAATAAACATGGGTGTGCAGGGATTTTGAAGCTCCAACTAATAAATTGTTTCCGTGTAACCTGAACGGACTAGACCTTGGAGAAGAATATCACACTCAGAAGGGTGGAGGAACAACATACGAGAGGAAGACTCTAGATGAAATGGATTAATATAATAACTGGAATACTAAGGGTAATTTGGTCAGAGAGAGTAAGATTGGCTCAGGATAGGGCAAGATTCAGAGCTGTTGTACAGAGGGTCATTATGAGTCACAGGTGACTTGAAAGCACATAACAATATTGTTGATGTCAGATGTATCTTGACTGAAGGCAAAGAATAACAAAAAGATGTTAACCTGTGTTTCATTAATTATGCAAAAGCATTTATTTTACTCTGTGAATCATAACAAATAATGGCTAATATTGTGAAATATGGGAATCTCAGTACACTTAATCTTGCACATTTGAAACCTATACTTAGACCAAGAAGCAATTGTCCAAACAGAACAAGATAAGTGTGGTTTAAAATAAGCAAAGGTATGTATCATGGTTGTATTTTTCTTCATAATTATCCCATACTTAGTGAGCTCTGGTGGCTTAGTGGTAAGAAGTTTCACTGCCTGATCAAAGGCACATGGTTTGAATCCATCAGCTGTTCTGTGGGAGAAATATGGGCAGTTTCTTCCATGCAATTAAGTGTCCCTGAATACCTTCTGGAGGGTCAGCGATGAGTTGGTTCTGACTCAATGACAAATATGAACAACAACAATTCAATCTGTCTGCTAAGTAAATAATCCAAAAAGCCACAGTTTCTGAGAAACAATATGGCATCAGCATTAGAGGAAGACTCATCAACAACTTTTGTTATGCAGTTTAAACAACCTTGCTTGCAGAAAGTTAAGAATTATTGAAGTACTTACTGTTGTTGTTGTGTGCTGTCAAATCACCCGTGACTCATAGTGACCCTCCATACAACAGCGCTAAACCCTGCTCTATCCTGTGCCAATCTTATTGTCTCTGACAAACTTATCCCCATTATCCTAATCACTGAATCCATCCATCCATCTCATTGAGAGTCTTCCTCTCTTGTGTTGGCCCTCCACCCTTCAAAGCATAACATCCATCTCCAAGAACTTGTCCTGACGAAGCTTCAGAAGCCTTGCCTCCAGGGAGTAGCCAGGTCTCACCCTCTTCATGATGATCCTGTTTGTTTTCCTAGCAGTCCATGGTATATTCAATACTCTTCTCCAGCACCACAGCTCAAAGACACCAATTCTCCTTGTGTCATCCCTCATCATTGTCCAACTATCTGATGCACAGCAAATAATTGCAAAGACTATGGTATGGATCAGATGCACCTTAGTCTCCAGACTGACATCATCCTTCTTCAGTACTTTGGAGAGGTCTCTGACAGCAGACTTTCTAAATGCAATTCATCTTTTAATTATTGGAAGCAGGAGTGGCATTCAATTCCTAAACAATATGACTCCAGAAACTCTATGAACTTTGATAAATGTTGATAGGGTAGCTCTGAGTCATGTTTAACTCGAAGGCAATCAACAATAACAATAACAACAGAAGAGCAAAAACACAGCCTTTTATGTGAATTATATGTCAACATGAAGAAAACAAAAATCCTCCCAACTAAAATGATTGACAACATCGTTGTAGAGAAATGACTGAAGTTATTACTCGGATCCACAATCAACATTCATAGTACCAGCACTTGAGAAAATAAAATATATGTTGCATTAGGAAAATCTGCCAAGGACCTTTCCAACGTGCAAAAGAACAATTGTATCACCTTAAAGACAAAGATAAACTAAGGTTCATATATGTTGCTCATAGGGTCACTATGAGTCATAACCAACAGAGTGACACCTAATAATAACCTAGCTATGTGGTCAAACGAAAAATCAATGTCTAGAAACTCAAACTCGTTGCCATTGTTTCAGAGCCAACTGACTCTCCATTGAGGGTTTACAGGTTCTAAATAACACTGGTGGCCAGAAGTCTATTTCAAGTTTGAAGAAACTTGGAGATCTGCTTAGTTTGAAGATTAAGGTGCACCTGATTTAGACTATGTTCTTTTCAATCACTTGCTATGCATCCAAGAATAGGACAATTAACAAGGAAGACAGAATAAGTAATGCCTTTGACTTGTGGTTTAGGGGAAGAATACCAAATATACTATGAACTGTCAAAAGAACAAACAGATAGGTCTTGGAGAAAGTGCAGCCAGAATGCTCTTTGGAGGTAGGAATGGCAAAGTTTCATCTTACATACTTTGGATATGTGAGTCTAGTCTTTGGAAAGGGTCATCATGCTTGGAAAGGTGGAAGGTCAGTGAAGGAGAGAAAGACCTAAACCGGATGGACTGATACAATGACTGGAGCAAGTGTGGACTTAAATGTGTCAGAGATTGTGAGGATGGAACAGGTTATGATAGGGTCTGTTAGTTATAACATTGTTATGAGTCATATTTGAGACTGAATGGTGGCTAGAAACAATAACAAATCTCACAGGGGGAGATTTTTCATCATTCTTCCATGGAGCACCTGGTGGAGAAGAATAACGCGGTTTTGAGTTGGCAGCACAACTTCCTATCCACAAGGCCACCAGAGCAATAGTGAATATTCTACTACTACATAAGGTACATAAGTTATTTACTGAGAACCCACAGCACAAGTTAATGGGTTGGTTTTTGTTGGGTTGTTTTTTTTTCATGCTCTAATTACAAACTAAGAGTTTTGCCATTATGAACAAAACTTGAGTTTTACTGAAAACAAAGGTCAGAATGTTTATAGAAAAGGCAAATAGAAATATCTAACCACATAAATTCTAATAATTTTGAATGACACTCCCTTAGAAATATTTATATAGACAGGACATATATTGGTAAGTACCCTTGTCACCTTGGAGACAAAGGTGAACTTGATTCAGGCACTTTTCAATCACTTATAATAAACCTGAGAACTGGATAATGAATAAGAATGACAGAAGAAGAATTGATGCCTTTGAACAGTGGTGTTGGAGAAGAGCGTTGAAGATTCCATGGACTACCAAGAGATCAAACAGGTTTGTCTTGGTGAAGGTGCAAGTGCCCTTGAAAGCAAAGATGATGAAGCTTTGTCTCACACACTGTGGGCATGTTGCTAGGGGGAGGTTATTATCCCTTGGAGAGTGACAGCATGCTTGGTGTGACAGCATGCTTGGCAGTGAAAGAAAGAAAGAAAGAAAGAAAGAAAGAAAGAAAGAAAGAAAGAAAGAAAGAAAGACACTTAAACAGGTAGATTGACATGATTACTGTGGCCAAGGGTTTGAGGGTATCAGAAATTGTGAGGATGGCATGGGATAAGACAGTGTTCAAATCAGTTGTTCATAGAGTTGGTATGAATTGTACTCAACTTACTGCACCTAACAACAGGCTATGAATATAGCCAATTTAAGTATAATCTGTAGCTCTAAATTTATTACCTTTATTAAAGATAATCCAATGTTCGATGAATCTTAGCTGAAAATAGGGAGTAGCAGAGGAGTGTCTATCTGTGTTTCATTGACTATGCAAAGGCATTTGACTGTGTGGATCACAACAAACTGTGGCTGACTCTGAGAAGAATGGGAATCCCAGAACACTTGCTTGTGCTTATGCAAAACCTATATTTGGATCAGGAGGCAGTTGTGAGACTAGAGAAAGGAAACACTACACGGTTCAAAATCAGGATACGTGTATTCCAGGAATGTATCTTATCTCCATACCTTTTCAATCTTTATGCAGAACAGATCATCTGGAAAGCTGGACTCTATGAGGAGGAATGTGATATCAGAATTGGAGGATGATTCATCAACAACCTGCGTAACACAGATGACACAGCCTTGCTTGCTGAAACTGAGGAAGGCTTAAAGCATTAGCTTTAGAAGGTAAGGGACTGCAGAACTTCAATATGCATTGAAACTCAGCATCAAAAAGCAAAGATTCTTACCCACTGGGCCAATTGGTATCATCAAGATAGATGGAGAAGACATTGAAATTGTTAACAGCTTTCGCTTGTTGGGCTCCACAATCAGCCCTCTTGGTATCAGCAGCCAGAAAATCAAAAGACAAATTGCGTTAGGAAAATCTGCTGTCGGGGACTGCTCCAGAGTACTGAGGAGCAATTATGTCAGCCTGGAGACTAAGGTGTGTCTAACCCAGGTCATGGTCTTCACAATTTCTTGCTATGCATCAGAAAGCTGGACAATGACTACAGAAGAAAGAGAATTGAGGCCTCTGAGTTGTGCTGCTGGAGAAGAGTACTGAATATACAGTAGACTCTAAGGAAAATAAGCAGAGAGGATGAAACCAGGCAACCAGGTTGCTCGATGCAAGCAAGAATTTTGACGCTCCTTCTGCCATACTTTGGACATGTTTCTGGGAGGGACCAGTCTTTTGAAAGGGAAATCATGCTTGGAAGGGTGGAGGAACAGTGCAAGAGGAGAATACCCTCAATGAGATGGAATGACTGAGTGACTGGGGTAATGGTGATAGGTGTGTCAGAGACAATGAAGTTGGTCCAAGGTTGAGCACTGTTCAGGGATATTGTATATAGAGTTGCTGTGAGTCACAATTAACTCAGTGGCACAACAATAATAGCAATCAAAAGATCATCATTGTTTTTATTATTGTAATTGTTTTACACATTCAGTTGGAACTGACCATAGCTGGCCCTCCAGTATATTTGGATCAGGAGGCAGTTGTCAGAGGCAGTAAATAGCACCGGAAGAGATTGTCGAATCTCTCCTGTGAAGCAGTTGCTGGATTCAAAATGTGTGCCTTTGAGAATGCACTGCACCTTCTTACCACTAGACCACAAGAGCTCCCTTGGATGCACAATCCAATCCACACCCTTAGCTTTAACAGTCAGGAAAGCAAAACATAGGTTGCATTGGGAAAATCTACTGTCAAAACCTCTCCAGAGAGAGTAAGATGTCAGTTTAAAGCATCAGGTGTGCATGATCCAAGCCATGGTCTTCTTAACTGCTTGCTATGCATTTGAAAGCTAGACAATGACAAAGAATGACAGAAGAGTCAATGCCTTTTAGCTGTGGTTTTGGAGGAGTGTTGAATATACCATGGGCTGCCAAAAGAACAAGCAATTCTCTCCTGGAGGAGGTGAAAAAACCTTGCTCCTTACAGGCAAATTTTCAAACTCACATATTTCTCACAATATCTCACATACTTTGGGTATGTTGTCAGGAGGGGCCAGTCCTGGGGAAGAGCATAATCCTCAGAAGGTTAGAAGATCAGTACAAGAGAGGAAGACCCTGGATATGGATTGACACAATGACTGTTGCCATAGGGTCAGGTATGTTGGAGATGATGAGGTTGGCTCAGGATAGGGCAAGCTTCAGAGGTTAGGGTTGCAATGACTCATAGTCAGCTCAAAGGCACATATCAACAACAACAAAAACCAAAAGATCAGTGGTTTGGATCCACAAGTCACTACAGAGAAAAAAAAAGATAGACTATCCCTTCCTATAAAGATTGGCAGAGCTGAAAGCCTAAGGAAGTTTTCCATGAGTTGAAATTGACAGTTTGATCTGACATGATTCTGACTAATATCCTGGAATGAAACATTTTCAATCTAAGTTCTCTCATTCAGCAAATTTCCATGATCTAACAGTTTTATTTAATTTTTTTCTCTGCTTTATATCACTGCAATAAACTCAGGACACTGCAGACTGAAGATGGCTCATTTGGCAAACACTGGGTACCAAGGAGTACATTTATTTAACTTCTCAACAGTTCATTGGCATTTTGGTAAAAAGAGGTGATGAAGGCTATTTAATTAACCTCAAATTTTTCACTGGCATAAGAAACAGAATCATCTGCCAGAATCATTAGCAATTTATAAGCTGAGTTCAGCAGCAAATGGTCATAAATTCATTCACATGTAACCTTTCCAGTAAATGACACCAGTCAATTGAAATTTATTGTGGAGGAAATCAGACTTTGACATTCACACTAAATATCTACAGCATTAAGATTCTGATTGTCAGAGCCCTAGATATTACTTTGTAGATAAGTACAGAATCTTAAGATGTAGAAATTATGAATAAGGACTGAGTAGTTCCTCTGAGTGTTCAAGAAATGAGAGGTTTAGTATTTGATAATGCTTATTTTTATTCAATAGGACAAGCTCATACTACAAGTCCTAGGATGATAACTGTGATTTCTGAATAATAAATGTCATAAAACAATGGTGAGTACATTTTCATGTGGTGTATAGTGTCTGGTGAAGGAGCTTGCTTGGCAAGTTTCCATTAGATAGCTGAAAATGCAATCAAATTTCATTTTCTGCATCTTTAGTGATAATATAAGGTTATACTTAACTAAAGTGTTATTGATTTTAGAAACTTGATTAAATTATCAGTAGACTCACTGCTGTGGAGTCGATTCCTACTCACAGAGATCTTATAGAACATAATAGAAATACTCCCTAGGGTTTCCAAGACTGTAATCTTTATTGAACCAAACTACCATATTTTTCTCCCACAATGCAGTTTGTTGGTTTGAACTGCTGACTTTTCAGTTAACAATGGAAAATGTAATATGTTTCACCAAATGTGCTGTTGTAAATATAGGCTAATGTTTTTCAATCATGATTACATTGTTTCATTGTACATTGAGACTGATTGAAATGAAGGAAGAGGGTGATCTGATTATCATATATATAAGGTAGTAAGGGGATTTTGATAGTATTTATTTGATATAAACATTTTCTTTTGAGTATATTAGATTCAATAGAGCAATAGACTCTGTCACCAAGCACACTCTTTCTGTAAATGTCACAAACTAATTGTGATTAACTAAAGAGGAACAAAGGACTCACAATTATGATTAAATATGATTAAAGCACATGAGGAGTTTTTTTTCCTATAATTATATTTTATTAATTTTCATAAACATTTACAGAGACTTTGGGCTTCCACTCATTCATTGTTGCACTATTCTCTCTACCCTCCTCCCAGTTTGTTC
>NW_006399955.1:4361013-4362268 GCF_000299155.1 Elephantulus edwardii
AATCATCCTGACCCATATCATACATTACAGATTTAAAGTTGATTCAGAACTATAGAATCTTTATACATGTAATGTTTATGAAAAACATTTTACACCTAATTATGAGTGATGAATTATGAGTGATGAATTATTAGTAAGAAGCTACGCTGCAATCTTAAAGGCACTTGGTTTGAATACCCCAGCTGCTCCATGGTAGAAGGATGGGTAATTTTTTTTTTTTTTTATGCAATACTACCTCTGGAGTTTTTGTACATTTCTTTAGGATTTACTCCTGGAGGGTCAGCTATGAATCAGTTCCAACTAGATGATACACAACAAGAGGTGTAATATTAGAGCTGGTTCAAGCTGATGTGCTAGATTATCAGAAATTCATAGCAAATTTCCATTAGTTTAAAACCATGGTCAGAGTAAAAACTCGTTTATATATACTCAACTAAAATATTATAATTTTTCTCTGGAAAGGATTTTAGTAACGACCTAATATATCGGTATCCATTTTATGCTGACGTTAAATGAGATGTTTAGTAATTATCTACTTGAAAATCTACTTTTTCCTCACTGACAGAAATTGTGCATGTAGGATTATTTTTATTTCAATACTTGTCATTTCTGAAATATATATAAGTGAGCTTGCTGAACTTATTATGTAAATATAAGTTTTGGAAATGGAAATTATATTCAGATTTCACTGTTTGAACAATTGTTCACTTGTATTATTTTCAGAATTGACACAAAGCAGCAAATAATACATAGTAGTTACATTTTGTACAACTAAGCAAACAAAGTACAATTATATTAAAAATGAAATGCTCAGTGCATCATTCTTTAGATCAGATATGATTAATCTAGTTTTAGGCAGTGTATCTTGATCAAGACAGAGACAGAGTGTGGAAATTATCAAATATTATCATTAATATCACATGTAAGCAAGATTCTGCTGAAGATTATCCAAAAATGACTGGAACAGCACATCAACAGAGAACCGCCAAAAGTGCAGGCTGGGTTTAGAAGAGGGTGTCATGCTAGGAATATTGTAGCTAATATTAGATGCATGTTGGCTGAAAGCAGGGAATACCAGAGGAATATCTATCTGTGTTTCATTGGCAAAGGCATTTGACTGTGTGAACCACAACAAATTGTAGCTAACTCTGAGAAGAAAGGGAATCCCAGAATACTTGGTCATAATAATGTAAAACCTATACTTGTACATGAGACAGTTATCAGAACAGAGTTAGGAAACACTGCATGGTTTAAA
>NW_006399955.1:4363013-4367946 GCF_000299155.1 Elephantulus edwardii
GCTTTATCTGACATACTTAGCATATTTCAAGTACGGACTGGTCCTTGGAGAGGGACATCATGCTTGGAAGGGCAAAGGGATGGAGAAAGAGGAGACCATTGATGAGGGGCATTGATGCCGTGACTGGGGTAATGAGGGTAGATATGTCAAAGACAGTAAAGTTGGCACAGGATAGAGCTGTTTTCAGGGCTGTTGTACTTAGAATTGTTATGAGTTGCAAGTGTCTTGATGGCACATAACAATGACAAATTTATACATGTCAACTAATTCTTTAAATTATTGTGTACTGTGTACTTTTAAGATACTTGACCTCTTAGAGATAGAAATTGAAGTACATCCTTTCTGAACATCTATATAAAGAATAACAAATATGGTGGCATGTACTACTATTATCTTACTAATTACTTTTCCAGTAAAATGTTTACCATTATACAATATATGCATATGAAATTTTATCATGTAAAAATAAGACATTTATTTAAATGTTACAAACTTTATGGTTCTGACTGCAAACTTTTATAAATTTCCACTGAAATCTGTATGGAAACACAACCTAAGTATGTATAGAACTTTTATTTAAGCTTGAGATCTATTGAACAACAACAAAAAATCAAAATTACAGTTTAATAATGAAACTATATGACTAAAGTTTAGAAAACCTTATGTTCATCTTCTAGGTTATATCCTTTTACCACAAGTCAGTCTACATATATATGAAAATGAAACCACTTATATTTATTTGGGTGCTACTTTCTGAGAAAGTATATTTTTCACCTATGCCTTCATTACCTTCAGTATTATTCTTAATTTGGCAGTTATGTAATAAATGTGAATCTAGAGGAAGACAAGTTAAACATAAGAAAGCAAAAATGGGGATTGAGACACAACATTGCAGTAGAAGAATGACAAGCTAGCCTCTCTACTGACTCTGAATTTTATTTTTCTAGGTTACCATTTCTAGATTTTACCACTGCCGAAAGGAGACTGAGTGGTATAGTGCACTGTGTTCAGCTACAAAGTAAAAGGTAGACAGTTCAAATCCACTTCAGGTCCTAGTGAAGAAAGATAAGCAGACTCCTCTCATAAAACTTTACAGCTTCAAACACTTGATGGAGATTCTAGAAACAGAATGTGGATTGATGGCAATAGAGTTTTGAGTTTTGGGGTAAATTAAGAAAGCCTGAGATTTTGGAGAGGTTGCATTTGTGAAATTGGAACTTGAAAAAAACCTAGATATTTGTAACCAACTGCAATTTAATGAATGGGGTGAAACAACATTCACGTCTGCACCCCAATAGAAGCACCCATTTGGAAGATAAACACTTGATGGAAAACACTAGGGTCAAACAAGTGAAGTTTTCTTGCTTGAGTTTGACATAACTCTTAAATTTTTTTTATGATGCATAAAAATTACCATTAACTGGGGGAATAAAATTCAACATACATATGTCTCTAACACACAACCATGCTCATTTTAATGTTCTTCAGTGGTATTCATTCGCCTCTGCCTAAAACTCAGATCTGAGATTCTTCATGAGCTGGTCCCAACCTTATTACCTTTTCTCAGATCATATGATTCTTTCCATGAAATATGTGTCCTAAGAACATAAAATTTTTGAAGATCCTTTTCACATGATTTTTTCTTTCTTTTAAATTTTATTAGTATTTCTTCAATATATGCATAAGACTGCTAACTGAATAGATAATGATTTGAAACCATTAATCAATGTATGTTGTGATATGCTGCAGAGTTGACTGTGACTCATAGCAATCATATGAACAATGGTCTGTAGCCCTAACCTGTACCATCTTCTCCATCTCTAACACACTTAGCCGATTTTAGTCACTGGATTATTCTATCTTGTTGAGAATTTTCTTCTCTTACACTGACTCTCCACTTTACCAAGCATGATGTCCTTCTTAGACAATGGCCCCTCCTAATGGCATGCCCAAAGTATGTAAGATGAAACTTCATCATCCTTGCCTCCAAGGAGCATCCTGGTTGCACTTTCTCCAGAATGTACTTGTTTAAAAAAGTTTCAGATACATAGCAAACAATTCAGAATACCATGGATGGATCAGGAGTACCTGAGTGTTTAAATTGACATTGTTGATATTTAGTACTCTGGGAAGGTTCCTGACAGTAGGTTCTCCTAATGTGACTATCCTCTTCATATCTTGAGTACTGGTATCAAGAGTATTGAATGTGGATCTAAGTAAGATGACATCATTGACAACTTCAATCTTTCTTCATCTAGTGCCTATTCACTTGCTGGTGAGGAACTTTGTTTTCTTCTGGAAATTTACAGTTCCAAAAATTCTTTGAGGAATCTCTACAGGTTCACTGTAAGCCAGAGAGCAATATCTTTGCTGATGATGAGTCAATCACTTCAGATACCAGTTCTATTATTGCTTCTTGTTGTTGTTGTTATGTGCTGTGGAGTCACCTGTGACTCATAGCAACCCTATGTACAGCAGCCTTAAACCCTGCTCTATTCTATGCCAATCTTATTGCCAATGACACACGTACCCCCATAACCCTAGTCACTGAAACAATCCATCTCAGTAAGGGTCTTTCTCTCCTGTACTGTCCCTCCACCCTCCCAAGCATGATGTCCTATCCAAGAATTGCCTTCTCCTGGCAATATATACAAAGTATGTCAAATGAAGCTTCAGAATCCTTGCCTCCAAGGAGCATCCTGGTCTCACCCTTTCTAGGATGAACCTGTTTGTTGTCCTAGTTTTCCATGGAATATTCAACACTCTTCCACAGCATCACAGCTCAAAGGCATCACTACTTCTTCTATCATCGTTAGCTTTGCATAGCAATTGCAAAGACCATGGCCTGGACTAGGTGCACCTTAGTTTCCAATCATTGTTCTTCAGCACTCTGCAGAGGTCTCTGACAGCAGACTTTCACATTGCAATTCACCTTTTTATTTCCTGGCTGCTGGTACCAAGAATCTTGATTGTGAAGCCAAGCAAATTGAAGCTCTTAGAAATCTCAATCTCTTCACCAGCTATCACGATGCTGCCAATCAACCTAGAGGTGAGAATCTTTGTTTTCTTGATGTCGAGCTTCAATCTATATTGAAGGCTGCAGTCCTTGAATTTCTGCAGCAAGTACTTCAGGTCTTCCTCAGTTTCAGCAAGCAGGGTTGTGCCATCTGCATAATACAGTTTGTCGATGAGTCTTCCTCCAATCCTTATGCCACATTTCTCCTCGTAGAACCCAG
This sequence comes from Elephantulus edwardii, assembly GCF_000299155.1. NCBI lineage: Eukaryota > Metazoa > Chordata > Mammalia > Macroscelidea > Macroscelididae > Elephantulus > Elephantulus edwardii. The sequence goes on from NW_006399955.1 coordinate 4,366,250, forward strand.
CCTTCCAGATAATCTGTGCTGCATATAGAGTGAAAATGTGTGGAGATAGGACACATCCCTCGCATACACTCTTCCCAATTTTCAACCATGCAATGTTTCCATGCTCTAGTCTGACAACTGCCTCCTGGTCCAAGTATAGGTTTTCCATAAGTATGACCAAGTGTTCAGGAATTCCCATTTTTCTCATTGTTAGCCACCGTTTGTTGTGGTTCACACAGTCAAATGCCTTTGCATAGTCCATGAAACACAGGTAGACATTTCACTGCTACTCTCTGCTTTCAGCCAAGATCCATCTAACATTAGCTGTACTATCTCTAATACCACGACCTCTTCTAAATTCAGCCTGCACATCTAGTAGCTCTCTGTTGATGTGTTGTTCCAGTAATTTTTTTATAATTTTCAGCAAAATCTTGCTTGCATGTGATATTAACGATACTGCTCAATAACTTCCACATTCTGTCAGGTCATCATTTTTTGGAATGAGGACAAGTATTGTTCTCTTTCAGTCAGTACGAAAACTAAGATGAAAATAACTTATGTGAAAATTAGATATATAAAGATTCTATACTTTAAAATCAATTTAAAAGGCTTATGGCATATCAAATTGATTTAATATCTTACCAATCCCTACTATGTCTATGCCATAAATAATGATCACAATGCGTTCTAAGTAAAATTTCAAGTGTTCTAATCATGTTTACACACAATTATCAAAGTCCTCTCTCCTTTCTTGGTAAATCACAATTAGCTTCTGATATTTACCAGAAAGGTTATGTTTGGTGAAATAGTCCGTTAATCTGTTGAATACTGTAAGGACTGCTGGAAGAACAAGGACATCTGTCTTGAAAAATGTACAACTCTAATGCTCCTTAGGAGGATAAGGGTGTAGAAACCCTTAACCAAACAGATTAACACACTGCCTCCAAAGAGCTCAAGCACAACAGTGTTTGTAAGGTACTGGGTAATACATATTTCTGTTATTCAATGGGCTGTGAATAAGGAGAATCTGAGTTAACTGCACCAAACAACAATGCATTTCAAATATGTCTTAACTACTTATAACATTGGTTACAACTTCCAATCTTTCAGGTATCAATTGAGCATTTAACATTTGTGTCACTAAAATGACTGGAACAGCACATCAACAGAGAATTGTGCCAAATATGCAGGCTGGATTTAGAAGAGGCAGTGGTAATAGGGAAAGTATAGCTGATGTTAGATGGATCTTGGCTGAGAGCAGAGAATAACAAAGGAATGTCTATGTGTGTTTCATTGACTATGCAAAGACATTTGACTGTGAGGATCACAACAAACTGTGGCTGACTCTGAGAAGAATGGGAATCCCAGAACACTTAATTGTGCTAATGAGAAATCTATACTTGGACCAGGAGGCAGTTGTCAGAATAATAGCAAGGAAACATTGCATGATTCAAAATTGAGAAAGGCATATGCCAGTGATGTTTCCTATCTCCATATGGCGCCTTCACAGGCTCATGGGAAGCTCTCCTTGCCAGAAGGCAGGAGCGTGGTGTGGGAGTGCAGGAATTGTGGCAAGCTTTTGGAGTGGACTGCTTTTCTGGGAATGTATTTGACGTGCAGGTTTGCTCTGTCTCTGGAAAGAGGCTAGCCAGTCTGGGCCTAGGGTTTGAACCAGGAGGCGACCTTAAGCCGAAGGAAGCTGGGAAGGAAGCGGCCAT
>NW_006399955.1:4368220-4371855 GCF_000299155.1 Elephantulus edwardii
TATGTACGAACAGTGCTTAGGCTGTTCGTTCATAGGGTCGCTATGAGTCGTCTACGACTCGACGGCAATAAACAACAACAACATGCAGAACAGATTATCTGGAAGGCTGGGCTATATGAGGAGAAATATGGCATCAGGATTGGAGGAGGAATATGCAGATGACACAACCCTACATGCTGAAACTGAGGAGGACCTGAAGTGCTTGCTGCAGAAGTTCAAGGACTGCAACCTTCAATGTGAATTGAAGCTCAACATCAAGAAAACAAAGATTCTCACCTCTAGGCTGATTGGCAGCATCATGATAGCTGGTGAAAAGACTGAGATTTCTAACAGCTTCAATTTGCTTGGCTTCATAATCAAGATTGTTGGTACCAGCAGCCAGGAAATCAAAATTGCAATGGGAAAGTCTGTTGTCAGAGACCTCTCCAGAGTACTAAAGAGCAATGACGTCAGTCTGGAAAGTAAGGTGCACCTAAACCAGGCCATGGTCTTTGTAATTTACTTGGAATTACTTGCTATGAAAAACTAGGGATGATAGAAGGAAAATTGATGCCTTTGTGTTGTGATGCTGGAAAGGAGTATTTAATATACCATGTTCTGCTAGGAGAACCAACAGGTTAATCCTAGGGATGGTGAGATCAGGCTTTGCCTTCAAGGCAAGGATTCTGAAACTTTGTCTTACATACTTTTGGCATGTTGCAAGGAGGGACCAATTCTTAGATAAGGACATCATGCTGGGGAGGGTAGGGGGACAGTGCAAAAGAAGACCCTTGATGAGATGGATTGATTCAGTGACTGGGGTTGGGAGAAGGGGTGTCAGAGACAATAAAATTGGCATAGGATAGAGCAGATTATAGGGCTTTTGTACATTGGGTCACTATTTGTGGCAAGGGACTTGATAGCACATAACAATGTTATAACAACTTAAAACATTGAGAATACAGTTTGAAACTCCAATATCACATATTTTAGGCATGTTGCCAGAAGGGACCAGTCCTTGGAAAAGGATATCATTATTGGAAGATTAAATGATCAGTGCAGGAGTAAAAGACACTGCATGAGATGAATTGACAAGTGATGGTAGCAATAAGGACAAAGGTGTCCGATGCGATAATGTTGGCTCAGTCAGTATAGGAAAACTATCAGTTATTGTTCCTGAGGCCACTATGAACCATAAAAGACTTTATTGCACATAACACAACAACAAAAACAACAATGTTGTAATGGTAAGTAACCTCAAATGAATGTCGTGCCGAATTCTCTCCTCCATTTCTATTAAGCCCCTATGCCTACATGGTAGGGATATTTAATGAAAATGGCAAAATTCCACAACTTTCCCCCTATCTATGTTCTGCTGTCCTTCCTCAAATTATATTAGTGCTGTTAGTTCTGGGCTTTTCCACAGGGATTCACAGGATCTCTAACCAATATTTCTTTTTCGAATTGTATGACAATAACTACTACAGCTACTTAAGCTTTTTTTCCCTCCTACTGCTTTATTTACAAAACTCGAATACAAATTCAAAAAAATTCTTTCAATTTCCCTCACCCCGCCACCCATCAAATTGTACAGCCCATTGATTTGTCTCCCCCTCTCCCTGCACATCCACATCGCTCTGCTTCCAACTTCTCCCACCCCTCCAGTATCCTTATACTTATTCTACAATAACGGTTTTATTAATATTTATCCTTGTGGGACTGAGTTAGTTCACTCAGCATAATACTCTCTAGTCTCTGCCAAGTTAGATAATAATTTACAAAGTTATTGCTCTTGTGTGCTGCATAGTATTCCATTGTGTGAATGTACCATAATTTCTCAACTGTTAGTTTGTGGTTTGACATTTGGGCTGTTTCCATATTCTTGAAATGGTGCATAATGCTCCTATGAACATTGGTGTACAAATATCATTTGTGCTCAGTTCTCATATTCTCAGTGTATATTCCAGGTAGTAGAATAGCTGGGTCATATAGAATTTCTATGTTCAGCTTTTTGAGGAATCAACAAACTGCCCTCAAGAATGGTTGCACCATTTTACAATCCCACCAACCATATGTAAGAGTTTCTTTCTCACCACATCCTCTAAAAGATCTATTTCTTGCTGCCCTGTTAAACTTTGCCCCTGTTATTGGAGTAAGATGGCACCTCATTGTGGTTTTGATTTGCATTTCCACAAAAAAAAAAGATTGATAACCCAATTCCAAAATAGGCAAAAGACATGGAAATAATTTTCACAGAGGAAGATATTCAAATGGCAAACAGACACATGAAGAAATGCTCCAAATCACTGGCAATAAGGGAGATACTTAAACTTTTTGCCTTAATGTTTTATTCTTCTGTATTTATTATTTAATGAATTTGTGATGAAGAGAAAATAACAATTATCCCACAAGTTTAAGACTGAAGATGAAAAGCTCTGGGAGCCTAGGAAATGGCATGAAAGAGAGAGATGTAGTTGGGGTGGCAATTGACAGGAAACAAAGACATCTTTGGGAAAAGTTATCATGAACTCTGAGCTTTGTCCTTGTATTTGAGAAAAACAAGCAAAAATATTTTAAAAGTTATTTTCTATTATACTTTTGCCTCTCTGATAAAAGCATTTCCCTGAAATTTCATCATATGATAACAACTTTATTAATTTTATACATCATTGATGGAAATTTTTGTATTGTAATAATTATTATCCTAAAAATACTAGGAGCTCTGATCCACACTGCTTAATGAAAGTCTGACGACAGATGTATACAGAGGCTCCACGAAGAAGGGCTTGTTGTTGTTGTTGTTGCTATGTGCCGTCAAGTCGTTTGAGACTCATAGCCACCCTATGTACAACAGCCCTAAACTGTGTTCTATCCTGTGCCAATCTCATTGCCGAAGAAGGGCTTACTTCCAAAATAATCAGTTACTCAAAGGCTACAGAGCACAATTCTACTCTGATGCACATGGAATTGCTAAGTATCAGACAGATTCAATGACAAGCAGTTCATGGTTAATCACACAGTAAAATTCTTCAAATATCCAAAAAGGACGTAAGCATCTTGCTTAACCATACTTACCGATACAATTTCTTTTCAATATCTGGAACTTTTATGAATTACAGTTTAATTTGCATTCATTCACTTAGTAAATGAAAAATTGGTTGTCTCTGAAGTTATCTACTTATCATTAAATCTATAATGTGGTATTAAAGTGTATTAGTTAAAATATGGATCATTTTATGATTATAATTCTGAATGATTGCTAGATAGACTAGAAAATAGTGGCAATAAAGTTACACCTTGCTTTGAATGTCCTTGTTAAGTCCCTGAAATGATATACATTTCTTAGGGATTTTTAATTTCTTTTTTCTCAAGTAATAAAATATAGATAAGTAGTGTGGCAGAAGTGCTGATGAATTTCTTGAAAGAGATAATTCTTTGAGAAAGAAGGAGAGTTTACAATATTAATGCTCTAAATAGTGATACCCTCAAGAAGAAAAAATATAGCTATATCTTGTGACTTTCTATGTTCTTTATCAATATGAATGTTATTGCCGTTCTCAGCATTTGAAAATGGTTTTAATGATTGTCAGCCAATCATAATTTAAGACTTATTTTATATACTCATAGTTACTAAATAGAAGTCTATATTGTTGTTG
>NW_006399955.1:4372775-4382676 GCF_000299155.1 Elephantulus edwardii
GTACACCCTTCCCAATTTTGAACCATGCAGTGTTACCCTGCTCTGTTCTGACTACTGCCTCTTGGTCCAAGTATAGGTTTCGTATTAGCACAATAGTCTATATTAGGGAGAAGTCTATATTAGGGAGTTTTAAAATCCAGATTCCTTGGTTGCAACTAGTAGCATAATATCCAAATTTTAGGTATAAAAATGTGTCATTTTTTCCATAAATGCATAGATACTTTTCAAATCTTAATTGATACAACATCATCTTCTAAAACAATTTAAGACATTATTAATTAATTAACTATTAATAATGAATCAGCAACATTTTTACTAAAAATTGCATATATCCCAATCTTCATTTAGTGTCGAATCTTCCATTCAGTAGTCATTGCAAATGTTGTGTGATTGAGGCATGTTATGTTGGTTTTGTTTGTTAAATGGTACTTCTTTAAACACATTTTAAGCTTACTGTTTAAAAAAAAGTAAAAAAAAATTCACAAAAATATGTCTTCTTTGTGGTCTAAAGAAAGATAATCCATCAGAATGCAACATTATCACACAATATCACACACAAGTAAAGTTCACTAAATATAATTCAAAAATAGTTTAAGTATTACCTCAAGAGTGAAATTTTTAGAAATTTGTCACTTTCCAAAGGGCCAAGCAATGACGAGATACCAAAGTTGATATCAAATCGATTTTGGCTAACATCACAGAATACTTGAAAGGTATTTTCTTAGCTATAAAAGGACTTTTTTTAAATTTTTCTGGTCAAAATAAATTATTGATATTGTTGTGAAGATTGGAATTCCTGAACTCTTTGTGCTAATGAAAGATAGTCATTCAAGCAGAAAAGAAGAATATTGTATAGTTGAAAATCAGGAAAGGTGTCAGGATTGTATTCTTTAAAATAATTACCAATTCGTATGCTGATCAAATAATCTGAGAAGTTAAATTATAGGAAGAAATATTCTACTTGAAAAAGACTCAGTAACAACCAGTAGATGAAACAATATTGATTAATATTGAAAACTATAGATAACAGCATAAATTACCACTTAAAAATTGATACCAAATAAAAAGAAACTTTAAATAAACAACCTAAATCAAAACAAACAACTTCACAATGAGACCAGTAAGCAGCATCATAGAGAATATATTGAAGCTCATTTTACTTAGACATTCAATCAATGTCCATACATGCTATAGTCAAAGAGTCAAATGACATATTTTATTGGGCAAATATGTTACAAAATTTATCTATGAAGTATGAAAATACAAAGATGTAACTCTGAAGACTAATGTGTGCCTTACCTAACCTAGGGCATTTTCATCTGTGTGCAAAACCAGACAATAAATATGAAAGACTGAAAAAGAACTGATACATTTAAATGATGTTAATTATTCTATTGGTGAAGGTTAGTGAACAGATTTACATGGATAAAGCAAGATTAGAGTGCATTCTTCTGTTGTGCATAGGGTTGCTATGAATCAAGACTAACATGCTGACACCTAAAAACACTAAATAACTGAATAAAAACTAGTAATGACTCTCTTAAAATCTTTGTTATTGTTTTGTTTTCAATAGTGTATATCTTTGGAAGTTTTACTTTCTTCTGGGGTACATAAATTTCTTTTGAATATCTCTAGATTAATTTGAACCATCAACCTTTGGTTAGAAGTAAATTTTAGCTGTGTGTCACTCAAAATCTCTGTTATATGAAAATCTTATTTATATATCATTATTGTTGTTATGTGCCATTGAGTCAGTATCAACTTAGAGCAGACTCTCTAGTGGGTTTTCAGAGGTTGTTAATAGCTCAGGAGGAGATTATCCATTTTCTTTTGTGGAGTGCTTAGTAGATTCAAACTGCATGAAATTCCTGATTTTTCAGAATATCTGCTTTCAGTAGGTCCTCAATTTCCAGACAATAGTCCCTGAACAATCGAAAGAAAGAGTCTCAAAAAAAAGAAAGAAAAGAAAAAGAGTCTCTCTCTCTCTCTCTCTCCCCGTCACTCTTCCTTACCCCTCTCTCTCCCCCTCTCTCTCCCCCTTCTCACCTTCTCTCTCCCTCTCTCCCTGTGGTGGCCTAATGGCAAGAAGCTAGCTTCACAGTAATCCCAAAGGCACAGGCCATCAGGTGCTCCACAGGAGAAGGATGGGCAATCTTCTCCTGTGTGATTGACTGCCTCAGAAAACCCATCAGAGAGTCAGCTATGAGTCCCTTTCAACTCTTTGGTAAACAACAACAGTGAGCTGATAAGATAAAGACCTAACAGTCTACAAAGGTTGACGTCTAGAAAATTCTGTTTTAATTCTGTGACTGTGAGTTTGTACTGACTAAATGGCACCTAAAAAATCAGATACTTAATGAAGCGTTGATTTAAATGGAGGTGATTTATAGAAAGGGATAGGAGAAAGGAAAAGAGGGCTTAGAATAAAGCCTCAATGGACTCAAGCTTGTAATGGTTAGCACAGAAAAGTTTGCTTATTACTTGCTATAGTTATATGCTATTGAGTTAGAACTCACTCACCCTCCAGTGAGTTTTCAGAGGCAATAAATTACTCAGGAGGAGATTGCCCATCATTCTCCCACAGGGTAGTTGGTGGATTCAAACTGCATACTTTTGGGTTGGCAGCACAACTCCTTATCTACTACATCAGTAGAGACCCCAATTTGGGGAAAATTATAGGAATTGACTCCTAACTCAAAGGCTATGCCTATATGATAGTTCAAATCTCCTCCTGTATGGTTTACAGTCTCAAAAAAACCTATACAGGGTTAGCAAGGAGTGGGTAGCCAACAATGAGGTCAATAATGGGCTTATAGTTTAGTGAGTGGTGCAAACGTCCGACATGTCTGATTGGCATCCTCAAGTCATTTAAGGAAAAAGCCTGATAATTAACAGGTGAAAAATTGGCACCAGTAACCATATGTAGTACCATTTTATTCTGACACACAAGGGTTTGTCATGAGTAGGAACTGACCCTACAGAGGTAATTGTTTTGTTTTACTTTGTTTTGTTTATTATTATATAATGGGTAAAAGAAGATGAACCTACAATGGTGACTGAGGAGTGACGGAACCTAAATGGAAATCAAAAGTCAAATGAAGTGAGAATGTCTTAAGCATGGAGAGGCTTAATGTGAAAAATGGTACTTTGAATAATTTTATGATGAAGTGTAGCTCACACTTCTTAATTTTTTAGCCTAACTTAAAATACTTCATTCCACTGATGGTGAGGATCTATTATCAGTCAAATGTAACATCAGAAGTGGAACAAAGAGAGTTAAACAGATGGAGGAGATTACTGGTTTCCTGAAGAGAAATAATTGTATTTGTTGTTATGTGCCGTCAAGTCACTTGTGACTCATGGCGACCCTGCTCTATCCTGTGCCAATCCCACTGTCTCCAATACATTCATCCCTATTACCCCAGTCACGGAATCAATCCATCTCATAGAGGGCCTTCCCCTCCTGTGTTGTCCCTCCACCCTACCAAGCATGATGTCCCTCTCCAAGGACTGGTCCCTCCTTACAACATGAGAAATAGTAGGAATAATTAAATATCTACAGTGTCAATAAGGAAGCTATGGTGGCCTAGTGGCAAGAAACTATGCTGCAGTTTCGAAGGAATGAGATTTGAGGCCACAGACTGCTCAGCAAGAGGATAGGTAATCTCCTCCTGTGAGATTAACTGCCTCTGAAAACCTGTGGGAGTGACAGCTATGGGTTGTTTCTGACTATGTGGTGCACAACATACTGTCAACTATTTTCAAGAGTTCCTTTAAGCAGTCTTATTATTTATTGCAATGCCCCCAAATTTATATGTATAGCATTGAATTCAACATTTACATGTTCATTGAAATGTAAAACCAGTATGAGAGATATTAACTTATTATTAATAAAAAGGGTTGATTAGTAATCAAATAATTTATATGGAAATGACAACAGATGCATATTAGTTTCTGAGACAGATGAAATATGCCCAAGCAAATCAGTTTGGGTGAATTGTTCCCTCATCAATGCCTGCTTTTAATGCAGAAATTATATCTTTGTTATCCCAGGACTGGAATAAAATTATAACATTTAAAGGTGAAATCTAAGGGAAATAGGACAGTGAGAGGCTGAGTTTTAGTTTTTCTTACTTGTAACCTTTTCTTTATATCTTTATAAGTTATATTTTGAGGCTATTTTGTGAAATTTTTTTAGGATTTTTTTTTCAGCTCCATCAATAAAGATGATGAAATTATAAAACTTAAAACCTATTATAAATTAAGTCTATAAGTAATATATCCATGACGACTTTATATGATCAAATCATTGCAAAAATATATACTCTTTTGATTTTATGTTGTTGTCATGTCCCATCAAGTCAACTGTGACTCATAGTGATCCTATGTGCAACAGCTCTGAACACTTCTGTATTTTGAGCCAAACTTAATGTTTCTGGAACTCATACTTCCATTACCCCAATAACAGAGTCAATGCATCTAAACAAGGGTCTTCCTTTCCTGGGATGTCCTTCCACTCTCTCATGTATGACATCCCTCTCCAAAGACTAGTCCTTACTTGTAGCATGTCCAAAGTATGTCAGACAAAGCTTCAAAATTCCTTGCTTCCAAGGAAAAGCCTGGTTTCACTCTCTCAAAAATGAGCCTGTTTGTTTTTCTAGCAGTCCACGCTATATTCAATAGTCTCCAGCACCACATCTCAAAGGCATCAATTCTCCTTCTATCAGCCCTAGTCATTGTCTAGCTTTCTGATGCTTAGCATGTAACTGGGAAGACCATGGTCAGATCAGGAACAAATGGGTCTACAAACTAACATCATTGTTCTTCAGCACTCTGGAGATGTCTCTAACAGCAGACTTTACCAATACAATTCATCTCTTGATTTCCTTGCTGCTGGTACCAAGAGTATTTTATTGTGGAGCCAAGCAAACCGAAGTTGTTAACAATCTCAATTTCTTCACCATCTATTATGATGTAGCTAATTGGCCCAGGTGTGAAAATCTTTGTTTTCTTGATGTTGAGCTTCAATCCACAGAGAAGGCTACAGTCCTTGACCTTCTGCAGCAAGTGCTCCAGGTCCTTTTCAGTTTCAGCAAACAGGGTGTGTCATCTGCATATCACAGATTGTTGATGAGTCATTCTCCAATTCAGATGTCATGTTCCTCCACACAGAACCCATCCTCCAGGATGATCAGTTCCACATACAGATTGAAAAGGTATGGAGATGGTACACATCGCTGATATATACCCTTCCCCATTTTTAAACCATGCAGTATTTCCTTGCTCTGTTCTGACAATTTCCTCTTGGTCCAAGTATAGGTTTCACATAAGCATAATCAAGTGTTCTGGGATTCCCATTATTCTCAGAGTCAGCCACTGTGATTTACACAGTCAAATGTCTTTGCATAGTTAATGAAACACACACATTCCTCTGGTAAGCTCTGCTTTCCTCCAATATCCATCTAACATCAGTTATTCTATCCTTAGTACCACAACCTCTTCTAAGCCTAACCTGCACACCTGGCAATTCTCTGTGGTTAAGCTCTTGCAGTAATGTTTTAATAATTTTCAGAAGAATCTTGCTTGCATGCGACATTAACGATATTGTTAGATAATTTCCACACTGCCGGGTCACCTTTCTTTCGAATGGGAACAAATACGGATCTCTTCCAATCAGTTGGCCAGGTAGCTGTCCTCAGATTTTATGGCACAACTTGGTGACCATGTCCAGGACAGCATCTGTTTGTTGAAATATGTCAGATGGTATGCTGTCAATTCCTGGGGCCTTGATTTTTTGCCTGAACACATATATAACTTTCATCGTTTCTCCAAGTTCATAGAGTTTCTGTAGGCAAGCTATTTCTGAAGTGGATGCCACTTCTACTTCCAAGCGTGTTTTAATTGTGGAGCTCCACCAAACACTATCGACGTTGGGTAACCGTTATGACATTTGACACAGCAGTGTCAGTGTTTAGCCTCACAGTTAACCTCTGTACAGCAAATGGACTATGTCATCCAGAAAACTGTTTGAACAAAAACAATTAAAATCAGGCCTAAGGGCTACAGATTAAAATCACCCACCTTTGGCTTGGTAGCATCATTTTGTATCTTGAGAATAGAACATGTAATAAATGTGTTAGAACTGTTTTCTTTTTTATAAGGCAGAGTTGTTGGAATGATGCAGAGATTATATCTCTTATCATTGTTGTTCTTACTATTGTTTGAGTACTGTCAAGTTAGCTCCTATTTCTACTCAACATGACATTGCGTATAACAGATAGAAGAACTTATAATCTTATGTTATCTTCACCATTTCTACTGTGCTGAAGCCCATTACTGCAGTCAATGTTTCAACCTATCTCTTTGAAAGTATTCTTTTATGCTGACCCTCTGTTTTCTTTTAGTGTATTTATTTTTGTTGTTGTTATTATTGTTAATTTTAATAAAAATTTACAGGGAGTTTGGATTTCCATTCATTCATTGTTGCACTTTTCTCCCTGCCCACTCCTTCCCCACAGATTGCTCTTCAAAGAGAAGACCCCCTGTTTTCTAAACATGATGTCCTTCTCCAGAAATTGGCCCCTTCTGACACCATTGAAAGTATGTGAGGCAAAGTCTTGTTATCTCGATTTTTAAGGAGCACTTTGACTATATTTCTTCCAAGATAGATATGTTTATTCTTTTGGTAGTTCATGGTATATTAAAAATTCATTGTCAACACTGCTGTTTAAAGACATCAATTATTCCTTTATGCTACTAATGTTAAAAATTCCATTCACTTGTCGGAAAAATAAAAACCCACAACTCCCTATCATATTCAAATGAAGTATTATCCTCCGAAAATATACCCCTAAACAAGTTTTAACAGTACTCTTAAGGATTCCTCACATCATTCTTAGTTCACAATTTATTATGGTATAGTAATTTCCAGTTTCTCTCCAGTATGATTCTGAACATCTTTGTTTCCACACTCTTCTGATAGCCAAGACTGGGACATTATAGTTATTCCTTTCCTTTCTTTTGTACTTGTGCTTGACATCTCTCTCTCTTTCTTTCCTATCTTTCTTTCTCTCTTTCTTTCATCTTTCTCATTCTTTGATACAAATATATGTATGTATACTTTCTCAGTGAAAAAAATAAATCAGAATCAGAAACTAAGGCAATGATTGTTGGTGTGTTGGAATCCGCAAGTCTGGCTCGGACACGGCAGGCTTCAGAGATGCTGTTCATAGGATCACTAAGACTTGCAGGCAAATCAACAGCACATAACAACAACAACAACAACATAATTCAAAACTATATAAAGATTGAAACAGATGAGGGAAAGAACAGATTAGAGGTGATATAAGATTGAGTATTATGGTTAGCACAGGAATCCAGAATTAAGGTTGCATAGAGAAGTGTACTCGGCGTGGGGGGTAGGGGGAAGGGATGTGGGGGTTGTATTCTAATGAAGGAATATATTTTTTTTTCTTTTTCTTTTCAGGGGGGGAGCGAGCTGGTTGGGAGGGGTGGGCAGGGAGAAAAGTGCGGCAATGAATGAATGGAAATCCAAAACCTCAGTAAATATCTATTAAAAAAAGAAAAAAACTACATAAAGAAAAAAATAATTTTCTTTCTTGTCCTTTCAAGTATTCACATCAGTATGAAGAGTACAGTCAATTCACATTGTGTATTATTTATTTTCAAATGTGATATTTTAAAATATCTAAGAAGTAAGAATGGTGAAGGTTACTGACACATAAATGACTCCTACTTTAAAGCAACTCAGTCTCAAAGATACCAGTGGTTCTAAAGAAGACTTGGTCCATGCAGTGCATTTTTTTGTTGTCCATAGGGTTTTTATGAGTAAGAGCCAAACTGTAGACATCTAACAGCCATCACTAACACCACTTATGATGACAATTATCTCTAAGAAATGTTTGATTCTTAACGTGGGGTTTACTTTATTATTTGGATTAATCTTAGAGTCTTTTCCTTACCTTCTCAAATATTTAAATAATATTTTTCTAGGTATATTAAGGCAAACTTATACTAAGTAATAATCTCCAAAGAAATATTTAGAAATTTAAGTTGAAATTTCCTTTCTGTTACATAAAACTTGCTAATATTTTACACATCTGTTGAGTTGCTTTATTCATTACCTAAAATTGTTTTATTGCCCATTCAAACCATGTGTACTGTTTATAGATCTTTTTATAAATTACTAGGTTGGGCTAGAATGTCTGTCAGCCCTCTAATTTTCATTTTCTAGTGGTTCAATTTGCTCAGATTTATTTATACAATGAACTACTTTGAATAGTAAGCAGAAAATACTACTTTAGGATTTTATCCCTTCAATATTTCTTGCTGTACTTATTAAAAACAATAATGTTGCTTATTACAGCACTCTGAACCTCACAGTTCTCCAGAGTATTCTTTCCTTGATAAAAATTAAAAAAAAATTACTCTTCACTTGAGGTAGATAGTTCTAAAAGCAGATAATAGCAGTAAAGTTATATTTCCTGTGCTTTCTGTTCATTTCCAAGACCAACACAAATGAGAAATTTTTGCATTCTGAAAATGATGTTCAGCAATTCCCCAAGCCATTTTGCTTAGGCAGATGGCAGACTAGTAGAAGAAAACTCACCCAAGACGATTCTGAAAACACCAAAGCTCACTGTTGGAGTTGGTCTGGGGTGTAGTCCAAGAACATGTGATTTTAAAGATCTCCTCCAAGTAATACTGATGCTAAACCAAATTTGAGAGCAACTGTAATATGCTATTTACTTATGTTTTCATGAATACAAACACTTCATTCTAAATTGCATCAACATTTAATATAGATGTCCATGAATTCCAAGTTTTCTCTCCCAAACTCTGTGTGATCCAGATCAAATAAATATAGCCTAAATATAGCCTCTCAGTGCTCTGCTTTCTTTATTAACAGAAGTTCTTTAAAGACTAAAAAAGTTAAATGTATGCATAAGCCTTAAGGACAATGTCAGAAACATGTAATATTTTCATTTTCATTATTAATGATCTATTTTTTATCATCAAACATTTATTAAGAATCCATGAAATGTCAAACATGGCTCTGAAAGCAGGGGAAAGTGTGGAAAAACATTCTTCTCTGATACTATTCCTAGGAGTATAGTGTGGACAGTAGCTTTATGTTCTTGTTAGGAGCTGTCCAGTTGCCTGTGACTCATAACAACCCTATGTACAACAGCCCTACACCCTGCTCTTTCCTGTGCCAATCTTATTGTCTCTGACACACCTACTCCCATTATGTCAGCCACTGAATCAATCCTTCTCATCAAGGGTCTTCTTCTCTTGTGCTGTCCCTCTACCCTCCCAAGCATGACATCCCTCTCTGAGAACTGCTCCCTCCTTGCAACATGTCCAAAGTATGTCAGAGGAAGCTTCAGAATCCTTGTCTCCAAGAAGCATCCTGGTCTCACCCCCCTCTAAAATGATGATGTTTGTTATTTTGGCTGTCCATGGTATATTCAATACCCTTCTCTAGCACCATTGCTCAAAGATATTAAATCTCCTTCTGTCAATGCTAGTCATTGTCCAGCTTCCCGATGCATAGCAAGTCATTACAAAGACGATGTTCTGGATCAGGCACACCTTAGTCTCCAAACTGACATCATTGTTCCTCAGAACTTTGGAGAAGTCTCTGATCGCAGACTTTCCCAATGCAATTAATCTTTTAATTCCCTGGCTACTGGTACCAAGAGTGTTGATTGTGGAGACAAGTAGACTAAAGTTGTTGATAATTTCAATCTCTTCACCATCTATCATGATGCTGCCAATCATCCCAGTGGTGAAAATCTTTGTTTTCTTGATGTTGAGCTTTAATCAGTATTGAAGGCTGCAGTCCTTGACCCTCTGCAGCAAGCACTTCAGGTCCTGC
>NW_006399955.1:4384286-4385282 GCF_000299155.1 Elephantulus edwardii
AAAGAAAAATAAATAAGTAAAATTAAGATGAGAAAAATAAAAGGTTTAACAGAAAGAAGTAGTATTGAAATTTTTCAGATCGGTAGTATGGGAGAGCAGCAACTCTCTTTACAGGTGCTATTATTATAGCACATCTTTGACCATGGTTTGAGAGAGAATTTGTAAGGGATGGAAGAAGAGCACTGTGGAACAGAGAGAGAACACTGCTGTCCACAGTGTTTAGAACAATGATAAATTCACAGGAAACTTTAAGTATTTCAGTAATTTGGAGCCCAAACACAAAAATGCTCAAATATGATTGAAAAGAAAAGCAAAACTGAGATTGTGCTTAAACCTGCAAAAGCATTTGAATTATCTTGGAAACTTACTAAAAACATAGTTTAACATCCCTCTATTTTTATGGATATCTAGTTAAATGTAAAGTTTTTCACAGATACTCTGTAGTTTTGATAAATTGGAGAACTATATACTAGATAATATTATGTACCAGATTTCATAACTTGCTTTGAAAGTATCTGTTAACATTGAGAGCTACATAACAATATTTAATCATAGAAGGTCTATCTTCATGTGGCCATATAGCGAATAGATCTGAAGGAATACTATTGAGTAGAATTGGAAATGCAAGGTGTGCTGAAAAGAGGACTTTTGTGAAGCTACCAAATACAAAAGTAGGACATTTTGATTGATTGTGTATGAGTGAGGTTAAAGAAGGGGGGATCAATAATTACAATCAGCATTGTTTTGGGTGATTAGTCGTGTAATACTGTAACTACATGACATGAGAAAATACTTTTTAAAATGTAGCAATCACTTATGTAGTAACTACTATAAGTCAGTTATTCTTAGAAGCAGAGAAAATCTTAGTAGAAAAATAGTAAACTCTTTTAAAAAAAGAATACCATGAGATAGATGTATGAGGATTTCTAAATAGACAGGAGCTCTGTTGGCATAACAGTTACATGTTCTGATGTGAATTTATTTAAATCCTGCAAC
>NW_006399955.1:4385728-4390410 GCF_000299155.1 Elephantulus edwardii
TGAAGCAAAGCAAGTAATTGAGGAGATTATGACCTGGATCAAACATACCTTAGTCTCTAGACTGACATCCTTGCTCTTCAGCACTCTGGAGAGGTCCCTGACAGCAGATTTTCTTAATGCAGTTTGTCTTTTGATTCCCTGACTGCTGATGCCTCAAGTATTGTTTGTAGAACTGAACAAGCTGAAATTTAACAATCTTAATGTCTTTTCCACCTACCATGGTTCTGCCAATAAGCCCAGTGGTGTGTGAGAATCTTTGCTTTCTCGATGTTGAGCTTCAATCTATGTTGCAGACTATCATCATTTATCCTCAGCAGTAAATGTTTCAGGCCCTCCTCAGTTTTGGCAAGTAAGTTTAGGTCATCTGCAGCAAGCAGATTGTTGACCACTTATAGAAATTTTATAAACCACAGACCTGAACCCTGTCCTGTCTTGGGCCATCCTCATCATCTCTGATAAACTGGGGCCCATTGTGGCAGTCACAATTTCAAGCCGTCTTGTTGGTAGTCCAATATGGGAAACCCAATGGAGGGTCATTTTGAATGGAAATCGCCCCAATGGCAGTGGCTGGCTCTCTGTTTTAGACTTTGAAAGACAGGGCTGGAGAAGAGAAGATGACTACATTTTATTGATAAATCATTAATTAATGGGTATGAGTTCATCTATACTACAAAAGGCATACTGTCTAAGAAATCCTGTACATATCCTATTAGAAAGAAACTGGAAATTAAACTATGTTGTGGATGATGACTTTAAAATCACTCACCTATAACTTAACCTGTACTAAATTTTCAGGGTTTAATGAAGTTGAGTTCAAAGAAATCAGAGAGAAACTAATTATAAGGGAAGAGAGCCAAGAAAGTGAGATAACAAGGAAACAAAGGAAAATTAGAGTCTGTCAGACAGGGTCATTCTGTGACATTCTAGCATTTTACAGAGACCATGCCTTAGGGTGTTGCTGATGGTTTTAGTAAGCATTTTATGCCACATAGTGGATATAAAGTTCAAGTTGCAATAAATTCAGATAAAGCTTTAATGTTTGAAATGAAAGAAAGCAAATGTAACATATCTTATAGCCTTGCTGTTGAAGATAACCAGGGTACTAGGCTACTATCTAAAGAGGAAATTTAGACTATTTTCATAGGAAAGTTTTGTATATGTTTATGTAAGTGATTATTCATTTGATGGAGCAAGAGTCTGAAAGCAGAGGATTTGAAGCACAAATGGAGAGATAGGACTTCACTAAGAAAAGTGCTATTTTTATTTTGCAAAATTGTGTTTATGCATATATTGGTTCCAATGCAGATGAAATCAGTAATTTTTCACAGCCGCTCTCATCTTTGTGTGGGAGGTCCGGTGGTGGTGTTGGTAGGGAGTTGTGAACCTAAACCAAAGACCCATCTTCCCTGGCATTCATATCCAACAGTGGCTCTGTAGAAAAAAAAGATGGGTTCCTTTTGTGTGATTTACAGCTTAGAAACGTACTGGCGGGCCAGCTATAAGTCAGTTCTGGCTTAACAGCAGTGAATTAAAATATAAGTTTGGCCATCTTTCTGCAGTGGGTGGAGGACATATGTTATTGTTGTTGTTAGGTGCTTTCAAGTCACCTAGGACTCTTTGCAAACTTATATGTATTATAGCTCTGAAACCTGCCCTGTCCTAAGCCAGTCTCACTGACTCTGACACACCCACCTTTACGGCCCTACTTACTGTATCAATCCATCTCATCTGGGGTCTTACTCTCCTATGCTCTCCCTCCATCCTTCTGAGCCTAATTTCCTATTCCAAGGAAGCACCACAACTCACAGGCATCAATTCTTTTTCAGTCATACTTAGTATTTGTCCAGCTTTCTGATGCATAGCAAAAAAATTACAAAGATCATCTCCTGGATCAGGTGCACTTTAGTCTTTTAGTTTCTAGACTGACATTTTTGCCTCTCACTACTCTGGAGAGGTCCCTGACAGCAGATTTTCCCATTGCAATTTATTTTTTGATGTCCTAACTGCTGGTGCCAAGAATGTTGGCTGTGGAGCAAAGCAAGCTGTAACTATTAACAACCTCAATCTTTTCTACATCTATCATGGTGTTGTCAATTGGTCAGGTGGTGAAAATATTTTTCTTCTTGATGCTGAGGACATATAGTGGCAATTTAAAGATCGAAAGAAGTATGAGCTTATTCCTGCAATAGAGAAAATGTTTCGTAATGCTTCAAAAAATAAGAAAATAGGAATTTGAAGTTACTCTAGTCAGCATGGTTCTTTCTTTTCTTAACAATGAATGGCTGTTCATCTAAAAGGTTCTGAGGATAAAACGTTGGACTGAATCAATAGTGTGGCATTTCGTTTTCAAGAGGATTTAGTCGAAAATCAGTAGGGTACAAATAAAAAATATATGAGAAATTTTAACACAGTAGGAAAGGAAAAGAATGAGGGTTGAAATAAGAGTAAATCTGAATTTGAAATAAAAAAAAAAAGACCAAGGCATAAAGTGGTGAGCAGCATAAAGAGATTAAGAAAGGAGAAAAGCAAGGGTAAGTGTTCAAAACAGACTATTGGAATATAGTATTTAAAAAGAGGCTTAGGATTATCAAGAAGATAATGAACTTTGTAAATATATACATATTTATAGAAGTCATTTTTTCCTTCTCATTTCCCCAGCCAACACTTGAAGTCAACTGTGACTCTTCTCTAGACCAGATCCATATCCAAACTATTAGGAATCCAACTGGTTCTTCCTTCAACATACATGTAGACTCCCAGCACCTCTCATTACTTTTAAATCTGCCTCTATTTTCCTACTTTCACTCATCCTGCCTTCTGGAGTTTATCCTCATCCTATAATACAGTTAATAATTCAAAGGAGAGAGGTCGGTGTCTTAGTCCCTAGAGAGCTGTGCTTCTAACCCACAGGTGGAATTCTCTGGTGATTTCAATCAACCAGTAGTTCTGCAGGAGAAAGATGGGCAACATCCTCCCCTGCAATTTACAGCCTGTGAAAATCCACTTTAGGGTCAACTATGAATCAGTTCTACTCCATGGGAATGAGTTGAGTATAATTCACAGTTGCTGGTTTTTTGCTTTTGTTTTTATTTTTGTTTTGTTTTGTTTTACTTTCATAAACTTTATTCCATCTTGGGAAGAGTATTCAGTGTCTTTCAAGAGAATTTCACTGTAGAATCAGTTATGAAGTTTTGAACACTCTAATCTGGACCTATTAATATATAATCTCTGAGGAGCCTTTGGAGAAAACAAAATATAGTCAACCTCAGTATTCTCTTGTTGACTAAGATTATATAGTCTATTTCCTTTGAAACACCATCAGTTCCCTATTACCATGCACTGTTAAATGTCATAAACAAAAATGCTTTTATGATATACATTTAACTTAAAGAAATATTGACAGAGCCTCCCTCCTCCCTAACAAAGCAAACCAAACTCACACACCCTGTTGTTGAGCCTGACACATAGCAACCCTCCATCAGGTTTCTGAGGGTAAAAGCTTTATGAAAAGAGACTGGCCATCTTTATCCCAAAGCGTAATCGGTGAACCTGAACTCACTTTTTGGTTAGCAGCTTGGCACATTATACACTATGTTACCATGACTCCCATTGCCAGAAAAGGAAAAGAAAATTACAACAGTTGAGGACCATAATGTGTCAGACACAGGGAGTTCTGGCAGCCTAGTGGATGGAGAATTGTACTGCCAACACAAAGGCCATTGTTTCAAATCCACCAGTTTGTGGTTGTTTTTATGTGTTATCGAGTCATTTATGACTCATAGCAACCCTATGTACAACAGCCCTGAACTCTGTTCTATCCTGCGCCATCTTTACTGTCTCCAGCACACCTACCCTCATTACCCCAGTCACTGAATTAACCCATCGAATCTATGGTCTCCCTCTTTTTCTCTGATCCCCCACCCTTTTAAGCATGATGTCCCTCTCCAAGGACTGATGCCTCCTTACAACATGTCCAAAGTATGTCAGATGAAACCTCAGAATCCTTGCCTCCAAGGAGCAGCCTTGTTTTACCCTCTCTAGGACTAACCTGATTGTTCTGGCAGTCCATAGTATATTCAATCCTCTTCTCTAGCCCTACAGCTCAAAGGCATCAATTCTCTTTCTATCACTCCTAGTCATTGTCCAGCTTTCTGACAATTGCAATTGCAAAACCTAAGGCCTGGATTAGGTACACCTTATTCTCCAGACTGATGTCATTGCTCTTCAGTACTCTGAAGAGGTCCCTGAAAACCAACTTTCTCAGTGAAATTCATCTCTTGATTTCCTGGCTGTTAGTACCAAGAATGTTGGTTATGGAGCCAAGCAAATTAAAGCTGTTAACAATCTCAATCTCTTCACCATCCATCATAATGCTGCCAGTTGTCCCAGTGGTGAGAGTCTTTGTTTTCTGGGTGAAGTACTTCAGGTCCTCCTCAGTTTCAGCAAGTAGGGTTATGTCATCTATATAACACAGATTGTTGGTGAGTCTACCTCAAATCCTGATGCCTCCTTATATAGCTCATCCTGCCGGATGATCTGTTCCACATACAGATTGAAAAGGTATGGAGATAAGAGACATACCTGGCACAGACCCTTCCTGATTTTGAACCATGCACTGTCTCCTTGCTCAGTTCTAAGGACTGCCTCCTGGTCCAAGTATAGGTTTCATATAAACACAATCA
>NW_006399955.1:4392120-4393298 GCF_000299155.1 Elephantulus edwardii
GTGACTGACTTTATGAGAAGGAATGTGGCATCAGGATTGCAGGAAGACTCCTCAACAACCGGTATTATGCAGATGAAACAACCCTGCTTGCTGAAACTGAAAAGGACTTGCAGTGCTTGCTGCAAAAGATCAAGGACTGGAGCCTTCAATACAAATTGAAGCTCAACATCAAGGGGAAAAAACATAAGATTCACTGAGCCAATTGGCAACACCATGATGGATGGAAAAGAGATTGAGATTATTAACAGTTTCGGTTTGTTCAATTCCATAATTAACAATCTTGGTCTCAGCAGTTATGAAATCAAAAGGGAAATTTCATTAGGAAAATCTACTGTTAGAGACCTCGCCAGAATGCTAAAAAGCAAGGATGTCAGCCTAGAGACTAAGGTGTACCTAATCCAGACTATGTTTTTTATATTACTTGGCTATGCATTGGAGAATCAGACAATGACAAAGGATAACAGAAGAAGAACCAATACTTTTGAGTTGTGTAGATGAATATTGAACATTTCATAGACTGTCAAGAGGATTATCAATTCTGTCCTAGAAAAAGTGGAACCAAGCTACTCCTTGGAAGCAACACTTTTGAGATTCTATCTCATATTTTGGGCACCTAACCAAGGGGGACCAGTCTTTGGAGAAGGATATCATGCTTGGAAGGGTTGAGGAATTGCGGTGGGCAGGAAGACCCCACATGAGATGGGTTGACACAGTAACTGGTGTAATGAGGATAGGTGTGTCAGAAACAGTGAGATTGGCTCTGGATTGAGGAGGCTTAAGAGCTATTGAGCATAGGGTCATGATGAGTCGTAGTCATCTCGATGACACATAACAACGTCATAATAAGCTATGGGTAACATTGAGAAGTTCGGAATCCTAGAACACTTAATTGCTCACATAGAAAATCTATACATAGATCAAGAGGGAATTGCTTGAATGAAGTAAAGGAACATCTCGTGGCTTAAAATCAAGAAAATGTACTCCAGATATGTATCTTTTTGCCATACCTATTAAATCTATATGCTAAACAATGAATTCATGAAAATTGATTCCATGAAAAGAATGTGGCATCAGGATTGAAAAAAAGCTCATCAACAATCTACATTATACAGATGGACAACCTTGCTTGCTGAAATTGAGGCGGACTTGAAATGCTGCAGAAGACCAAGGACTATAGC
>NW_006399955.1:4394853-4396796 GCF_000299155.1 Elephantulus edwardii
TATACCACAGCTTCTCTATCCATTCCTTTGTTGATGGACACTTAGGTTGTTTCCAACTCCTCTAAACATATATCTGCATTGATGTCAGTTATGGTCTCTTTGGGTTATATTCCCAGTTGTGGAACTGCTGGGTCAAATGGTATCTCTATTTGCAACTTTTTGAGAAACCAAAAAATAGGCACTTCTTATGTTGAACCATTCTTGCATACAGAGGATAAAATTCAGGTGGCCAACAGACACATGAAGAAATGATCAAAATCGCTGGGAATAAGAAAGACAAATAAAAACCACAATGAGATGCAGTTTCTCCCCATTAGCAGTGGTGAAGTTTAGTAGGGCAGCAAGTAATAAATGTTGGAGAGGATGTGAAGAAGTAGGAACACTCATACACTGTTGGTGAGATTGTAAAATGGTGCAACCACTCTGGAAGACAGTTTGGCATTTCCTCAAAATGTTGAATATAAAAATGCCATAAGACCCAGCTATTCTACTACTAGGAATATACTCTAAAGAAATTAGAACTGAGACACAAACAGAGATTTGTACACCAATGTTCATAGCAGTGTGACTCAACATCGTAAGAACATGGAAACAGCTCAAAATGTCTAACTACAAATGAATGGATTGAGAAATTGTGGTACAATCACACAATGAAATACTATCTGCAGCATGAAGGAGCAATGATTTTGAAAAAATACCATGTAACTTGGGAGAGTCTATAGAGCATTATGCAGAGTGAACTAACTCAGTCTCATAAGGAAAATACCATAAAACCATTATAGTACAAATAGGAGGATAACTAGTAAAACACGTACAGGAACTCAAGGAGATGGGAAGGAAGAGCGACATGGTGAGGATATGTAGGGGTGAAGTGACCGGACTGAACAGTTTGGTGTGGGGGCAAAGCAAATGTGATGGATCCAGGCAAAAATGGTAATGATGGACAAATTCCAATGGTGATTGATTTTATAAAACGTAATGTATGAGATCATTGTATGAAACACAATGTGAATGAAGAATAGTGTGAAAGACAATGTATATAAACTTTGTAAGCAAACCAATTAAAAATAGTATAAAGTATAATGTATATGAATGTATGAAACAGAATGTAATGAAAGACTGTATAAAACACAATGTATATCCCAAAAGAGAAAAAAAAATATCTAGATCAACAAAGTGATGGTTAAAATATTGCTATATACAGATGATATGTTAGTGTACATAGCAAATATCAAAGACTCAACAAAATAACTGTTAGAACTAGTACGCCAATTTAGTAGAGTGGCAGGACATAGGATCAATAACCCAAAATCCGAGATCTTTTTCACAAAAGATCCTTCCCATTTCCTTCACCTCACTTATCCACCAAATTTTGCAACCCTATGATTAACACCCTATCCCTCCTCCCCCACCCTTCAATTTCCACTTTACTCCATGCTTTGGATCCTCATACTCATTCTACAATAATGGTTTTATTCAGTATTTGTCTTTGTGGGACTGAATTAGTTCACTAAGCATAATGCTCTCCAGTACCTTCCAAATTAGGTAGCAATTTAAAAAATGATTGTTCCTGCATGCTCCATAGTATTCCATTGTATGAACATACCACAACTTCTCAATCCATTTGTTTGTATTTGGACATTTGGGCTGTTTTCCATGTTCTCACAATGGCAAATAATGCTGCTATGAATATTGGTGTACAAGTTGTCATTTGAGCCTGAATTCTCATTTTCTTGGGGTATATTCCAAGAAATAGAATTTTTGTGTTCAGTTTTATGAGGAAGTGCCACACTGCCTTTCAGAGTGGCTTCACCATTATACAATCACACCAACAATGTAAAATAATTCCTATCTCACCACATCCTCTCCAACATGTATTACTTGCTATCTTGTTAAACAATACCACTGCTACTGGAGTGAAGATGGTATTTCATTGTGGTTTT
>NW_006399955.1:4397421-4404147 GCF_000299155.1 Elephantulus edwardii
TGAGGTCAGGAAGTGCTATGCTTCCAACCTCATTGTGGTGTCTCAGAAGTGTTTTGCTATTTGGTGTTTCTCGTCTCTCCAAATGAACTTGACAATTTCCCTTTCAGTCTCCTTGAAAAATTAAATTGGTATCTGTATTGGGATTGCATTGAATATGTAAATTGCTTTTGGTAGGATTGCCATTTTCACAATATAGAGTTCCTATCCATGAACAAGGTAACTTTTTCTATTTTATTTATTTAATTATTTATTTTTAGGTCTTTTACTGTGCCTTGAAGAAATGTTCTGTAGTTTTCTTTGTATAGGGTTTTTCGGTATCTCTAGTTAGGTTCAACACAAATATCTCAATTTGTGGTTGGCTATTTTAAATGGTACTGCTTTCATCACAAAAAGATTCTTGTATTCAAACTTTGTAAATAAATCAGATAAATATAGTTAAATAACACAATGTATATGAAAATAGGCACTTCTTTGATTCGTTTGAATGGATAATGATAGTCTAAGAGTGATAGAACATAAAGTAAACTTGAGCTATGTTCGAGAAACCAATTATGCTAGATGCTGACAGATTTTGTGCCCAAAAGATAGTTACATTGAGAGAACAGAAGCTACATCACTAACTTACTTTTTGCCATGGAGTCAAAACCAACGTGTATCTGACCCTCTAAGAAGTTTCAGAGGCTATAAATCACAAGGGAGGAAATTGTCTATCTTTATTTTGCAGAGCTACTGATGGATTCAAACTTCCAAAGAGGTATGGTCTTTAGGTTATGAGTACAACTCTCTACAAAGTGTATCACCAGGCCCCCTAGAAGTTTCAGAGAAAGAAAATCAAATAACCTTCAAATTGTGCAGATTCAAAGAAAGTTTGCTTTGTTTTATATACCTATGTCTTGTTTTGAATGTTTTGTAGACTTAGGATTGAGCCACTGTGCTACGTGGATCCTGTATCAGAGAAAAAGGGATTTTCTTCTCAGAAGATTTTGGTTGAACATTATCAACTCTAGCACAAGAAAATATGAAGAAAGATTTAAACCAGGGAAACAAAAAGCAGTGAAGAAAATTATACATGTAAAATAATTTCTAGATGAATCAAAATGTCTGTTAATCTTCTCTGTGTGAAGAGAAGTGCCACAGTGCTCAAATAAAAATGATAATGATTTCAGCCAGAATGAATATTCAGATGAGATAGATAAGGACAGGTTTCTGATTGTGCTACCTAGAAATAAATTATACACCATAAAACAATTGCTTTCATTTTATACAGGGCAATGTTATTCCACTGCAAGTCTGAGTTATTAAATTCTTTGTTATTCTTTAGTAATAAAAGGTGTATGTTTGTAAGGTTAAGAATACATCACTATCATTTTGAGCAGTGTGATATTACAAGTTATGAGAAATGCCTGGAAGCATCCCAGTTGGGCCTCACAAGAGATAGCTTATTTCCCTGTACTATGAAAAATGAACATGACAAATGTGTCAGATTGTTCTAAAGACATAGATTAAAACCTAGATAATACATAGCCATAAGAGATGCAAATGTCTTTCTTAAAGTACTCATACGAAGCAATATTTTTGCGATTTCTCTCATTAGGCAAATGAGATTTTAAAAAACTCTATTCCTATCTCTTATAAATAAATTTTGCTTAATATTATCTACAAAACAGTTGAAATCTACATCATTATGTGCTCATATGTCCTGTTATACTGGATGGAATTGCAAAATATCATAAGCAACTATCCTGCCAGTATGTAAGAATTAAAGAAGGGCATATATTCTCTCAGAATATTTTGTTTCTCCCAAATTCTTTGCTTTAAAGTAATATCTTTTTCCCTCCAATGGCAAGTTATGATGAATACACTTTCACATGGTTATTTTCCATCTGTAAATTTTCTTTGCTGGGCTGCATGGGCCAAGAATCAAACCCAGGCCTCCTGTGTGTCAGGTGAGAAGTCACCACCTACTCACACACACTGAGTCCTTGAACACTAATGAGTGAAGACCAGATGAGCTGGAGAATATGAAAAATATTATGCAGGAATAATGCACAAGGTCATTATAAAGACAAAGAGGAAGAATGGAAAGATGTCAGAAGAGACTCTTAATATTGCACTAGAGCTCCAAGAAGCCAAAGCAAAGGGAAGAAATCAAGATATTAAGGAGCTAAACAGAAGATTTCAAAGGGCAGCGTAGGAAGACAAAGTACAGTATTACAATGAAATATGCAAAGTCAGAAAATCAAAAGGGCCAAACAAATTTGGCATTTCTTAAGCTCAAGAACTGAAGAACAAATTCAACAGTTGAGTGGCAATATTTAAGAATGCTTTGGGCAGAATATTAAATGATCCAGGAAGCATTAAAAGGGATGGAAAGAGTATACAGAATCACTGTACCAAAAGGAATAGGCTGACACAGAAGAATTTCATGAAACAACATGAGCAAGATCCTGTGGTGATGAAGGAAGAAGTTCAAGCTGCTCTGAAAGAATTAGCAAAATACAAGGCCCCAGGAATTGATGGCATACCAATTGACACACTTCAACAAAAAGATGCTTCCCTGGATGCACTCACTAAGTTGTGCCAAGAAATTTGGAGGACAACCACCTGGTCAAATGACTGGAAGAGATCTATATTTGTTCCTATTCCAAAGAAAGGTGACCCAAAAGAGTGCAGAAATTATTGAACAATATCATTAATATCAAGTGCAAGCAAGATTCTACCAAATATTATAAAAATTAAAAAATAAATGATTGGAACAGCATGTCAACAGAGAATTGCCTGAAGTGCAAGCTGAGTTTAGAAGAGGTCGTGGTACTAGGGATATTATAGCTAATGTTAGGTGGATCTTGGCTAAAGGCAGAGAGTACCAAAGGAATGGCTATCTATGTTTTATTGGCTATGCAAAAGCATTTGACTCTGTAGATCACAATAAACTGGCTAACTCAGAAGAATGAAAACCCAGAACACTTGATTGTGCTTATGGACACCTATACTTGGACCAGTCCTTAGAACAGACCAAGGGAAACTGCATGGTTCAAAATTGGAAAGGGTGTATGCCAGGGATGTGTCATATCTCCATGCCTTTTCAATCTATATGCAGAACAGATTATCTGGGAGGCTGGGCTCTATGAGAAGAAATGTAGCATCAGGATTGGAGGAAGACTCAAACAGCAATCTGCATTATGCAGATGACACAACCCTGCTGCTGAAACTGAGGAATACCTGAAGCACTTGATGCAGGTCAAGGATAGCAGCCTTCAATATGGATTGAAGCTCAACTTCAAGAAACAATTTTTTTTACCATTGGAACAGTTGGAAGCACCATGATAGATGGTGAAGAGATTGAAATTATTAATAGCTTTAGTGTGTTTGGCTCCACAACCAACACTCAGGGCAGAGTAGTCAGGAAATTAAAAGATGAATTGTATTGGAGAGTCTGCTGTAAGAGACCTCTCCAAAGTACTGAAGAGCAACAATGTCAGTCTGGAGACTAAGGTGCACCTGATATATGCCATAGTCTTTGCAATTACTTACTATACATCAGAAAGCTGGGCAATGACTAGGAGTGATAGAAGGAGAATTGATGCCTTTGAGCTGTGGTGCTGGAGAAGAGTATTGAATGTACTATGGACTGCTAGGGGAACAAACAAGTTCATCATAGATAGAGTGAGACCAGGCTGCTCCTTGGAGATAAAGATTCTGAAGCTTTGCCTTACATACTTTGGACATATTGCAGGGAGGGACCAATCCTTGGAGAGAGACATCATTCTTGGGAGGGTGGCCAGACAGCGCAAAAGAGGAAGACACTTAGTAAGATTAATTGATTCAGTGACTGGAGTAACAGGAGTAAGTGTGTCAGAAGCAGTAAGATTGGCACAGGATAGAGCAGAGTTTAGGGTTGCTGTGAGTTGCAGGCAACTTGATGGCACATAAAACAACATCTATTATTGAGTGCATGTGTGTTTATCTTTTTTGTATTTTTTATTGAATACTTTTTATATTTCTGTTATTGTTCAGTTCCAAAATGATATATTTTATATAAATTATATTTATCATACATGATTTCCTAAATTTTAATAAAATTAGAATTAAGAATTTTAACTTTGTTGTTGTTGTTGTTGTTAGATGCCATTGAGTCGTAGATGACTCATAGTGATCTTATCAATGAAAGACCTGAACTCTTGTATAACTTTCATCATTTCTCCAAGTTCATAGAGTTTCTGAAAGCAAGCTATTTAGAAGTGGATACCACTCCTTCTTCCAAGCTTGTTTTAATCGGGGGGCTCCAGCTCCACCAAACACCTTCCACCATGAATAACGATTATCACATTTGACACATCAGTGTCACAGTGTTTAGCATCGCAGCAACCTTGAGTTATCTCTGTACAGCAAATGGACAGACCAATGCTATACCACTTAGAAGAATGTTTGAACAAAAACAGTTAAACCAGGCCTTAGGGAAGCAAATGAAAATCACCCACTTTTGTCTTGCTAGCATAACTTTCTATCTACTAGGCCAACAGAGCTCTCTCTATGTTGTTGTTAATTTTTTAAAAAATATATTTTAATGAAAGCTTACAAAGACTTTGGATTTCCATTCATTCATTGCTGCACACTTTCCTCCCTGCCCACCCTTCCCCACAGTTCACTTTTCTCTCTGAAAAGTATTAAAAAACCCCCAAATGTTAGTGTTATACAATCCGCCCGCCTTCCTGCCCCCCAGTCCACTCCACTATGCAGCTTTCATTCTGGACTCTTGTCATGACAATAATACCTAATCATATACTCTTCTATGTTGTATAGCCCTAGTCTGACCAGTTGTTCTACAGAGGTGGTTGCTGTGATGCTGAACACTTTTATACTGATGTGCCAAATGAGATATTGGTCACCCATGATGGAAAGTGTTCGGTTTAATGGAGCTCCTCCATTAACATAAGCTTGGAAGCCGGAGTGGCATCCACTTCCAAAAATAGCTTATCTCTGGAAACCCTATGAACCTGGAGAAAGGATGAAAGTTATACAAATGTTCAGGTCTTTTGTTCATGGGTCATTATGAGTTGTCAACAACTAAATGTCACTAAACAACAACATATTCCTCCTAAACAGTTCTCACTCTCATCTGTTTCAATGCAGTATACTTTATTTATCTTTTTCCTTAACTCTGATATCAGTCCCACTTTACAACAGTGTCACTATGCAGTATTTGTCCTTTTGTGATGGAGATATTTCACTCAGGCTAATATCCTCCAGGATCACCCATTTTATATAATATTTTATGAGTTCCTTGTGTTGTTGATTTTCACTTTATATAACATCTATATCTGTATTATTTGTTTTGGGGGTTGAATCTATAAATTCACCATTAAATTTAAGGTGTGGAGATGTTTTCCAATATCAATATTTTCTTTCAGAAATTTTTAATTTTCACTTTCCATTAAAATCAATAATTGAATTTGGGAGATAGATAGATAGATAGATAGATAGATAGATAGATAGATAATGAATTCTAAGTCTCAGTCTATTTCCCCCCATATTTATCTTCAACTATCTTCAAATGTTGCAGCAACTATTTTTCTGTTGAAATCCCTTTTCTGGTTACCATATTCAACTGATTTCTGTTTCATTGATGAGTCTTTTTCATTTTTCCTTTGCCCTCTAAGGCTAGTTTTTTTGCATTAAATAAAGCAATTAGAAATGGGGAGATACGCATTTTCCCGTGACTAGATAGAGGAATTCTGATTGCTAACTTTCATGTGCTAATGAAAATGCCAATGTGGTTATTCTAGGAGAAAAAGCAGGCAACCTCTTCACATAAAAATGTATAGCCTTGGAAAATTCATGAGGGAAATAAATTTCATCTGATAAGGTCAATAGAAATTGAAAGTGACTCAATGACACTGCATTTGGGTTTATTCTTAACTGTGTTAACTTTCCGAATTAATGTGTTATTGTTTGGTGCCATCACATGCCTTCAAATTTCTCTCTCTCTCTCTCACACACACACACACACACACACACACACACACACACACCCCTGTTCAATTGAAAGAAACACTGCTTAATCTTGTGCCACCCTTACAGGCTCCATGGGCCATATTTGAACCCATTAAGTGTTGCAATTAATGAAAGAATATTGCTTGGTGTACAGATTGAATAACTGTTGTGAAAGGATATTACTCTGACGCACACCTTTCTTCGTTTTAAACCATGCAGTGTTCCCTTTCTTTATTCAGAGAAGAGTTTCTTGGTCTAGATATGGATTCCACATGAGTACAAGACCACAGGACCAAGAGACATCATGGTAGATGGTTAAAAGATTCAAGTTGTGAAAGTCTCCATTTTATTTCTGTCCTCAATAATCATTACTAGCACTGTTCTGGGTTTCCTATTCTTCTAAAAGTTTTCCATAATTTTTTACAGCTCACACAGTCAAATATATTTGCATAGTCAACAAAACATAAATAAGAATAGTTCTGGTATTCTCTGCTTTTAGCCAAGATCAATCTAACATCAGCAACTATATGGTTCCACTACCACCTCTGAATCCAGCTTCTTTTTTTTTTTTTATTTAGAGAATATTAGTTTCTGTAATCAAACCCATGTAGATAAGACCTTACATATTTAATACAGTGTGTTACCCCTGTACAAATGGAAAAAAAATTAACATTTCTAGACCAATATGGCTGTTAATTTCTGTACAATGCCAACTCAACACGGTACAACTGG
>NW_006399955.1:4405364-4406808 GCF_000299155.1 Elephantulus edwardii
GCCATCAACAGAGTGTGTGTTATATAGTAGGTGCAAGTTTGCAAAGCCTCATTTTACTGGTGCAGCAGCAGTGCTCCTATGTCTTTGAGCATCTCCAAATCGAGGAGAGGATAATGTCATGGACCGTTTTACCCCTTTGACTGCTGCTGGCTGGCATCATTTGCCTTTGTTCTCCCCACCGCCACCCAAACCTTAACCCCCTGAAATCAACGAGCAGGTGATTAAGGATTGGTAAGGTTTTGTTTCTTCAGTTTTGATTGCCTGAGGTTTGATTGGTCCAGTTCTAACAGGTTTGGTGGCCATCCTTAAATCCAGCTTCTAATTCTGGCAATTCCCTGTGACTCTATGAGTAAGAATGTGGTATCAGAATTGGAGGAGGGCTCATCAGTAACCTCAATAACCTAGGCTATGCAGATGGCACAAGTTTGGTAGTTGATAGTGAAGAGAACTAAAAACACTTGTTGCAGATAATCAAAGATTAGAGCCTTCAATGTGGATTATATCTCAACACAAAGAAAATAAACATTCTCACCACAGGACCAAAAGATGTCATGGTAGATGGTTAAAAGATTCAAGTTGTCAAAGTTTCCGTTTTACTTCTGTCCTCAATAATCATCACCAGCACTGTAATATAAAGAGATAATTTTTCTTTGATCTTTCTTACTCACTTATCATATTTTACATACATATTTTGTCCTTCTTGTTATGGACCATCATAGCATGCCCTCCAGTGATTTTTTTTTTCCAGAAACAGTAAATTGCACAGGAGGAAATTGCCTATCTGGAGAGTGCAGTGGCTGGTGGATTGAAACCACATGTCTTTGGGTTCTCAGTGCAAGAGTTCCCTAGGGGACTGAAAATACCATGACTTGGATAAAGCACAACTTAGTTCTCAAAATGACATACTTTTTATTTATTATATACGTTTTTGGAAGGAGGAGTGGCATCCACTTCCATAATAGCTTGCCTCCAGAAACCCTATGAACCTGGAAAGAGGATGAAAGGCACCCAAGTGTCGAGGACTCTCCTTCACAGGGTCGCTATGAGTCGCCTGCGGTTCAGTGGCACTTAACATCAACAGCAATTTCCTTTTTAACATTTAAAGGATGGACCATCTCCTCCTGTATGATATGCTGTCTCTGAAAACCTTTTGGAGGGTCAACATGAGTCAATTCTGACTCAACCGCATATAACAACACCATGTATGGTGGTCTACTCCCTAAAAAATTAAACGACAAGCCTATAGATGCTGCCTCTCTAAGGGTTTGAATCCACTAGAAATTCCTCATGAAAAAGAGAAACAATCTCCATGGGAGGAGATCAACTATTTTTATCCTGAAGAACTATTGGCAGTTTCCAAACACAGACCTTCGGGTTGATATTGAAACTTTTTACTACTAGACCAAGAGAGTCCCACCCCACCCACCTCTCTCTCTCTCTCTGT
>NW_006399955.1:4408206-4434164 GCF_000299155.1 Elephantulus edwardii
TTAGGCTAGGGAGATAATATTAAATATTAATGTTTAATATTTTTACCATTTAAAGACACAGATACCTAATAATGGTAAATATAATACAATACAGATTTAATTTGATGAGTATCATATCACAGCTTTGATAGTAAGGAAGACTGAGAGATAACAACTCCTATCCAACTGGGAATTGCTGATGAAGGAGGTAACATCAACTTGACAGTCAATAGTTAGATTTGGCAGAAAAAATAGGGAGAAAGAGCTAATGGGGGAAGAAGATGAGTGATCTCCTACCTTGAGATTGACAGATTGGAAACCCGCTGGAGGGTCAGGAATCAATTGGTTCAAACTCAAAGATAATGAGAAAGAGAGAGAGGGAGAAGAATCTCTAGGATTCTAAAAGACAGTCCCTTGCTGCTTTGGTAATCAACTGGAACTTAACACTAATGGTCCACCTAAATATATCCTTTGAAAAATCACATGTCCTTACCATTTTCCAGTGCAATGCTAACAGAATTTTTATTTGGAATCAAACCCTTTCGTTATCAGAATTGGAGAGCAATTTAAGTATGTATGATATTGATTTATATCACTGTTGTTATTTCTCTATTAATTACTTCTTTAATGAATTATCTATGAAGTGCATCAGGCACTTTCCTAAACAATGAAGATAAATCTGTCAGTAAGCGTTTCCCTTGTCTTCTTTATGGCAGAACTGAAAGGAGCTACATGCTATGTGGTAGAAGATGATGCTGACTATAAGTAAAACAAGAGTAAGATAGCCAGTTCTAGAGGAGATGGAAGGGTGGTTTTAAATAGAATATCAGAGGAGGCCTTCAAGTCATAACTTTAATGAGAAGAGGTAATTAAACAAGCAGTCATCTGCAGAAAGAGAAAATATTGGTTCAATATCTGTAAGGAGAGAAAGTTACTGTTGTTTTTAAGAAATAAAAAACAGGACTAGTTTCTCTGGAGCAAAAAGAACTCACAGGGGAAGATAAACAAGTACTCAGATCAGAGAAATGTTAGAGAACGAAAGGTATACAGTCTTGTGGGGAGTTGTAAAGATGTTGGTTTGACCTCTGAGTTGAATGATTGTTCTTGAAAGTTTCATTTCAGAGCATATTCTGACGTCTTTTAGAAAGACATCATATTGACAATTGTATTTAATCTGACTGATGATGGGTAAGAGTAAAACATGGCAGACCTATTGTATTAAACTAGTCAAGAAATGATGTTTGACTTAGTCTGGGAAAAACAGATACATAAACAGTAGGAAGAAGACTCATCAACAACCTCCTTATACAGATAACATGATCTTGCTATAGCAGACCCAAGACTACAGACATTGTTACAGATTGCATTGCAACATTAAGAAGACAAAGAATCTTCACCACCGAGCTGAGAGGCAACATTCTGATGTTGTTATGTGCTGCCGAGTAGTTTGTGACTATTAGCGACCCTATGTACATCAGCCCTAAACTCTGCTCTGTCCTGTGCCAATCGCACTGTCTCTGACACTCCCATCCCGATTATCCCAGTCACTGAATCAATCCACCTCATAGATGGCCTTCCCCTCCTGCACTGTCCTCCCACCCTTCCAATCATGATGTCCTTCTCCAAGGACTGGTCTCTCCTTACAACAGGTCCGAAGTATGTTAGACAGAGCCTCAGAATCCTTGCCTCCAAGGAGCCACCCGGTTTAATCCTTTCCAGAATGAATCTGTTTGTTTTCCTTGTAGTCCATGGTACTCTCAGGAACAGGTTTGAGGCCTTGAACACTAATGAGCAAAGACCAGATGAGCTGTGGGAGGATGTCAAAGGTATCATTCAGGAAGAGTGCAAACGGTCACTACAAAAACAGAAGAAGAAAAAAAGACCAAAAATGGATGGCAGAAGAGACTCTGAACATTGCACTGGAGTGTAGAGAAGCCAAAGCAAGAGCAAGAATTCAAGATACTAAAGAGCTGAACAGAAGATTCCGAAAGGCAGCTCAGAATGACAAAGCAAAATACTACAATGAAATGTGTGAGGAGCTAGAGTAAGAAAATCAAAAGGGCCGAACTCGCTCAGCATTTCTTAAGCTCAAGGAACCGAAGAACAAATTCAAACATAGAGTTGCTGTAATCAAGGATGCTTTGGGCAGAATATTAAATGATCCAGGAAGTATTAAAAGAAGATGGAAGGAATATACTGAGTCATTGTATAGAAAGGAATTGGCAGATACAGAAGAATTTAATGAAATAACATATGAGCAAGAGCCTATGGTGATTAAGGAAGAAGTTCAAGCTGCTTTGAAGGAAATAGGAAAAAATAAGGCCCCAGGAATAGATGGTATACCAATTGAAGTATTTCAGATAACAGATGTTGCCCTGGATGTGCTCACCAAGTTGTGCCAAGAAATCTGGAGAAAAACCACTTGGCCAACTGAATGGAAGAGATCTACATTTGTTCCCCTTCCAAAGAAGGGTGACACAACTGAGTGTGGAAACTACAGAACAGTGTCATTGATTTCACATGCAAGCAAGATTCTACTGAAGATTATCCAAAAATTATTAGAACAGCACATCAGCAGAGAATTGCCAGAAGTCCAGGCTGGGTTTAGAAGAGGTCGTGGTACTAGAGATATTGTTGCTGATGTTAGATGGATCTTGGCTGAAAGCAAGGAATACAAGAAGAATGTCTGTCTGTGTTTCAGTGATTATGCAAAGGCATTTGACTGTGTGGATCATAACAAACTGTGGCTGAATCTGAGAAGAATGGGAATCCCAGAATATTTAATTGTGCTAATGTGAAACCTATACTTGGACCAAGAGGCAGTAGTCAGAACAGAGTAGGGTAACACCGCATGGTTCAAAATTGGGAAGGGTGTACGCCAGGGATACATCCTGTCTCCATACCTTTTCAACATGTATGCAGAGCAGATTATCTGGAGGCTGGGCTCTATGAGGAGAATTGTGGCATCAGGATTGGTGGAAGATCTATTAACAATCTCCGTTATGCAGATGACACAACCCTGCTTGCTGAAACTGAGGAGGACCTCATGCACTTGCTGCAGAGGGTCAAGGACTGCAGCCTTCAGTATGGACTGAGGCTCAATGTCATGAAGACAAAGATTCTCACCACTGGACCAATTGGCAGCATCAGGATGGATGGCGAAGTGATTGAGATTGTTCACAGCTTCAGTTTGCTCGGCTCCACAGTCAACACTCTTGACACCAGCAGTCACGAGATCAAAAAGCGTATCGCGATGGGAAAGTCTGCTGTTAGGGACCTCTCTAAAGTACTCAAGAGCAACGGTGTCTCTCTGGAGACCAAGGTGTGCCTGATACAGGCCATAGTCTTTGCAATCGCTTGTTATGCATCAGAGAGTTGGACAATGACTAGGGAGGACAGAAGGAGAGTGGATGCTTTTGAGCTGTGGTGCTGGAGAAGAGTACTGAATATACCATGGACTGCCAGGAAAACAAACAGATTCATCTTGGAGAGGATTAAACCAATCTCCTCCTTGGAGGCAAAGATTCTGGGGCTTCGTCTGACATACTTTGGACATGTTGCCAGGAGGGACGGATGGGTCCTTGGAGAGGGACATCATGCTTGGGAGTGTGGAGGGACCACGCAGGAGGGGAAGACCCTCTATGAGATGGAGTGATTCGGTGACTGGTGTAATTGGGATGGGTGTGTCAGAGGCAGTGCTGTTAGCGCAGGATAGAGCAGGGTTTAGGGCTGTTGTTCATAGGGTCGCTATGAGTCGCAAAGGACTAGATGGCACATAGCAACAACAACAACAATTAAGATTAGAACAATGGTAAGGATCAAAGTATGATCTCAGAGCAAACGATTTGTTTTCAATATTAATCTGAAAGTGCAAAACCACGAATATGCTATTTCATGAAAGTAAAATACAAGGAATAATAAACAAGGTCTTTGATGTGATAGGATGAATGGGGCCTATAAAAGAGAAAAAAAGCTATAGATAAAAAGATTTTAAAGATAATAAAGCTTGTTTTAACAGTAATTATTTAAATTCTTAGAAATCACATAGAATATTTAATGAATCGCTTAAGCAATAAGTAATTCAATACAAACAAAACAAAATTTCATTAGTTGCTTTTTGTATGTCAGACCCTGCTCCAT
Organism: Elephantulus edwardii; assembly: GCF_000299155.1. Classification (NCBI taxonomy): domain Eukaryota; kingdom Metazoa; phylum Chordata; class Mammalia; order Macroscelidea; family Macroscelididae; genus Elephantulus; species Elephantulus edwardii. The sequence goes on from NW_006399955.1 coordinate 4,412,326, forward strand.
TTGCTAGAGATATAGCAATTATATATTGAATATAAGAGATCGCTGCTTGAAAATTCAGAAAAATCTAGGCTAATGTGATCATAAAAAAGTTTTCTTTTTACATTCATTCACAACGTAATTGCTGAAATAACATTTATTGTTGCTATACTGCACCAAAAATATGCACATTCAGAGTCATGCTTCCTACTCAGACTTCTTAAATGTATTGCATCCACTCTTTTGTTCTAATAGTCCTTTGAAAAATACACATGGAATGGTTTTTGGGGTAGCAAAAGGGTTGCCAAAACACACAATAGTTTTCTTTCTTTCCTCACATCCAAAAGTTACTAAAATAATTTCTAAGTGTTGTCTTAATTACTTAGGCAAATAACCTATATTCTTCTCCAAGTATTAACTTACTCAAACCTACAGATGTCTATTACGAATTTTATATTGAGATGTGGAGTTGTGTGTGTGTGTGTGTGTTTATTTCTTTAGGTCAAAGCTAGCATGTAGACTAAGGAAAGTGAGCATAAAATTTTGAAGTTGAGAACTTTATTTTTTTTTTCATTTATATTACCTTATAATTTATCACACAGGCATTTCACTTCTATTCTTCTGCCAACTCACTTCAACATTGACAGCCCTTGAGGAGACTTTTTTAAATTTTTAATTTCCATTTTAATGCTTTTTGTTTTATCTTGGCTTGCTCATAAAGTACATTCTATTTCAGACTATTCTTCATCCATATTATGTTTCATACAATCATCCTCATGCGTTATGTTTTATAAAATCAATCACCATTGGACCTTTCCCATCATTATCCAATTTTTTCAGGTGCCCACTGAATTGTTGCCATTTCCTTCACTCTTTCCCTGCACCCACAGACTGCACAACCCTGTGGTTTTGGACCTAGTCATCCTCACTTGTCTGTTCCCACCCCTCCCCCCCTTGAGTTCCCGTACATGCTTTACTAATTATCCTTCTATTTTTGCAATAATGGTGTTATACAATATTAATCCTCGTGAGACTGAGTTATTTCACTCAGCATAATGCTTTCCAGTCTCTCCTAAGTTATGTAGTCATTTCAAAATTGTTGCTCTTGAGTGCTTCATAGTATTCCATTGTGATTGTACCACGATTTTTTTGATCCAATCAGTTGTAGTTGGGCATTTGAGCTGTTAGCATGATCTTGTGACTATGAATAATGCTTCTCTAAACATTGGTAGATAGGTCTCTGCTTGTGTCTCAATTCTAATTTCCTTAGAGTATATTCCTAGTAGTGGAATACCTGTGTCATAAGGGCTTTTTATGTTCAACTTTTTGAAGAAATACCAAACTGCCTTCCAGAGTTGTTGTGTAATTGTACAATCTCAACAACAGTGTATGAGAGTTCCCACCTCTCCACATGCTCTCCAACATTATTGCTTTCTGCCCCGCTAAACTTTGCTACTGCTACTAGGATAAGACGATATGTCATTGAGCTTTATATTTTCATCTCTTATTGCCAGTGATTTTGAGTATTTCTTCATGCATCTGTTGGCCATTTGAATATCTCCATCAGTGAAAATTTTTTCATGTTTTTTTTGTCCATTTTGTAATTAGTTTATCAGTCTTTTTCTTTTGGAAGGTGCGTCTGATACAGGCCAGGGTCTTTGCAATCACTTGTTATGCATCCGAGAGTTGGACAATGACTAAGGAGGATAGAAGGAGAATTGATGCCTTCGAGCTGTGGTGTTGGAGAAGAGTATTGAATGTACCATGGGCTGCTAAGAAAAGGAACAGGTTCCTCCTGGAGAAGGTTAAACCAGGCTACACCTTGGAGGTAAGGTTTCTGAGGCTTCGTCTGACATATTTTGGACATGTTGCAAAGAGAGACCATTCCTTGGATAGGGATGTCATGCTTGGGAGGGCAGAGGGACAGTGCAGAAGGGGAAGACCCACTATGAGGTGGAGTGATTCAGTGACTTGGGTAATCAGGGTGAGTGTGTTGGACACAGTGAGATTGGCACAGGACAGAGCTTTAGGGTTATTGTACATAGGTTCACTATGAGTTGCAAGTGACTCAATGGCACATAACAATAACAACAACAACACATTCATGTAGGAAGCTCCGGTAGCTTAGTGGCAAAAAGCTGCTGCAATCCTGAAGGCACGTGGTTTGAATCCACTAGCTGCTCCACAGGAGAAGGAGGGACAATTTCTTTTTGTGGGATTAACTGACCCTGAAAACCTGCCATAGGGTCAGCCATGGGTTGGTTCTGACTCTATGGTACACAACAACAACAATAAATTTATGTAGTACTTTCAATTTATAAATATTTCAGTTGCACTATTTTACTTCATTCTTTGATTGTCCCTAGAGGTGAAGAAAGAAAGTCTTCAACTATATCATTGATTAGTTACAAGGCTGTATCATTGCATCTAAATCATTATGTTTCAACATGTATGACAAACTTAAAAAACAAACAGCAAAAATATCTACCAACCCACTAGCAACAAGTGTTTTCTAACTCATTGCAAGCTTCCATTGGGTTTCCCAGGTTGTAGAACCTTCCAAGAGGATTTGTTTTTCTTTTATGTAGCACATAGTGGATTAAAACAGCTGACCTTTCAGTTAGCAGTCTAGCACATAAGTCACCAGGACTTCTTATATCGCATACTGCATACCTCTTATATGCCATACTGACTAAATGTATGAGCACATAATAAAAGATTGTTATTGTTGCTGCATACCATTAAGTCAGAACCAGTCCATAGATGACCCTCTACCGGGTTTTCAAAGACACTTACTCACAAACGAGGAGATTGCTCATTCCTCTACCTTGGAGTAGCTGGTGGATTTAAAACATGTGCCTTCGTGTTTGCAGCACAGCTTCTTGCCATTAGGCCATCAGTGCTCCCTAATGTAAGAGTGATCTAAATAGAAAAAAAATATAGCTGAAATCTAAAGAAATTACATATTCTAGTTCTAGTTGCGAAGACTGAAGGAATTTGGGCTACTAACTCCGTGGTTATACCTCTCTGGAAGTTCTCATTTAACAGCAACTCCACCATAAAAGATTGGCACTATTCTCTGATGCAATTTATAGTCTCTCAAAAATCCAGTAGATGGTTAGTTGTAACTCAGTTTAATTTCATAACTTCATATAAATATGTGTGTACTTTCAATCAATAATTTATTCATTCCAAAGTTTATTTAATCTCTTCCAAGTACTATGCCTTTCTAAATGTAGTCTTTGGTTAGGAATAATGAGCATAATGTGCACTCAGGATAGAGAAACATTAAATGAAGTATGATTAGAATACACATTGGAAGCAAGGGTGAAGAGACCTTGGCCAGCTTATTTAGGCACATCATCAGAAAATTCCAGTCTCTGTGGTTGTTGTAGTTAGGTGTCAAGTACAACATAAAGCAACACTAGGAAAGTCTTCACATTCAGCAAGCAAGGTAGTGTCATTTGTACGATGCAGTTTGTTGATGAGTTTCCTTCCATCCCAATGTCGCATGCCTCTTCTAAAGTCCAGTTTGTTCAATGATTTACTTGGCATACAATTTGGATAAGTATAGAGAAAGGATATATCCCTGATATATCTTTGGTGATTTTAAACCATGAAGAATGCTCTTGCTCTGTGTTATGAAGTCTCATTTAAAATGATGAAACACTCAATGAAATTAATTGACAGAGTAGTCACAATGATGTTGTGTTGTTGTTGTTGTGTACCATCAAGTTGGAACTGACCCATAGCTGATGCTCCATCGGGTTTTCAGAAGCAGTTAATCACACAGGAGAAGATTGGCCATCTTTCTCCTGCAGAACAGCTGGTGGACTCCAGCCATGTGCTTCTGATCACATACCTTCAGGATTACAGCACAGTTTCTGGCCACTAGATCAACAGAGTTCCCTAGCACACACCTTTTTTCATTTTCAACCATGCAGCATTCCCTTAATTTACAACAAGGAGATTAATTGACATAGTAGTCACAATGATAGAATCAAACATAACCAAAATTTGAAGATGACCTTCAAAGGTCATGGAAATGGTGCAGGGCTATACAATATTTGCTTATTTCCTATATAAAGTCAGAATAAATAGGTAAGTAAAAGCAGCCAGTACCAGGAATACCTGTAAATGTTATTTGCTGTGGGTTCAAAACCGACTTACAGCTAACTCTTCAAAGAGTTTTCGGGGACTGTAAGTCACATGGGAGGGAATTGTCCATCTTTCTCTCACGAAGCAGTTGGACTTTGGGTTAGCCCCCACATTTTACCACTAGGCCACTAGAGCTCCTTATGTGAAGTGTGCAAGTATTAGTTAAACAATTAGCTTTCCAGAAAAGAAGAGTCATCGTTTGTAGTTTTGATTTCTATAAACCCTATGTGTTCTATTCCAAGTTCTATCACTATTCACCAAGATTAGGAGGGATATGCATGTAAGTTTGAAAACTGGCACAAGAGCTGTCTTCATCACACACCCAGAAGGATAAGACTCCATCAGGAGGCATGCATTAACGATATAACTGACATTGCCAAAACCTCACAAAGCAGCATATGCATGATAAAGTGTTGTGGGAAACAATTTAGCCATTCAAAAAAGGAAATGCTTAAATTCACTGACTTTCTAACATTGAAAGAAGTGATGAATATCTTACTATTTATAGATTAAATTACTTTCCCTTCTAATTTCTTACATGTTGATGACTTAGGTTTAATTATTTTGTGTGTTTGCTTATACACATACACTCACTTGGACAGTTTTTACTTTAAAAACTCCTTTCTCTCCATGCAGTAGACTTCCTTAGTTTTATTGCTATTTTAACCTTAGAAGGTTGTAAATTCGTGCTTTACTGCTTGTCAATAAGAGCTCTATAAACCAGTCAACTACCAGAAAAGATAAGAGGATGAGACCCGAGATTGATTCTAGTTAGTATTTAGTTACAGTGATCCTAGAGAATATTTTTTTGACAAAAAGCTCATTCCAAAACATTTTCAAAACCTTAAAAAGAAAGGGGGGGGCAAGTAAAATGAAAGACTTCAAGTCTTTTATACCTAAAAGTAGCTGCCAATTTTCAAAGAGCATCAGCAATGCAACTCTATGGTTTTCCTGCTTCTGTGATAGAAAGAAGCCATATATTTATTCTAACAAGACCCAGTTTGATCCATCTGCTTCCTCACCTAAATCTCTCTGAAAAATTCTCTGCAGAATTTACTGCTACCTTGAGTTCATATTAAATTATACATAAGATCATTTCCCTTCTACATTTCTGCTCAATGTGAACAGAACCAGGAAAAATAACCAGCAATGTATTTAGCAATGTATATGTAAGTTTAATACCGGGAATTAGATTGCTACTGGATATATCTGCCTTTTTTAATTATTTGAGCACTTCTTCATGACTTTCTTGATTGTTGCTAGTTTAAATGTATATGCAGCTTAATCTCACAAAAGCAGAAAAACAAATAGTATTCTTGTGTGTGTGTGTGTGTGTGTGTGTGTGTGTGTGTTTTGAAGATCTCTCCTGGTTTGAAAACATGTAGTATACTTTTAAATCTGGTGTCTGCCACCATACATTATGAGAGATGAATGTCAGTGCATGCCCACGCCTTCATATCCTATTTGGTATACTGATAATTCAGGTGGTCTGCTTTATCATCACTTTAACGTGTCTAGGCCAACAAAGATCAATGGGAACTTGAAATTAACTGCAGGTAGCTATTCAAAAAGTATATTACTGTAGATGTAAAAATGTACATGTGGTTATGAAAAAGAAAAGTCAATTTCACTGTATTATGCCCTGCATGCGTCTCTTAAAATTGCTTTATCAATATATGATATGTGGCACAAATACATAAAATAAACAGGGAACATTCTCCTTTTCTTTCCTTTCTGTCATTTCATATTAGTTTTAATGAAAATACTTTGACTTAGTATATCCTGTAGAGAATATGGAAAATATTTCCCTGTAGGTTTTGTTGTTCAGTGGTTATTGAAGAGACAATGGCTAGTTGAATTTTCTTTCTAAGCTATTGATCTTACTGTTATTACACTTAATTAAGTGGGATTTATAGAACGATGTTTTCATCTGTATAGTTTTGATTGGGGGGAAACTTGATGGAAGATTTAATTATTTATTGGAGAAAAACTAAAGGGATATTTTATAGCTTGTTAAGTAAACAACAAAACCTCAATAAAATAAAATAAAATAGTATTTATTTCTCAGACATAAATGAGCATGGAAAACATTATCTAATACAATGTTTCAATCTTGTAAGAAATATTTTTTTAAAATTTCCTATATAACTCAGAACAAGAGTTTTATCTAAATAAAGCAAATAAAATGTGAAATAATGTTTAAAAGAAAAAACTCATTTAAGTTCCACATAATTTTAAGATTGCAGGAAAATTAATAATAATGAATATAGAGAAGAGTTTCAAATAAATATTACAATGGTACAGATTTAAAGATAAATACATTCCATTTGAACATCATAAGGAAGAAAAAGAATGATACCTAACATTATTGTCAGTATTATTAAGAGTTCTTTTTGTAGTCTATATTCCTGACCTTGTTGTTTATGGTTAATTAGCAATATCAATAACAATTTCATTTGTAAGTAAATAATTTTTTAGATGTTTAGCAAATTATGAGTCTGAAATGAATTTCATTCTGAACAATCAGAAAAAAATCTTTTCAATGATCAAGAGGGAGTATATCCTTTAGTCGTAAGAACAAACAAGCTATGTCATCGTAAAATTTAGGCAGATGCATACATTAATAGACTTCAAGGTTAAAATATAGTCTCAAACTATTTTAGAGTAAAGTCAATATAAATATATATTATCAGTGATTCAAAATCATATGTGCTGGAGAAAAAGAAAAGTAAACATGAGCGCAAGAAGTTCTTATTCTACTCTTCACACGAAGAAAATGTCCCTCAACCTTAACTTCATCTTGTTCCTTCAAAAGTTAAGTACAACTTTTAAATTCCCTGACATTTTTCTTTCCCTTATAATTCCCTCAAAAGAAATATAAATGTCCAAATTCTGGGACAGCAATTACTACCATTAGAGAACTCTGTTGGAAGAACTTTATTGTAGTCTGAAGGAAGTTATGATACTAGCACAAAGGCTGTGCTCTGTCATTGGATCTACCAATAGCTTCACAGAAGAAAGATAGTCAGTCTCCTCCAGTGCAGTTTACAGCCCATAAAAATGTGCTAGCAAGTCAACTATGAGTCAGCTCCAATCCATGGTAATGGGAAAATTACTACTAGGAGTGGTTTATGTGCACTAAAGCATGTGTGTGTGTGTGTGTGTGCACGTATTGAGTCTTGTTCTTTGCATGTATGTACCTTAGGTGCGATGGAGTAGGATTCAATGACCCTATCTATGAACAGCCTATCTGAACACTGTCTTATCCCGTGCCATCCTCATAAGCCCTGACATACTCAAGCTCATTGCTGCAGTCACCATGTCAACCCACCAAGTCAAGGGTTGTGTTTGCTTTGTGTTGTGTGTGTTTTTTTTCTCTCTCTCTTCACTGCCCCTCCACCTTCCTAAAAAGGATGTCCCTTTCCAAAAAATAACCTCTTCTAGCAACATGCTTAAAGTATGTGAGAAGAAATTTCATCAACAGAATTACACATTACCATATTGAAAGCCATCAATTCTTCTTCTGTCATACTCATTCATTACCCAGCTCTCAGATGAATATCAAGTGATTTGAGGACCATGTCCTGAATCAGGTACACCTTAATCCTCAAATTGATATAATTACTCTCAGTAGTTTAAAAAAAGTCCCTGGCTACAGAATTTTCTAATACAATACATCTCTTTATTTGACTCATAACAACCCTATGAACAGTAGATCTGAACCTTGTCTTACTCTGTTCCTGAGCTGCCCCGTGAAATTGTCTATTTAGCTCTTTTAATATCTCTTCCCTTTATTTTGGCTATTCGATGCTCTAGTTCAATTTTTAGATTCTCTTCTGATCTCCAGTTTGATTTCTTCTTTCTCTATTTTTGGAGTTATCTTTTGCTCTCATGGTATTGGTTAAACTATTGTCCATCTTAAAGCTACCTTCAATGTATTTGTTTGTTTCAGATTCTATTTCATCCATGCTCTGTGGCTCAACACAGTATAAAGAAATTTTGTTCTGCATTTTTAATCTTTGATGAGAATTCTTGTGTGTAATTTCTAGTCAATATGTTCAATAATGGTAGCTAGGCATCATGTGCTTTTTCTGGCCTCATGATAAAGGAGATAGTTGGTTCTGTAGGTGATTAGTCATACTCTCTATATCCTCCTCCTCCTTCTGACTCTGCCTCTTCTTCTGTTGCTTCAGGTGAATACAAAGCTCTCTTTTTACTGTATAGAGATTTTAACATCTGTGATCTTTTTGAAGTAGATAATAAGTTCTTATTTCTGAGATATCTTTGGGTGTACTGAATTCCTCTAACTTTTTGAATAGTAGCTTAGTTAATCTCTTACTTCATCCAAAAACTCCTCAGAAGCAAATAAACACATACTGAAAAAATGCCACTTTTTGTTTTCTTTTTTACAATTCACATAAGCAATTTAGGGGACACTGGTGGTAGAGTATGCAGTGAGTTACACTGCTAACCCAAAGTTCAGAGAACTCTATCAGGTCAAATTCATAAGGTCAGATCCATGCAAGAAAAGTGAGAAGACTCCTATTATTTCATTTTACAACCAGATGGAGGGAAACTATGAATCAGAACTGAATCAATAGTCAGGAGTTCAGTTGAGTTAAGGGTTTTATGAAAGATAAATTTTAGTACCATAGGTTTCAAGTTTCCTACTTAGCCTCAATTTTCAATACTGAGAGATGCTGTGAGAAAAATTTCAAGTGATCCAGGAAACATTAGAAGAAGACGGAGCGAATACACAAGTCACTATCTCAAAAAGAAGTGGTCAACACTGAAATATCTCAGGAAGCAATATTTGAGTGAGTAGGAGGCAATGCTAATGAGGGGAAAAGTTCAGTTGGCACAGAAGACAAGATCAAAATATAAGGCCACAAGAATCAGTGGCCTTTCAATTGGCACATTTCAAGTAAAAGATGAATGGACTGAGAAATTATGGTACATTCACACAAAGGAATACTATGCAGCATGCAGGAGCAATCATTTTTTAAATTGCTACCTAACTTGAGAGGGACTGGAAAGCATTATGCTAAGTGAAATAACTAAGTCTCATAAGGGCAAATCTGTTGTCAGAAACCTATCCAAATTACTGAGGAGTTATGATGTCAGTTTAAAACTATGATGTCTCCAATACAAGTCATGGTTTTTCAAATTATGTCCTATGTATCAGAAAGCTGGACAATGAAGAATAATGACTGAAAAAGAACCAATGCCTCTGAATTAAAGAAAAGTACTAAATATCCCACTGATTTTGAAAATAACAGTTTATTCCTTTGGAGAAAATGCACCCACAATGCTTCTTCAAGACAATGATGGAGAAGATCAGTCTCACATACTTTGAGTATGTTGTTAGGATAGACTGTTACTTAGAAAGGGACCTCATGCTTGGAAAGGTCAGTATAAAGGGAAGAAGACCCTCAGCAAGTTGGATTGATACAGTTACTGAGGCAATGAGTTGAAGTATGTCAGAGATGATAAGAATGGCGTAGGATAGGACAGGGTTTCGATCTGTGCTCCATAGGGTCAATATGAACTGTAAATGAATCTATAGCACCTAACAACAACAATGTACAACAGAGAATTGCACTGCTGACTTAAACGCCATGCTTTTCTGTGGTTTAAATCTACGAGCCACTCCTTGGGAGAAAGATAGACAGTCTCTTCTCATATGCTTTAGAGCATAAAAACCTTTTGGAGAAAAATCGAGGAGTTGGAACTGACTTTATAAAAAAAAAAGCAAAAACAAAATGAGAGACAGAAATGTACAACTGAATGAATCATTGTTCAATTTTGTACCACTCTCACAATCACTACTATGCTTTAGTCCATTGTTACAATCACTATGTTAACAAGAAGCACCAATTTCGGGTGATGACTAAGATTTTGCATGGATGTGAAGTCCTTTTAGATCATCTAGTAAGTGAAATAAAATATGTGGATAAAATGTGTTTCATATACTCATTTTTCAGGAAAGAAATGGTGTCACATATGGCATTACTACATATGGGAAATGATTACTGCTTTGATTCTCCCTCCTGTGAAAACATATGCAACTGATTGACACAACAGAATGTACACAAAGGGTGGCCAAGAAGAAAAGAGAAAATGTTCATATGTAAATAATGTTTTTACATTAGGGGCTGTAGAGTCAGAATATTGGTTGGCATCATTCTGCTCAGGTACATAAAGTTCTAACTTTCTGCCTGCCAGAGGTCAAGAGAGATGCAAAATAAACCAGTCAGCCCTTCACTGGCAAGAGAGATCAGAGACAGAAATAGAAAACAAAGAGCTTCTGAAAGGAAAATGAGCACTTACCTGTACTGAAATAATGCAAAATAAAATGAACATTTTATTAGAGATTTGCATTTCCAATTTCAGATTTACAAATTATTATTTAACTGTATTAGGACAAAATTATCAAAATAGCACCTAGACATTATAGACAGACAGAAATTATGTGATCTATGAAAACTATTTACAAACCAACCATAATCACAATTAAAAGTAAAGCTTTTCTTTTTTAAAAAATTCATTTTCTTCAGAAGGTTCTTGCTTGTGCTAATGTTTCAATGTTTTCTTAAAGTGTAAGTCAAACAAGTTCAACAAATATTGGCAAATAAATAAGGTATTTGATGCATCAAGTAAAATGCAGTGGTTGCAGAAGTAATTTTACTGTGCTGGAATTTATTTAAGACTGAACTACTTTCAGCAGAACAATTGTTCATTTCTGTTTTCCTGTATCTCATATGCATTAATATGTTGTTCTTCATTATTATTAATAAAATCAATATGTAGTTTCTGAGTCAGCATACCTGTGTTGCAGCAAAGATGTGCCAGGATCTTTATATATTTTTTATCTGTAGAATATTATTTTTCAGTGGAATACATTTTTACAGAATACTTAAATAATAAGTAAATTAAAGTGAAATTTCTTTAAAAAAAAAGCCCTCAACCTCATCTTCTCCATAAAAGTTGTTGTTATGTGCCGTTGAGTTGCCTGTGATTCATAGTGACTCTATGTACAATAGCTCTGAATTCTACCCTGTCCTGAGCCAGTCTCACTGATTCGGATACACATACCCTCATTTCCCTAGTGATTGTATCACTACATCTCATCTGGGTCTTCATATCCTGTGCTGTTCCTCCACCCCTCAGAAAATGATGTCTTTCCCCAAGGATCAGTCGCTCCTGGCCACATGCCCAAAGTGTGTGAGATGGAGCTTCAAAATCCTAGTTTCCAAAGAGAAATTGTTTCACCCCTTCAAGACAGACCTGTTTGTTTTCTTGGCAGTCCATGGTATGTTCAAGATTCTTCTCCACACCCCAACTCAAAGGCACCAATTTTTCTCCTGTCATCCTTAGTCATAGTTCAGCTCTTGGAAGCCTAACAAGTAATTGCGAAGACCATGGACTGTATCAGGTACACATTAGTCTCTAGACTGACATGATTGCTTCTCAGTACTCTGGAAAGTTTCCTGACAGCAGATTTACCTAATGCAATTCACCTTTTGATTTCCTGACTGCTGGCACAAAGAGTGTTGATTATGGTGGTGAGCAAGCTGTAACTGTTAACCTCAGTTTCTTCTCCATCTATCATGGTGCTGCCAACTGGCCCAGTGGTAAGAATCTTTGTCTTTTTGATGTTGAGGTTCACTCTATATTGAAGACTACAGTCCTTGACCTTCTGCAGCAGGAAACTCTCCTCAGAATAGAGTAGGGAAATGAGAGTGCATCAGGGATGAGTCCTGTCTCTACATCTTTTCAATATATATGCAGAATAGATCATTCAGGAGGTTGGGGTTTATGGGTAGGAATGTGGCATCAGGATTGGAGGAAGAGTCATCAACCTACATTATGCTGATAACATAATTTTGCTTCAATCCATGAAAGTACAGGTTGGAAAATTATTAGAATTCTAGAAGGATGCTTTTGAGTTGTGGTGTTGGCAAAAAACCCTGGTTATCCTACAGGCTCCCAAAGGAACAAAATAAAAAGTCTCAGATGGAGAAAGTGCAATCAAGGTACTCTTTAAATGGTGATACATCATCTCTCATATTCTGGGCATGTTGTCAGAAGGGTCCAATCTTTGGAAATGACATTATGCTGGGGAAAGTGGAGGGTCAGTCAAAGAGAGGAAGATCATCAATAAGATGAACTGACAGAGTAACCTAACGAGATTGAGCATGGTGAAGATAGTGAGGAAGTCAAAGGATTAGGCAAGATTTCTATCTCTTGTTCACCCCCATGAGTCATAGTCAACCGGAGATAGATAAACTTGAATATAGCTCTGGTAGCTTAAAGCATTGTGCATAATTGAAAGGTTCAAACTCACTACAAAGTCCAGAAGGAAAAGAGTGTATAGCAAAGATAATACTTAAAATGTACACTTTGGTGAAAGTGGGCTGAGACTCAATTGGCATCAACAACAAAGAGAAGAGAGGGTATTTATCCATTCTGTGCTGGCAGGTTGGGGGAAGTCACAACAAGTTCAAGGGCCTTGGGCCATTTTTCCATTTTCAGAACTCCTTGTTCAACTATCAACTATTTCCTGGAATGGGTCATGGAATTGTGTCTAAATGTAAACATTAATTAGATTATTTACTATTTCCTATAACACAAAGACACATTTTGGAAGAGTCAGAAGTCAGCCAAATGAAATCCCTTTGGTTTCCACCTTACTTGGCTAACGAAAAGATATGAGGTTCAAACTTCACATTACTTCAGGAAGAAAGATAGAGAGGCTCCTATAAAGATGTACATTCTCTGAAATCCAATAAAGGATCACTGTGAATAAGATTCTATTAGATGGCAATGGATTTAGCTTGTTGTTGTTATGTGCTGTCAAGTCAACTGCAACTCATAGCGACCCTATATATAACAGCTCTGAAGCCTGCCCTGTCCTGAGCCAGTCTTACTCTGACGCACCTACTCCCAATGCCCCAGTTACTGTATAAATCCATCTCATCCAAAGTCTCCTGTAAGACTCTTTTCTAGCACCCCTACTCAATTCTTCTGTCATCTTTAGTCATTGTCAAGCTCTCTAATGTATAGCAAGTAATTGTGAAGATCATGGCCTGGATCAGATGTACCTTAGTCTCTAGACTGACATTATTGCTTCTCCATACTCTGGAGAGGTCCCTGATAACAGATTTTTCCAGTGCAATTCATCTTGATTCCTTGACGGCTGGCGCCAAGACTATTGATTGTGGAGTAGAGCAAGCTGTAACTGTTAAAAACCACAGTTTCTTCTCCATCTGTCATGGTGCTATCAATTGGCCCAGTGGTAAGAATCTTCGTCTTCTTTATGTTGAGTTTCAATCCATATTGAAGGCTACAGCCCTTGCTTTTTATTCTTGTGAGGTGCTTTTGAGTCGAGTATGACTCTTAGCAAGCATACGGAAAAGATCTGAACCCTATTCTATCCTGTGCCATCCTCATACTTCCTGACACACAAAAGTCTGTTGTGGCAGTCACTGTGTCAATCCACCTACTTGAGTGTCTTCTTCTTTGCTTCACCCTTCTCAACATCATGTTCCTCTCCAAGGAACAATACCTCCTAGCAACATGCCCAAAATATGCGTGGCAAAGCTTCATCATTCCTCCAAAGACCACTCCAGCTGCACCCTCTCTAAGATACATAGGTTTGTTCTCTTGGCTGTCCATGGAATGTTCCATGCTCTTCTCTACCACCACAGATCAAAGTTGTCAATTCTTTTTTTCTCATCCTTATTCATTGTCCAGCTCTCAGATGCAAAGCTAGTAATTGGAAAAACTATGGCCTGAATCAGAAGCACTTAACCCTCAAATTGACATCATTACCCCTCAATAACTCGGAGAGGTCTCTAACTGCGCAGTCCTTGGTTAAAGAGACTTTACTCTTTCTATCAGTTATACTATTACACTTTAAGTGTAAGCTGTGTCTCATCAGTGGGCTGGTGTTAGAGTTAGTTAACATGACGAATAAGAAAATTTGGTATAAACATTGGTAAATAATTCTTATTTATTATTACATTTAAAATATAAACAAAAGTGTGTCATTTTGTGGTTATGATGAGTCATTACAATTACAACTCAAAGGGAAAATGTTATCTGAGCCAGTGTTTTATTATACAGTTCTAGGCTATCATTGTCATATTCACTACTCATGAATGTGTTTTTACTAGAATTTCTTGAGAAAAACAAAAAGCAAAGCAATTATGCAGCGGTACATGCTTGCAGTGAAATGATATGCTGATGAAATCCAAACTTAAGGAATTTGGTTGTCCCAATAAATTTTGCTTCTTACAAGAATACATGGGAAATCTGTTAAAATTTATGCTGTCAAATGGTTCCAGAAAGAAGAAAGAGTATAATGGCAGCTTTGATACTTACTCCTGGAGGTGAGAAATTTGCATTCTGATTTTTCTTTACCATTGCTATTTTATCTTAGTATAAGGAATGGATTTTGTAAGGGAAATAGTACTTATTTATGGCATAGGAAGTGACTAAGATAATGATATCTCTCAGTTACATCACAATTTTATAGATTGAAATGTATACAATTTCAAATATAATTGTTGCAGTATACATGTAAGAGGTGTGTGTGTGTGTGTGTGTGTGTGTGTGTGTGTGTGCCTGTGTAAGATAAGACACTGGGAATGTCTCTATAGAATACTAGTAGAGGAATATTACTTGTCTTCCCCAAAATACATGTATATGATGATTTAATATAGAACTTATATAATGATCCCACATTGTTTGATGAATGAAATAGATAAAAAACTTTAAAGGTACAATGCACCATAGCTCTGATCCAACCTATGAGAGTTTTGTCTATGGTGTGACCTGTAGCACCTTTTATTTCATTAGAGACAAAGAGGAAAGGAAGGGAACCTAGGACCACAAAGAAAAAATTTTCAGGAGTAGAATATGCCCTTTTGGACTCAGCTTTCTATGTGAAAAAGGTTAGTATACCTGAAGATATCAATTCTAACTCGATGGTAATTAGAATTTTTTAATAATTTGTTTTGTTTTAATTTCTTTAAAGTATTCATCTCAAAAGAATATACACAGAGATGAGAAAAGAAAATATTCCAAATTTTTGCAACCCATCTTAACTTAAATACTATTTTATCAATGGTTGTGACGGCCAGAGTGCTTGGATTTGAATCTCAGTGTTATGACTCACGCACAGTCTCTGTTATTTTAACATGATCTTAAATACCTCTAAGCCTAAATATCTTCTCATATGTCTTGATCTCTCTCTCTCTCTCTCTCATTGTTATTAATTTGGAACTGAGTCGCATCTGATCATGCAGTGAGTTTTCAGAAGTTGTATATCACATGGCAAAAGATTACCTATATTTCTCCCATGCTGCCACTGGTGAATTTGAAACATCAGAGAGGCACCACCGTTGGATTAACAATACAACTCCCTGTAGACCCCATCACCAAAGCTCCCTGTGTTAAGTGCATCAGCATCTAATGCCTATGTTATTTTAGTTGTTTGAGAATCAGTTTTGACCATTTTGTTTTGTTGTTTTCATCAAGTCACTTGCAACTCATAGTGAACCTATGTAGAACAGCTCTGAACCTTGCTCTATCCTGAAACAACTTCATTATTTCCAACACATCTGCCCCAGTTATGCTAATCACTGAGTCAATCCTTCTTATCCAGGGTCTCCCTCTCTTGCTCTGTCCCTCCACCTTTCCAAACATTAAGTCCTCCAATGATTCGTCCATCTTGGCAACATGCTCGAAGTATGAGAGACAAAGCTTCAAAAGGAAGCAGAAAATATATTTATATATGTTTTATTGATTATGCAAAAGAACTCAGCTGTGTAGATCATAATAAATGGTGGGTAACATTGAAAAAAGAGATCCTTGCCTCCAAAGAGAAAGGCTGGTTTCACCTTCTCCAGGACAAACCTGTTTGTTCTCTTAGCAGTCCATGGTATAGTCAGTATTTCTACAGCTCAAAGGCATTTCTTCTTCTGTCATCCTTAACATTGTACAGCTCTCTGATGCATAGCAAGTAATTGTAAAGACCATGGCCTGGATAAGGCACATCTTAGTATCTAGATGGACATCATTGCTCTTTAGCACTTTGGAGGGGTCTCTGACAGCAGATTTTTCCAATGCAATTGTCTCTTGAATTACTAGCTGCTGATACTAAGAGTATTGATTGTAAAATTAAACATGCTGAATCTGTTGACAATCTCAGTCTCTTATCTGTCTATCATGATGCCGCCAATTGGCCCAATGATGACAATTTTGTCTTCTTGATATTGAGCCTCATTGAAGGCTGCAGTCCTTGAACTTCTGTGGTAAATGCTTCATGTCCTCTTCAGTTTCAGCAAGTATGGAACTGTCATCTGCATAACTTAGGTTGTCGCTGAATCTTGCTCTAATCTTGACGACACATTCCTCCTCATAGAGCCCAGCCTCCTAAATGTTCTGTTCTGCATATAGATTGAAAGGGTATGGATATAAGATACATCCCTGGTGTGCACATGTCCTGATTATGATTCATACAGTGTTTTCTTGCTCTGTTCTGATGAATCTCTCCTGTTCCAAAAATAATTTTCACATAAGTACAATCATGTGTTCTAGGATTACCATTTTTCTAAAAGTTAGCCACAGTTTGTTGTGATCCATACAGTCAAATGCCTTTACATAGTCATTGAAATGCAGATAGACATCCCTCTGGTACTCTCTGCTTTCATCTAAGATTCACCTAGTATTAACTATAACACCCCTATTTCCACCACCTCTTCTAAACCCATCCTGCACATCTGGCTGTTCTCTGTTACAGGAGGCTTTAATTTTGCTAAATACAATTATGAAACCATTATCATTATAAAGTGACTGTTTGAGTCTATTAGTCTTGTTATAAAGTTCAGAATTATGGCTTAATTTTAAGAAACTTGTTCAAGTTCACAGATCTGATAAGAGCTAAAAACAGTATTCAAGATTAAATTGTGATATTTGTAGAGTTAGAGTCATGCCTACATAATTGTATTTATAATACAAGACCAAATAGAATAAAAAGTTGATCTTACTTAACCCTCTAAGCCATGAAGATCTAATTTCAGGAGAATGTAGGTTGTGGGGCTACACAAATAACTTATTCTCAACTACTAATCTAAAGGTTTATGGTTCAAAACAATCAGTAGAAACACAACCTAAAGTCCTGTTGATTTGCGTCCTTAAAGATTACAGCCAAGAAAACTTATGGAGACATTCTACCTGTTACATATAAACCCAACATGAATCAACTCATTGGAGTTGATGTTTGCTTGTATTTTTTTATCTTTCCAAACAATTCTTCAGCAGTTGTCATCTACATTATATGCTGATACCATAAGAGATATTTTATGGCTTTCACAAAAGTGAAGAAGTTTCTGGTTGTGTCTTAGACTATTCAGAAATGGTCTTTCATTCTCATTTTTCCAAGTCAAACTAATTGAGTATGGTTTCAAAATTCATGCTAATATTTTAAACAAGAGAGAGAGAGAGAGAGAGAGAGAGAGAGAGAGAGAGAGAGAGAGAGAATGATAGCAGTGTGAGGACTATTGTATGCCTGATTCAGGTCATGTTCATTTTAATCACTTGCTATGCATCCGAGAGCTGGACAATACGTAAGAATGCCAGAAAAAGAATACATGCTTTTGAACTGTGGCATTGGAGAAGAGTTTTGAATATCTCAGACTTTCAAAAGAATGAATAGATATGTGTTAGAGAAGGTGCAGCCATTGTTCTCCTTGGAGGTAAAGAAGCTTTATTTCATATATTTTGGACATGTTGCTAGGAAAAGTTATTCTTTAGAGAGGGACATCATGCTTGGAAAAGTAGAGGAACAGCAAAAGAGAGGACTCTCAACCAGGTGAATTAACACAATGACTATAGTAATGGGCTTGATTGAGTATATTGTAAAGTGTAAACCAACTTTATGACTAGGATTTAAATGCTTATCACTTTTTAACCACTCAGTAATGCCTTAATATAGTATAAAATCTTTAAAGATATTAATAGTTACACATTCAACTACTCTCCTTCTTAAACCTATCTCATTGCTGGTAAAAGAATAAACTATAGAACTTTTACCTCGATTTCTTTAAGATTCTAAATAATCTGATCATTTCAGAATGATCATTTCTAAATAATTCTGATCATTTCACAATGTTCATCTTATCTAGTTCTCCGTCCTCTCCCATAATTTCTTCAGACAATTTTATAAATTTGGATTCTTTTGTAAGCTTCAAACACTGATCTAGCTCTAAGTCAGGGCCTTTATACTTGTCCATTTATGTCTGCAGCACTTTTCACCTTTTTCTCTCCATTATTGGCTCTATCTCATTATTCAGAGCTCATTAAGATTTCACTTCCTCCAAGAGGACTTTCTTGATCATATGCTAAGGTCTGATAAAAGTACATCCCCTCCTGATGACATGACCCTATTTTGAGTTTCCCCACATACATATTGTCGTTGTTATGTGCTGTTGAGTCGCTTGTGACTAATATTGCATTCTAAAAATTTCCATTGTTCTTTCCTAGATTATAAACTCTACATTGCTTGCCTCATGTTTATTTGCTCATTGCAGGTGTCCCTAACACTTAGAAGAATGTCTTCTATGTAACGGGTTTTTAAATAAATAGGGGATAAGCAATGCAACCATGTTCTGTTGCTATGTAATCTAAAATGTCTGACAGCCAATTATAATCCAAATCATTTCTTAGCAAATATCTTTTTAACAAGAGAGGTAATGCTTGTTCAGCTTGTTTATTCAGTCTGTTTACTGGAATATCACAGAGGTCACTAGTCATATTAGGAGTTTTCTAGTCAAAAACATGAAGATAAGACATTAAGCTGGAAATAATATTAAAAATCCAAAGAAAACTGTATAGTAGAAACAAAAGTAGTAGATAAGCAGTAATTCAGTTATGTCTCTATTATCTGTGCTAATGAAGAGGAGAAATGAAACAGATGATCCATAACAACAGATAATGAAAAACTATTTGCATTTAGCTCTGGGTTGCACTATCCAGAGTCTCTTAACTTGTAAACAGGTTATGTTCAGAAAGGTCATTTGTAAATAGGTTATTTTGGACTCAGAAGGCATTTTTCCTTAGAAATAATGTAGCTGACTTATGGCTAATAATATTTAGAAACTAAAATGCAAGTGAGAGCATCATTTATATTATTTGTGGTGAAAAATAGCTTTTCAGTTTCCAAATGGCAAAGTCTGAAATATATTCTCACTCTCAACAATGTCTGTCTCTATTCATCCATTTCAGAGGAAGCAGTTGTCTCTGCTCTCTTTTGTCCAGAACAGTTAGTTTGCAATCCAAAGACAGATGTGAGGATAAGGGAGGGTGAAGTTGCAGAGTTTGGGAGACAGTCTTAGTTCTATAGTCCTGTTGTTGCAGACATGTAAGTGGATGGTTTTAAAGAATAAAAATTTATTTTCTCAAAGTTTGAAAATTCAGTAAATTCATTGAGCAATTTCTAATTCATATTGTTGCTGTTAAGTGCCATCAAGTTGACTAAGACTAATAGCAAACCTATGAACAAGAGATCTAAATCTTGCCATACCCTGCACCATGTGTTGACGGTATTCTTCTCTCTTTGGCAGAGCCTCTAACTTTCCCAGCATAATATCTCTCTCTAAAGATTTGTTCCTACTTAAAATATTTGAAAAGTAAATAAAAAAAAGTTTGACTATCCTTGCCTTTAAGGAGCACTAAGATTGCACTTGCTTCAGGACAGATTTGTGTGTTCATTGGGACGTTCATGGTATATTCAAGACTCTTTCCCATTCTCACAATTCAAAGACATGGCTTCTTTTCAGACAGTTATTCCCCTAATCTGCTCTGATTCAATGCTCATTATATATGCATTCTTTTCATATTTTCTCCTCAGCCCCCCATGTTAGTCCTATGTTATAACAGCAGTGTTATGTATGACCACGATCTGACACAAGGGATACCTTGCAAACTGGACTAGGAGAGGGAGTAGGAAGGGAGAGGAAGAAAATGTGCAAATATTAATGATTAATTATAAAAAGTATACAGTATAGCTCTTACATACACATGCATCCACCCAAAAAAGAAAACTCAAAAGGGTTGAGGCGGTGTATAAAATAGATATAATAAAACAATTTTAAATAAGGGGAAGGGGAAAAGGCATAGATTCTTCTTCAGGCTTTCTTATTCATCATCCAATATTCATATACTTTGGAAAAAAATTGAAAATACTACATCTAGGATCACTTTAACATTTAAACTGACCTCTTTTCTTTTTATAACTTTGAATAGCCACTTGACAGCAGATTTCATCAATGCTACATATCTTTATTTCTTGACTGCTGCTGCTGTTATTAGGTGTCAATGAGTTGAGCACAACTCATAGAGACCCTATGAACAAAAGATCTGAACTCTATCCTGTACCATCATCACACTTCCTGCTATGCATGAGCTCATTGTGGCAGTCACTGCCATCAGTTCAGCTGGTCAAGAGTCTAAATCCTTTGTCGACCCTCCACCCTTCCTAGCATCATACCCTTCTCCAAGGAGTACCCACTTCTAGCAACATACCCAAAGTATATGAGGCAAAACCTCATCAATCTTGCCTCCAAAGAGCACATCAACTTCACCCTCTCCAGGACATATTTGTTTTGTCAGTGATCTTCCCCAACACCACAGCTCAAAGGCATCAATTCTTCTCCTGCCGTCCTTATTCACTGTCTGGCTCTCAGAAGCACGATAAGTGATCAGAAAGACTATGGCCTAAATCAGATGCATTTTAGGTTCTCAACTGACATAATTACTCTTAAAAAATTTGGAGAAGTATATAACTGCAGATTTTCCCCGTGCCATTTGTCTCCTTGTTTCCTGACTACTGGTACTAAGAAAGTTAATTACCAATCCAAGCAAGATAAAATTGTAGACAGTTTCAATGTTTTTTCTCCATCCATCATGATGTTGTCTATCAGTCCAGGAGTGAGAATCTTTGTTTCCTTGACATTTAGATGCAATACATACTCTAGGCTGTATTCTTTGATCTTCTGCAACAAGAGCATCAAGTCTTCCACACTTTCAGCAAGCACGGTTGTGACATCTGCATAACAGAGGTTATTGATGAGTCTTCTTCCAATCTTTATGCCACATTTCTCTTCATAGAGACCATCTTCTCAAGTAATTCGTTCAGAATACAGACTGAATATAGAGAATATAGACATGATACACTCCCTTCTTAATTTTAAACCATGCATTGTTCCCCTTCTTTATTTTAACCACAGTCTTCTGGTCCAGATACAGATTTTTCCTGAGCATAATTAAGTACTCTAGGACTCTCATCCATTCTCAATGCCTGTTGGGGAATATTAGGGAGGAGGAGGAGGCCTCTGGCTGGGACAGATCACTGAGCTCCAGACAAGTGCAAGCCTAAGATGGCTTCTCCATCTGTTGAGCTGGAAGTGGTCTGTGCTGAACTGAGGTTCTCCTGTCCAATACGCATATACCACATCTACAAGTCCACTCCATCCTGTCTTCTGTGTGATGTGTCTCCATAGTACTTACTGCTGTCAAGGTGTCACTGCTCTTCTTTGGCAAATGGACAGCAACAAATACCAGCCAAACTTGTTTTGCTCCAGAGTCAAATGCCTTTGCATAGTCAATAAAGCACAAATAGACATTCTTCTGGTATTCTT
>NW_006399955.1:4435460-4436326 GCF_000299155.1 Elephantulus edwardii
ATGAGAACTGAGGTACACACTCAGATTTGTACACTAATGTTCATAGCAGAATTACTCACCTTTGAAAGAACATGGAAAGAGCCCAAATTACCAATCATAATTGAATGTATTGAGAAATTATGCTACATTCACATGATGAAATATTACATAGCATTTAGGAACAATGATTTTGTAAATCACTAACTAACCTGGGAGGAACTGGAGAACATTATGCTAACTGAGCTAACTCAATCTCATAAGGACAAACATTGTATAAGATGTTAATGTAGTATTTGTATGAGGATCCAAGGGGGGGCGCAAAGAAGGAGCAGAGTGGTGAGGATTGTTGGGGGGAGGGCTAATCATTGATGGGTGGAGAGAGGAGTGAGTAAATGAAATGGGAAAGATCTGGTGTGAAAAACGATGTATACACTTTGAAAGTAAACCAGTATAAAAAAAATTTTATTTAAATTAAAAAAAAAACAAACCCTGAATAAACAATTATGAAGAGTAGAGGAGCACAGATAGTTGCAGAGGTAGTAGAAAAGCCTATATTGGAAGTCAGTCAAAACAAGGAAAAAATAATATCAAACATCCTTCATTAATTAGAACATGAAATATATGTACCTTGAATGTTGGAAAACTAGAAATTATGAAACTTGAAATGGAGCACATGAACATTGACATACTTGGCATTAATAAGATGAAGTGGACTTTCACAGATGAGAGCCACAGATAGGCAAGGGAATAGAGAGGAAGCTCCCAATCACTTGCTTTAAGTGTGGATTTCAAGGACACTTGGCCAAGAGTGGCCCACATCAGGTCCTTGTGGCTGACAGGGCTGACAGGCCCCAGCTCCCTGCTGGAAACAAAGGAGGATGCTTCAA
>NW_006399955.1:4437336-4445074 GCF_000299155.1 Elephantulus edwardii
GAAAAAGAAGATGAAGTGGACTGGTTTTGGCCACTTAGAATCAGATACTCATAAGATATACTATGCTTGGAATGAAAAACAAACATAAAAAAAGTTGCATTCATAGTAAAAAAAATCAGTCTAAAGTTCTATCCTGAAATGCAATGTTGTGAGTGATAGGATATTATTCATGTACTTACAAGGAAGTCTCATTAATACAACTCTTATTCAAATATATGCTCCTACATTTAAAGCCAAAAAGGAAGAAATTTTTTTACCAAATATTGCAGTTCAGAATTGACCAAATATGAAATCAAGATGTGTTAATGATAATTGGTGATTAAAATGCAAAAGTTGGAAACAGTTAAAAACGAATAGTAGCTGGAAAATATGGGGTTGGTGATAGAAATGAGACCGGAAATAGAATGAAATAGAAGAGACTAGAAATAGAGGTCTACACAAACCAATATATTATCTTGAATCTATTCCATCTGAATTTCAAAGTTATATTAAAAATTGGTCTGAAGCCTTGAACACCAATGATTGAAGATCAGATGGGTTGTGGGATATTATTCATGAAAAAAACAAATGATCATTACAAAGACAGAGGAGAAAGGAAAAAAACCAAGACAGATGTCAGAAGAGACTCTAAAAATTACACTAGAGCATCAGGAAGCCAAAACAAAGGGAAAACATGCCAAAGTAAAAGAGCTGAACAGATTTCATAGGTCAGTCCAAGAAGACAAACCAAAGTGTTATAACAGAATATGCAGAGGCCTGGAATTGGAGAATAAAAAGGGGAAAACCGCAGTCTGTGTTTCTCAAGCTGAGAGAATTGAAAAACAAATTTAAGCCTCAAGTTGCAATATCGAAAGATGCTGTGGGCAATATTTGAATGACCCAGAAAGCATCAAAAGAAAAATGGAAGAAATATACAAAATCACAATCAGAAACAACAGAAACATTTTAGGAAGTACCATATGAAAAGGAGCCAATGATAATAAAGGAGGAAGTGGAGCTGCATCCAATGCACTGGCAAAAAATAAAGCCCCAGGTATCGACGGGATACCAATTAACTTGTTTTAATTAAGAGACACAACCCTAGATGTGCTCACCAGTCTATGCCAGGAAATTTGGAGGATAGCTATGTAGCCAACAGATTGCTTTCATTCCCAAAAGGGGTGATCCAACAGAGTGTGAAAGTTATTGAATAATATCACATACAAGCAAATTACTGCTGAATATCATTAAAAAATGGTTAGAAAAGTACATAGATAGGGAACTGCTAGAAGTTCGAGCAGGAAACAGAAGAGGTCGTGGCATCAGGGATATCGTTGCTGATGTCAAGTGGATCCAGCCAAAAAGTAAATGATACCAGGAGAATGTCTATTTATGCTTTATTAATTATGCAAAGGCATTGACTTTGTAAATCATAACAAGTTAGGTCTAACATTAAGAAAAATGGGAATCCTAGAGCACTTAATTGTGCTCATGCAAAGCCTATACTTAGACCGAGGCTGTTGTACAGAAAAAGCAAGGGAACACTATTATTTTTATATGCCGTTGAGTCGCCTGTGACAACAGCTCTGAACCCTGCTTTATCCTGAGCCAGTCTCACTGACTGACACACCTACCTCTATTGCCCCAATTATCATCTCAGTCCCTCTTACCTGAGTCATCCTCCCCTGTGATGTCCCGCCATCCTTTCAAGAATGATGTGTTTCTCCAATCCTGGTCCCTCTTGGACATGTGCCCAAATTATTTGAGACAAACCTTCAAAATCCTAGTTGCCATGGGTAAACTTGGTTTTAGCTTCTACAACACAAACTTATTAGTTCTCCTGGTGGTGCATGGTATGTTCAGTACTCTCCTCCAGCACCACAACTCAAAGATATCAGTTCTTCTGTAATCCTTAGTCATTGTCCAGCTGTCTGATGCATAGCAAGGAATTGGGAAAACATAGCCTGGATCAGCCACATTTTAGACTCAAGACTGACTTAATTCTTCTTCAGCAGTCTAGATAAGTCCCTGAGATCAGACTTCCCTAAAGCAATTTATTTGTCTTTTGATTTCCTGACTGCTGGTGCCAAGAATGAAAGTCCAAGTCATTTAAGATAGGTATGTGGAAAGGAAAAAAACACACACACACACAAGATAACACTGAATTTTAATATCTTGGGCAGTTATTGTCTAAGGAGAAAGATGCTATATTGAGGCATTTGCACATGGAAGAAGAAGAAGTTAAGGAAAAAACTAATGAAAATCATAGCTTTAATTTCAGACCATATATTCATCATGACTATACTGCTATTTGACATAATGGAAAAGTGTATACAGACAGATGTGGAGTCTAGGACAGATATTGACAGCATCCACAGCAGGTAAGAGGACCTATAAGCACCAGCTCTGTTTTCTCATGAAATAGAGGTAAATTTTTGGCCTCTATGTCCACAGACCATTCTTCTGCAAAGATTGGTGAACACATTTAAGGCCAATTTGAAGCTTGATCTTGACAGTGTTTATCCCTATCTCATTGTATCAGAAGACTAAAGACTGTGAAATATGGAACTATAACAAGAAACTCATCATACTATTCCAAGAGGGATTTTTGGTTTTTTGGTCTGGTTTTGGTTTTGGGGTATTTTTTTTATTTTGTGGGCTTTTTTATTTTGGTTTTTTTTTTTTCCTTTTTTTTGGTTGTGGTCATTTTTGTGGGTTTTTGTTTCTTTGTTTTCTTTTTTTATACCCACTTGTTCTGAGTTCTCAAGGAGTCAAAGCCGGTAAGCATTTCTGGCAGGTTGAAATGACAGGTACAGATTGATGGGCCCTTGGTGTGTGTGAAAATTCCTTAGCCATTGAGCCTAGTCCATCATCAGCTACAGAGGATAAATGCTGGGAAATGGACCATTGCAACAGTAGATTTGGTCCATATGATATATGTAAACTGATTAAGGTTGGGTGGTTTGTTTTGTTGTTGTTGCTGTTGTTGTTTTATTTTGAGACAGGAGAGCTTTCATCTTATAATATGCAAACTAGAACCCTTGTTATAGAATCACTGACACTTTTACAGAGAAACTTTGGCCTTATTTCTCCACTGGAACATCTTTAAACACTCTTTACAATTTGTAAATGCCCCGAAGTATGGTGAAGGACTCTAAACTTGTATTTTTAATTCTGTATATTATGGAAGAATTTCAGCTTGCTTTTGAAATTTTTTCTAGTTTCAAAATAATATCAGAAGAGCTATTATATTTTCAATGTAAGAGGAAGTAAAATATCTTATTGTTATCATCTCAAAATTAATGATGACATTTGTTATGTGTATTTCACAAGAAAAAGAAATAAATAAACTACCAAATAAAAAAATTAATAAGGGAGTGTGGTCAGAGTGAGTTGTCTTCTCTCTCCATACCTATTCAATCCGTATGCTCAGCAAATTATTTTGAGAAGTGGGATTCTATGGAGATGAATGGTCATCAGGATTGGAGGGAGACTCATCAATAACTTGTGTTATGCAGATGATACAACCTTGCTTGCTATTAGTGATGGAGTGTGGAGTTTCTCTCTCAATATGGCTTTCTAGTGTAGATGAGTGACTATGTGTAGGGGTGGGACTGTGCAAGTGAGGTGTGTTAGCCTATCAAAAAAAGTATTGGCCATATGCTATTCCACAAGGGGATTGGCTTGTCTCAACAATCTACAAGAGGATTGCCTAGTCTCACCAATAAATTGAAAGACTCTAGCTTCAGAGAATAGGAATTCTTCCCACACCAGAAGAGATTCTTCACCTCACCAGAGAAGAGAGACATCCCCAAACTTGTTCAGGATAGTAACATCAGCAGGTGCTAAACTGGAGAAATGGATGTGAGATGGGAGTCTGGGGTAGGGGGAAAGCCAGTACTGGCAGGACTGAGAACTTGGTTGGGCAATTAGAGCTACGAGGCTGAAGGCTGATGTGCCTGCATGTACATTATGGAAGCTTTATTGACTGCATTTTGTTATTAATCTTAATTAGAACTTTTTTAACTCCCTCAGTGTGGATGTATGTAGTCTGTAAACGAGCACATCAAATTTCTGACCAGCCAACCAGTAAGATTAGTGTCAAGATGAATAGAAAGAGGCATGGGTGTGTGGGGGACAAGTCTGAGCTCATGGTAGTTGATTTTGTGTTATTGATGTTGTGGGCAGGGGTAGTTTCCCCCTTGACCTTGATAAATTTGTTTATATAGGATCAATAGTCAGAAAACATGGATATGCTGACAGAAATGAGGCTTGAGATAGAATCATGGAATTCTGCTTAATCAATGATTTCTTAATTGCAAATACTTTTTATAAGATACATAAATGCACATCATATGCATGAATTTCACCTGATGGTATGCATAAGAATCAAAAATTACATCTGTGGAAATGATCACTGGAGGAGATCAACGTCTTCTGTGAAAACTAGGCAAGGTGTTTATTGTGGAACAGACAAACTACCAATACGCAAGTTCAAGCTGAAGCTAAAGAAGGTTAAATCAAGTCCACAGGAGCCAAGATTTAACCTTGAGTCTATCCCACCTAAATTTCAAAACCATCTCAGAATAGGTTTGAGGTCTTGAACATTAATGAGCAAAGACCAGATGATCTGTGGAGGGATATAAAAAAAATATCATCTATGAAGCATGCAAAAGGTCATTACAAAGACAGAAAAGAA
The DNA here is from genome assembly GCF_000299155.1 of Elephantulus edwardii. Taxonomy (NCBI): domain Eukaryota; kingdom Metazoa; phylum Chordata; class Mammalia; order Macroscelidea; family Macroscelididae; genus Elephantulus; species Elephantulus edwardii. The sequence continues at coordinate 4,442,015 of NW_006399955.1, forward strand.
AAACAAAAATGGATTGGAATGCTGAGATGTCAAGAAGTTTAGGAACTGAGCAGAGCGGGAAGGCAAAGCAAAGTGGTATAGTGAAATGTGCCAAGAGCTGGAGACAGAACATCAAAAGGGCCGAACTAGCTCAGCATTTCTTAAGCTGAAGGAACTGAAGAACAAATTCAAGCCTCAGGTTGTAATACATAAAGATGCTTTGGGAAGAATATTAAATGATCCAGAAAGCTTTAAAAGAAGATAGAGTATAGTCACTTTAACAAAAGGAATTAGCTGACACAGAAGAATTTCATGAAACAAGATACAAGCAAGAGCCTAGGGTCATGACGGGAGAAATTCAAGCTGCTCTGAAGGAATTGGCAAAAAGCAAGGTCCCAGGAATTGATGGTATACCAGTTGACATATTTCAACAAACAAATACTGCTCTGGACACATTGACCATTTTGTGCCATGAAATATTGAGGAAAAACCATCTGGACAGGTGACCTGATAGAGTGCTGAAATTTTTGAACAATATCATTAATTCCAAATGCAAGCAAGATTCTGCTGAAAATTATTCAAAAATGACTAGAATAGCACATCAACAGGCTGGGTTTAAAAGAGGCCATGGTACTAGGAATATAGCTAATTATAAATGGCTCTTGGCTGAAAGAAGAGAGTATGCAAAGGCACTTGACTGTGTGGATCACAACAAACTGTGGCTAACTCTAAGAAGAAGGAAAATCCCAGAACACTTGAATATGTTTATGTGAAACATATATTTGGACCAGGAGACAGTCATCAGAAAAGAACAAGGAAACACTTCACGGTTCAAAATTAGGAAGGGTGTATGCCAAGGATGCATTCTATCTCCATACTTTTTAAATCTATATGTGGAACAAATCATCTAGGAGGCAGGGCTCTATGGAGAGGAATGTGGCATCATCAGAATTGGAGGAAAATTCATCATCAAACCCAATTATGAAGATGACACAACCTTGCTTGTCGAAACTGAGGAGGGCCACAGGCATTTATTTCAGAAGATCAAGAACTGCAGCCTTAAATACGGTTTGAACATTAAGCTGAACATCAAGAAAACAAAGATTTTCACCACTAGGACAATTGGCACCATCATGATAGATGGTTAAGAGATTGAGATTGTTAATAACTTTAGTATGTTTGGCTCCACAATCAACACTCTGGGTACCAGCAGCCAGAAAATCAAAAGATGAATTGCATTGGAAAATTCTGCTGTCAGGAAACTCTCCACAGTAATGAAGAGCAATGATTTCCTTCTGGAAACTAAGGTGATCCTGATCCAGGTCATGGTCTTCACAATTATTTGTGGTATTTTAGAAAGTTGGGCAATGACTAGGGATGGTAGAAGAAGAATTGATGTCTTTGAGCGGTGATGCTGGAAAAGATTACTGAAAACACCATGGACTGCTAGAAGAACAAACAGGTTTTTCCTGGAAATGGTGAAACCAGGTTGCTTCTTGGAGGCAAGGATTCTGAAGCTCTGTCAGACATACTTTGGTCATGTTGCAAGGAGAGGCCAGTTCTTACAGAGGGACATAATGCTTGGGAGGGTGGAGGGACAGTGCAAGAGAGAAAGGCTCTCAATGAGATGGATTGATTCAGTGACTGGAATAATGGGGGAAGATATGTCAGAGAGAATAAGATTGGCACAGTGTGATAGAGCACAGTTTAGGGCTCTTGTACATAGGGTCACTATAAATCAAAGGTGACCTGATGACACATAACGACAACAACAACCGTAAAGATTAAAGCCTCAGAAACTCTGTGGGTAATTATTTTCTGTCTATAGAGAGAGGAAGAATTGACTGGCTAGCTGTGGATTTTGATTTTTGGGTGTGAGTTAGATTATATTTCAAAATCTACATTTCATTGTCATGGGTGTTTGAATGTTGTAAGTGATTTACTCTGGTAAAACTTTTATTTAGAAAAGGGCCCTATTATCTGATATGGTCTAATTTAAAATCCTTTCTCACTGTGAAGTGGACTGCCTCATCTCTACTTAGAGTTGTTATTTGAACTCTAGAAAGAAACAAATCCTTCAAAGACATTTGGGTGTTGACACATAATCTAACCAGGAAAAGAAGCTAACCAAGTAACTGATTTCTATTTATTAAGTTTTTTGACACTGCATTACTTTTAGAGAAGAATCTTGTTTTATTAATTGTATAACCTACATACAGTCGTCAGAGTTTTAAAAACATTGTTCGAGTACTGCACTGGCATACCAAAGGCTTGTTGTTGTCATGTGCCGTCGAGTCGTTTGCGACTCATAGCGACCCTATGTACAACAGCCCTAAACCCTGCTCTATCCTGTGCCAATCTTACTGGCTCTTACACACCCATCACGATTTCCCCAGTCACTGAATCAATCCACCTCATAGAGGGTCTTCCCCTCCTGTGCTGTCCCTCTTCCCTCCCAAGCATGATGTCCTTCACCAAGGACCTGTCTCTCCTTACAACATGTCCAAAGTATGTCAGACGAAGCCCCAGAGTCCTTGCCTCCAAGGAGTAGCCTGGCTTAACCCTCTCCAGGATGAATCTGCTTGTTTTCTTGGCAGTCCAGAGTACATTCAAGACTTTTCTCCAGCACCACAGATCAAAGGCATCAATTCGCCTTCTATCCTCCCTAGTCATTGTCCAACTCTCTGATGCATAGCAAGTGATTGCAAAGACCATGGCCTGTATCAGGCACACCTTAATCTCCAAAGAGACACCGTTGCTCTTGAGTACTTTAGAGAGGTCCCTAATAGCAGACTTTCCCATCGCAATATGTTTTTTGATTTCCTGGCTGCTGGTGTCAAGAGTATTGAGCATGGAGGCAAGCAAAGTGAAGCTGTGAACAATCTCAATCTCTTCACCATCCATCCTGCTGCTGCCAATTGGTCCAGTGGCAAGAATCTTTGTCTTCTTGACGTTGAGCCTTAGTCCATACTGAAGGCTGTAGTCCTTGACCCTTCGCAGCAAGTGCATGAGGTCCTCCTCAGTTTCAGCAAGCAGGGTTGTGTCATCTGCATAACGCAGATTGTTAATAGATCTTCCACC
>NW_006399955.1:4445768-4455637 GCF_000299155.1 Elephantulus edwardii
TCTGTATCTGCCAATTCCTTTCGATACAATGACTCAGTATATTCCTTCCATCTTCCTTTAATTTTTTCCTGGATCATTTAATATTCTGCCCAAAGCATGCTTGATTACAGCAACTCTAGGTTTGAATCTGTTCTTCAGTTCCTTCAGCTTAAGAAATGCTGAGTGAGTTCGGCCCTTTTGATTTTCTGACTCTAGCTCCTCACACATTTCATTGTAATATTTTGCTTTATCATTCCATGTTGCCTTTTGGAATCTTCTGTTCAGCTCTTTTGTTTCTTCCTTGTGCTTTGCCTTCTCTATGCTCCAGTGCAATCTTCAGAGTTTCCTCTGACATCCATTTTGATCTTTTCTTCCTCTTCTGTTTTTGTAATGACCGTTTGCACTCTTCTTGGATGATACATTTGACATCCTCCCCACAACTCATCTGATCTTCACTCATTAATGTTCAAGGCTTCAAGCCTGTTCCTGAGATGATTCTGAAATTCAGGTGGGATGAAATCAAATCATACCAAAGGCAGGCAATTCAAATTTACCAGGTGCTCCATGGGAAGAGAGGTAATCTCCATCAGTGCAATTTATTGCCTTTGAAAACCTGTTGGAGGGTCAGCTATAAGTCATTTCCAACTTTATGTTGCATAACAACAACATGAATTAAAATTCATTCAAAAGCACTGGATTTTTATTTAGTTTTCTTTATTTTTCCGTTTTAATATGCATCAAGTAATTTCTTACAGAGCAAGTTATGTGTTTTGTCCGCAAATAGTTGATAGTTTACATTCATCCAGAGGAAATATGATCTAGTAGTCTGTCCCCTTAAAGTTGTAGACGAGCAAATCCTATAAAATCTACATCTAGGGTCACTATGAATCAGAATTGACTCAATAACACTCAGCAAAAATAAAAAGTATCTATGAATTTCTAGTAGTACAGCAGTCAGAATTAGATTGTTATCCTAAAAGTCTATCATTCCAGCTTATTGACCTACTCTTATTATTGTTGTTATGTGCCATGGAGTCACAGCAGTCACTGTATCAATCCATCTTATGGGGTCTTCCTCTCCTGTGCCATCCCTCCACCCTTCCAAGCATCATGTCCTTCTTCAAGGAGCTGTCTTTTTTGGCTACATGCTCAAAGTATATGAGATGGAACCTCAAAATCCTAGTCCCCAAGGAGAAACTTGTTATTTGTTTTCTTGGCATTCCATGGTATATTCAAGACTCTTCTCCAACACCACAGTTAGTTAGTCTGTCATCCTTAGTCATTGTTCAGTTCTCTGAAGCAGTACAAGTAATTGTGAAGACCATGGTGTGGATTAGACACATCCTAGTCTCTAGAATGATATTGTTGCTTTTCAGTACTCTGGAGAGATTCCTGACAGCAGATTTCCCCAGCATTGTTTTCTGATTTCCTGATGGCTGGTGTTAACAATGTTGATTGTGGAACTGAGCAAGCTGTAATTGGTGCTGCCAGTTGGCCCAGTGGTGAGAATATTTGCTTTATTGATATTGAGTTTCAACCATATTGAAGACTACAGTCCATGACCTTCTGCAGCAAGGGCTTCAGGTCTTTTTCAGTTTCAGCAATGAAAGCTGTGTCATCTGTTATTGTTGTGAGATATCTTACATGACCAAAGACCCATAATGACACTGAATTACCAGGTAAGAACTTGCCCTCACTTATACCATTCTCATAATCTCTGATATACACAAGCCCATTATTACAGTTAATGTTTCAATCTATCCATATTGTTGAGAGTCTTCCTTTTCTTTCTCTGTCCTTTCCTAGTATAATGTCTTTTTTGAAGGACTGGAACGAAAATGCACAAAGTATGTGAGATAAAAGATCAAGTGATGTGTTACTTTAGAGCCTAGAAAAAACAATCCCGTGGACAGTTATACTTTGCCACATGTGTATTAAGAATTGAAAACTATACCATGCAACCCAACATATCAGCAGTAGGTAACAAAATATATACTTAGGAACATATATATTTAAGTAAAGCAGGAGCATGGTTTAGTACATTCTAGATTCTTAGGTAATTTACACCTGCTAAATTCCTTTTCTTTCCTCAAATTTTTGAGTTTTTAATAAATTCTTCTTGACTCAGTAGGATGGTTTTTACATCGATCATTCTCCTGTAGTACATATCTAAGCTTATTTTATCAATAATGTTGTTATAAAACAACATATTCTTAAATTTAATTGTGCCATGTTTCTAACAGAAATCAATATTAATCTCAGGCCTTTGGAATGCAAATATGTTCTGGTAAATAAAATTTTGTTGTAATTTTTTTAAAGTGTTGTCAGTAAATTCTAAAGCAATTGGCCTGAGACTTGAAGTACATTATAAGAGTTGTAATCCAAATCTTTTAAAAAAATGCTAGTATAGGAAAATAACCTAGATTTGATTATTAAAATAAGATACTTAAATAAACTGCTAAGATTTAACTTATTTCTTTTCAGAATGCAGATGTCACATTAACATTTTTATTTAACTGTTCATTTTAGGTCATCTTCCAAAGTACTGTTTTTAAACCAACTGAGTTATCATTGTCATGAAATGGGACATTTCAGAAAAGACTGAAATGAAATCTGAGGGAATGAACTAACAGATGTAAGTGGCAAAGAATATCACAGACCTTATAATGTCAGTTGGAATTAGACATAATCTTCTTAGAAGTTTTGTTTCAAAATGAGGACTTTTGAATTAGTAGAATCCAATTTTAAATGTATAATATGTGTCATCTTTGAATCTTTAAAAAAATATAAAGTTAAAAACTTTAAATGCAATATACAACTTAATACAGTAAACTGACTAGACTGAAGAAAGGAGAAATGGGAAGCTGGTATTAAATGTGCAGCTGGAGATGACTTAAGCAAGTAGACACAATAGTGAGACTAAATCACGGGAAGGCAAGAATCTTCACTCAGTGCTACTCTGATGTACTTATTTAGACAGGACTTTCAGCAAGAGGTCAATCATTCTGGCAGCTGACCAGGCTCATGTAAGGCTCTGACTCCAGGATAGAAGGTAAAGGCAATGTTGTTGTTATGTTACATGTCATCTAATCATCTCAGGCAACTTATAGTCACCCTATGAACAACAGCCCTAAACTCTGCTCTATCTTGTGCCAATCTTAATTTCTCTTACACACCTACCCCCATTATCCCAGTCACTGAATCAATCCATCTCATCGAGGGTCTTTCTCTCTTGTACTTTCCCTCCCAAGCTTGATGTCCCTCTGTAAGGACTGATGCCTCCTTGCAACATGTCCAAAGTATGTCAGAGGAAGCTTCAGAAACCTTGCCTCCAGGGAGCAGCCTGATCTCACCCTCTTTAGGACAAACCGGTTTGTTCTCCTAGCATTCCATGGTATATTCAACATTCTTCTCCAGCACCATAGCTCAAAGGCATCAATTCCCAGCTTTCTGATGTATAGCAGGTAATTGCAAAGACCATGGCTGGAATCAGGCACACCTTAGTCTCCAGATGACATTGTTGTTCTTCAGTACTTTGGAGGGGTCCCTGACAGCAGACAACTTTCCCAATACAATTTGTCTTTTAATTTCCTAGCTGCAGGTATCAAGAGTCTTGATTGTGGCAATACTTAGTTTTATGTTCTGGGTGGTTATGATTTGTTATACATCTAACTGCATAAGCTAAAAGAAGGGCTGGGATTCCTTTACAGTTTTATGTTATGCTCACTGTTACTTGAAATGGCTAAGGAATAATCTATCAATAATTAGTTTTTCTCAAATATCTTTTTGGTATTCTCAAATGAAGACATTTAAGACATGTTCACATCAATGTGCTGTTGACACTTATTCAGCAGTTAGATGTGTAGGAAGGAACTTATAAGGGTTTTATGGGAGCATTCTGAGGTTCATTCTTACACATTGCTCTAATTTTGAAAAATCTGACATTGATTATCTTTATGTGCATTATCAAATTTTACCATATTTATGCACTTGTTTTTTCTCTTTTCAAAATGTGCAAGTTACCAGTTCTGTCACAGGTACTTAAAATATGTATAATTTATAAAAGAGTTTTATGAAGCTTATAATAGTATAATAGGAGGTCTAATGGTGTAGTGATTAAAACACTCAACATTTTTATCCCCCTTTTTTATTGGTTTGCTTACAAATTCATATACATTGTGTTTCACACTATTCTTTATTCCCACTGTATTTCATGCAATCATTCACATGAATTGTTTTACAAAACAGACCGCCATTGGACCTTGCTGATCATTACCCTGTCTTTTCACCTGTATTCTTACCATTTCCTCATCCCAGTCCTCTATCCACCAAACTTTGCAACCTGTGGTTTCACTCCTACTCATCCTCACCACTCTGCTCCTACTGCTTCTCCTCTTGAACTATCATAGATGTTTTACAAGATATCTTTCTATTTTTACCATAATGTTCTTATGCAGTATTTGCTCTTATGAGAATAAGTCTACTATGAGGAATATTGTTGTTACGTGCCATTGAGTTACCTGTGACTGATAGTGACGCTATGTACAACAACCCTAAACCCTGCTCTATCTTTTGCTAGTCTTATTGTCTCTGACACACCGACCCTCATTACCCCAGTCACTGAAAAAATCCATTTCATCAAGGGCTTTCCTCTCTTACACTGTCACTCTACCCTCCCAAGTATGTCGCTCTTAAAGGACTGGTCCCTCCTTGCAACATGTCCAAAGTATGTCAAATGAAGCTTCAGAATCCTTATCTCCAAGGAGCAGCCTTGTCTTACACTTTCTAGGATAAAACTGCTTGTTTTCTTAGCAGTCCATGATATGTTCAGTACTCTTCTACAGCACCACAGCTTAAAGGTATCAATTCTCTTTCTATCATGCCTAGTTATTTCTATCGTTCCTAGTAGATCTTTCTGTTGCATAGCAAGTAATTGCAAAGAATATGGCCTGGATCAGGTGCACTTTAGTCTTCAGACTGACATCCCTGCTCTTCGGTACTTTGGAAAGGTCTCTGACCGCAGATTTTCCCAATGCAATTTTTCTTTTCATTTTCTGGCCACTGGTACCAAGAGTGTTGATTGTAAAGCCAAGCAAACTAAAGCTGTTAATAATCTCAATCTCTTCACCATCTATCATGATGCTGTCAATTGGCCAAGTGGTGAGAGTGCTTGTTTTCTTGATGTTGATCTTCAATCCATATTGAAGGATGTAGTCCTTGTCCTTAACCTTCTGCAGCAAACAGTTCATGTCCTCCTCAGTTTCAGCAAGCAAGGTTTTGTCATCTGCATAATGCAGATTGTTGATGAGTCTTCCTCCAATTCTGATACCACATTTTTCCTCATAGATGCCCCAAGAAAATTAGAATTGAGATGCAAACAGAGATTTTATTTTTTTTACACACCAGTGTTCATAGCTGCGTTATTCACCATTGTAAGAACATGGAAACAACCCAAATGCTTAACCATAATCAAAGGACTGACAAATTGTGGTACATTCAATTGTATAGTATGCAGCACTTTTATGTATACATAAAGAATAATTCCTAGCTTTTAACTTTTTTCTAGAGTTCTATTTTCTTACTTTGGCATTCTTCAGAAATCTTCATCCTTGTCTTTCTTGTCTCCTTCACATTATTTCAGAAATGCCCACTTTTCACTGAGTTTTCCTTTACCATCTTATATAAAATTATAGTACCCACACCTATCTGGTACTTCCAATTTAACGACTTATTCCTTTTACTTGATTATTTGTTCCTTTATCATTTATTACCTTTAAGCCCTGATAGCAGAGTGGTTAGCCAGTTGACTACTATCCAAAACTCACCAGTAATGATAAATGATAAAAGACCTGATGATATGTTTCCATAAAGATTACATCCTGAAAAACTCTATGTGATGTATCTGCCTATACTATAGGATAGACAGGAGAGGCAATTGAATCACCAATGCACAACAACGTAACTCATTGCCACCAGATATATTTTTAAAGTTTATTTTTAGTCCATCCCCTAACTTACCAAAATAGCAGCACCAGTCCCTGAGGAGAAATAGGGGCTATCTCCTCCCATGTGATTTACTGCCCCTGAAAACTCACTGAAGGGTCAGCTATGGGTCAGTTCTGACTTGATTGAACAAAACCAAATGACCCAATTTACCAAAATGGCAGCTTTTGTGAGAGTAGAATATTTTATCTGGTGGCCTAATACACAGATATTTGCACAGATGCCTTTGAACTGTGATACTAGAGAAGAGTACTGAATATACCATGGATTGCTAAGAGAATAAACAGGTTTGTCTTTGAGAGGGTGAAACTAGGCTGCTTCTTGGAGGTAAGGATTCTAAGGCTCCAACTGAACATACTTTGGGCATGTTGCAAACAGGGATCAATCCTTGGAGAGGGACATTATGCTTGAGAAGTTAGAGGGACAGTGCAAGAGAGGAAAACCCTCAATGAGATGGATTGATTCAGTGACTGGGCCAATGGGGGTAGATGTGTTAGAGGTAATAAGGTTAGCTCAGGATAGAGTAAGGGTTAGAGCTATTGTACCTAGGGTCACTATGAGTCACAGGTGGTTTAGCATTCTAATATATATCCTTTTTATTCACCTGGAAGGACAGACCCACTCTAGTAGAATTCTTTATCAGGGAAATATTATCTGATGGATAATCAAAATGAGATCTACAGAAAATAAGGAATATTAATAAAAGAAATAAGTATTGTTTGCCACAATTAGTAGAACCTCATAAGTCATAAAGTAAACCAGATAGAATGTGTTTATGAAATAACTAAGGTAATTCAATAAAAGTCTAAAACTATGTGTGAGAGATTCCCTCCACCCACCCCATAAGGCCCTCAGGAAGTCCTAATGATATAGCCTGTTATATATAGGGCTGCTACCTGAAAAGTCAATGATTTAAATCCACCAGTCTCCTTGTGAAAGAAAGATCTATAGTACTTGAAAAACAGATGAAGGGTCATTATGAGTAGGAATCAACTCAATTGTTTTGATTTGTTCTTTAGTGTTTTTCGGTTATATCTAAATTCTATATCTATAAATTTGCCTAAAGTTGAAGTGCATTTGGAAATAGAAATTTTTTTTAAAACAATACTTTCTGATTTGATAAATTTATCTGGAGAGGAAAGAGATCTTGAATAAGCAAAGCACTTCTGAAAAACAACAAGGAAGTAGGAACATAGCACTCCCTGATCTCAAAACCTACTAGCTCATTGCCATTGTTGTTAGGTATCATGGAGTTGAGTTCAACTCACAGCAACCATAGGAATAGCAGATTTGAACCCTATTCTACACTGTGCCATCCACACACTTCCTGACACATTAAAGCCCATTGCAGTTGTAACCGTGTCAATCCACTTGGTTGAGTGTCTTCCTCTTCTTCCCCAACCCTCCACTCTTCCAAGCATGTTCCTCTCCAAGGAATAGCCCCTTTAAGCAAAATACCTAAAGTATGTGAGGTTAAGCCTCATCATCCTTGCCTCCAAATAACACTCCAGCTGCACCCTCTCCAAGACATATTTGTTCTTTTGGCAGCCCATTGGATGTTGAGTGCTATTCTCCAACACCACAGCTCAAAGACATCAATTCTTCTTCTGTCATCCATATTTATGCATTGTCCACCTCTCAGATGTATAACTAGCGACCAGAAAGACCATGGCCTGCATCCAGTACACCTTAGTCCTCATATGGATATTCTTACTCCTCAATAATTTAGAGAGGTCCCTAACTTCTGTCTTGCCCAGTGTAATGCTTCTCCTTATTTCTAGAATGCTGGTTGTTGATTGTTAGTGATTGCTTCGAGTCTAGCATGACTCAAAACAATTCTATGAACAAAAGGCCTGAAGACTTTCTATAACTATCAGTATTCAAAGTTCATAAAGTTTCTGGAGGCATGTTGGTTAGAAAATGGATGCCACCACCAAGGGTGTGATCCAAGTAAGATGAAGTTGTTGACAGTTTCAATCTCTTATCTATCCATCATGATATTAGCTATCACTCCAGTGGTAAGAATTTTTCTTTTGACATTGAGATACAATCCATATTGAAGACCACATTCCTTGATCTTCTTCAATAAATACTTCAAGTTCTCCTCATTTTCAGCAGGCAAGTTATAATAATCAAAACAGCATGGTACTAATACAATGATAGGCACATTGACCAATGGAACAGAATCTCGAGAACTCATAAATTAGCCCATCTATCTGTGGTCAATTGATATTCAACAAGGAAACAAAGCCTATCAAATGGAGAAACAAAAACCTCTTCAACAAGTGGTGCTGCCAAAAGTGGACTGCTTCCTGTGGAAAACTGAAGCTCTATCTACAATTGATACCATACACAAAAATGAACTCAAGTGGTATCAAAGCAAACCATAAATATTATAAGGAACAAAATGGGACCAAGCTGAAAATGCTGAGTCTATGGTAAAAAGAGACAGACAAATACAGAAAGAAATTCACAAACAAGTGAGAATAAAAATTAATGAATGTGACTTTATAAAGATCAAATCCCTGTGCACATCAAAAATATTGTCCAATAGGGAGAAAAGAAACCCAAAACACCTACTGACTGGGGAAAAAATATTCGGCCATACTATCTCAGACAACAGTCTCATAATAAAAGTTTACAGAATCCCACAGGGCCACCACAAGAAAAAGACTGATAATTTAACAACAAAATGGGCAAAAGATACAGAAAGACTTTTCACAGAGGAAAACATTCTAATGGTCAAGAGACACATGAAGAAATTCTAAAAAATCCCTAACAATAACAGAGATGCAAATCCACAATAAGATACCATTTCACCCCAGTAGCAGTGGCAAAGTTTAATAGGACAGAACCAACAAATGTGGGAGAATATATACATGGATTGAAACTCTCAAGCACTGTTGATGGGATTAAAGTAGTATAACCATTCTGGAAAGGAGTTTGATGTTTCTTCAAAAAGCTGAATATAGAAATTCCGTATGATCCAGCTATGCATGCCATTGTTAGATATGTACTTCAAGGAAAATAGAACTGAGACACTAATGGACATTTGTACACAAGTGTTATAGCAGTGTTATTCACAATTGCAAGAACATAGAAACAGCACAAATGTTCAACCACAATCGAGTGGCTTGAGAAATTGTGGTATATCCACATGATGGAATAGTATGCAGCATTCAGGTGCAACAATCATGAAAAAATACTGCATAATTTGGAAGAGACTGCAGAGCATTGTTGAGTGAACTAACTCAGTATGATAGGGATGAATATTCATTAGACCATTATTGTAAAAACAGAAGGGTACTGAGTCTTCAGCAGTCATTGATCTATTCCAGTCAATTAACTAGGTCCTTTGGGTAGGGGGAAACTTCTTTCTAGCTTGACCACATGAGACCCCGTAAGCTCAAGCCGCAAGGAGGACTGTGACACCTTGAAGCAGTCAAGAAGCCACTTTCAGAAGGGAATAACAGGCTTCCTGCTTTATCATTAAGGTACTTTGGGGGAAAACTGCTATGAGGACCTTGACTCTGTAAGCATTAGGCCAAGAAGGGGGTACAAATATATAGGTGCTTCACAAAACATTGTCATACCTGGGTAATTTTATAGTAATAACAGCCTAATATCTACTAAGGAAAGGCTCACATAATGTCAAGAAAGCAACAATCCACCTCAGCAATCAAGAAAAAACAAAATAAACATTATCCTAAAAAAAGCAGACTCGATTAATAACCCAGATAGAGAGAACCAGAAGAAATATGCTGATATAGAGTTATTTGATCATCTACAGAAAAAGATGCAAATATGGGAAAAACATTGGAAGTAAATAAGAGAGCATATATCTCAGAGACAACAGTCCAGAAGAAACACAGGGATTAGGAGCAACT
>NW_006399955.1:4456247-4460754 GCF_000299155.1 Elephantulus edwardii
GACTCATAGATCTTATAGTATTGGAAATAACAGAAAAACATGAAAATGCAATCCAGAATATTAAGATTTAAATGGCGGAAGTGTCCAATATGCTGGTAGGACAAAAAAGTAGAAATGAAGAGATGGAACAAAGGGTCAGTGAGCTGAAAGAGCCTCAGGAAAAACATTCTAGAAGGAAAATCAGAGATGAGATATAAAGAAAATGGAGAAAACATTAGAATCATGTGGGAAGACATCAAAGGGAATAACATACGTATGATTGGAATTCTAGAACAGGGGAGTGACAGGGGAATAACTAAGAAGATGTGGAAGAAGTACTAGAAGAAAAACTTCTCTGGTATTTTGAAGACTAGGAAAATCCATATATGAGAAGCACAGAGAACACCAAATATTAGATCCCAAAAGAAAAACATCAAGACATAGTCAAATTCTCCAAATTAAAAGATAAGGGTAGAAATATAAAAATAACATGAGAAAAACAAAGTTACCCACAAAGGGGAAACAATTAGATTAAGTTCTGATTTCTCAGCAAAAGGCCATGTGAACTAGCCGGCAATGGGATGGAATATACAGAAAGTTGAAAGATAACAATTGCCAGCCAAGGATCATATACCCAGCAAAGCACTCCATCAAATATGAAAGTGAAATTAAATTCTTTGCAGGAAGGAAGGAAGTTAAGAAATTTGTGAAAACAAGACCAAAACTAAAAGAAATTTTAAAGTGCATAAACCATAGTAACCAGAAACAATAGAAAAAGAAACACAGCAAATTGGAAAAAATAAAACCCGGCCTAACAATACTCACACTTAATGGGAACGAACTAAATGTACCAACTGAGAGAAAAAGAGTAATGGACTGGATTTTAGAAATACACCAAGCCCATTAATATGTTGCCTACAAGAGATACAACTGAAAAAGAAGGGAAAGACAGACTCAAAATCAAAGGCTGGGGAAAAAAATATACTAAGCAAAAGGCAACCTCAAAAAAAACAAGAAGTGGCAATACTAATTTCGGATAAAAGATATTTCAGAATTAAAACCACCATCAAAGATAAGGAAGGGCATTACATACTGGTTAAAGGAGCAAGAGATCAGGAAGACACAAACTTTGTCAACATTTATGCACCAAATGATAGACCTCCAAAATAAAACAAGCATTAACAGAAGTGAAGAGAAAAATAGACAGCATCACTATAGTAGTAGGAGATTTCAACACACCATTATCATAAAAGGATAGGTCAACTGAAAAGAAATTCTACAAGGATGCAGAAGATCTAACCTATACAATCAGCCAACTTGGCCTTGTGGATGTAGTCAGAGTACTACACCCAACTAAAATTCATTTCACTTTCTTCTTAAGAACACATGGTATATTCCCAGAATGTATCATATATTAAGACACAAAGCAATCCTCAAAAATTTTTTTAAAAAGCACAAAATACAACCATTGAAATAATACAAACTGTCTTCTCAGTCCATAATGTCATAAAACTAGAAACTAACCAAAGGAGAGTAAAGCTTACAAAACCACCCATGTGGAAACTAAATAACTCTGCTAGAAAATGATTGGGTTATAAAAGAAATAAAGAATGAAAGCAAAAAGTTCCTTCAAACAAATGATAATGAAAATACAACTTTCCAAAACCTCTGGGACACAGCTAAGGGGGCAGTTCATAGCAATTGGCAGACACATAAAACATTTTTGCACCAACTGAAAAACAATGATAGGAAGAAACAAAAATTAATAATCTAACTCAACACCTTCAGCAAATAGAAAAAGAATAACAATATATCCCACAGTCTCTAGAAGAAATGACATTATAAGGACAAGAGCCGAAATTAATAAGGTAGAAAACAGAAAAACAATTGAAAACATCAACAAGACCAGGAGCTAGTTTTTTAAAAAGGTCAGTAAATTGACAGATCACTGGTAAACATAAAAGAAGGTGGGGGCAGGAAGAGAGAAAGCACAGATAACACGATTAAGAAATGACAGAGGTGATATCACAACAGAATCAGAGGAAATTAAATTGATAATATCAGAATACTATGAAAAATATATACTCTGATGAACTTGAAAATCTAGATGAAATGGATTGGAAGTAGACTCATCAGTAATCTGTGTTATGCAGATGACACAACCCTGCTTGCTGAAACTGAGGAGGACCTGCAACACTTGCTGCAAAGGGTTAAGGACTGCAGCCTTCAATATGGACTGAAGCTCAACATCAAGAAAACAAAGATTCTCACCACTGGGCCGATTGGCAGCAACATGATAGATGGTGAAGAGATTGTGATTGTCAACAGCTTCTATTTCCTTGGTTCCACAATCAACACTCTCGGTACCAGCAGCCAGAAAATTAAAAGATAAATTGTACTGGGAAAGTCTGCTGTCAGAGACCTCTCCAAAGTACTAAAGAGCAATGATGTCAGTCTGGAGACTAAGGTGCACCTTATACGAGCCATGGTCTTTGTAATTACTTGCTATACATCAGAAAGCTGGACGATGACTAGGGATGATAGAAGGTTTAGGGCTGTTGTACATAGGGTTGCTTTGAGTTGCAGGCAACTCGACAGCACATAACAACAAAACAACAGAAGAAATGGACAAATTCCTTGAAACACATTCCCCTGTCCAGTTTGACAAGGACAGATATAGAACACTTTAATAGACCCATCACAAAATAAATATTCAAAAGATCATAACAAGACTTCCCTGTAAGGAAAGTCCTGGACCAGATGGCTGCACAGCTGATTTCTAGCAAACATTCAGAGAGGATTTAGCACCCATTCTACTTAAATTATTTCAAAAAAACTGTAAAAGAAGGAATATTTTCAGAAACATTATATAAAGCAAGCATAACCCTAATACTAAAACCAGACAAAAATAATCTCAAGAAAGAAAATGACAGACCAATATCTTTCATGAATATAGATACAAAGATCTGTAACAAAATCCTAGCTAAAAGAATCCAAAAGCACATAAAAAAATAATTTACCATGACCAAATGGGATTCATAATAGGTATACAAGGAAGGTTCATCATAAGAAAAACAATCAATGTGATTCACTATATTAACAAAGTAAATAACAAGAACCATATTATCTTAGCAATTGACACATAAAAGATATTTGATAAAATCCAACACTCCTTCCTGATAAAGATATTAAGCAAAATTGGAATAGAATGGAATTTCCTCAGTGTATTGAAGTATATATGCAAAATCAAGAGCCAACATCATTTTTAATGGAGAAAGACTAAAAACATTTTCCTTCCAAACAAGGACCAGACAAGGATCAGCACTGTCACGGCTTTTAATCAATATTGTATTGGAAGTGCTTGTTAAGGCAATATGACAAGTGAAGGAGATAAAAGGCATCCAGATTGGCAAAAAGATGGTTCAACTATCACTATATGCTGATGATATGATAGCATACAGAGAAAACCCAAGGACTCAACAAAAAAGAACTGTTAGAGCTAGCAGGTCAATTTAGTAGAGTGGCAAGATATCAGACCAGTATCCAAAAATTAGTAGGATTCCTTTACAGTAACATAAAACAAAACAAAAAAGGGGGGGGGGAAAGAAAAAGAAAAAGAAAAAAACACCTCAGAGAAGGAAACCAAGAAAGCAATACCATTTACAATAGCCAACCACAAATTGAAATACTTGGGAGCGAACCTAATGGGAGATACAAAAGCCCTATACAAAGAAAACTACAGAGCATTTCTGCAACACACATTAAAAGACCTAAAGAAATGCAAAAATGTACCCTGTTCATGGATAGGAAGACTCAAAATTGTGAAAAGGACAATCCTATTAAAAGCAATCTGCATGTTCAATGTATTCCCAATCTAGATAATGAAATTATTTTTCAAGGAGATTGAAAGGGAAATTGTCAAATTTATTTGGAGAGGAAAGAGACCCCAAAAAAGCAAAACTCTTTTGAGAAACAAAAAACCTACTACACAGCAGTAATAACCAAAACAGCATGGTACTGGTACAATGGCCAGCACAGAGACCAATGGAACAGAACTGAGAACCCAGAAATAGACCCAGCTATCAACTAATATTCAACAAGGAAATCAAAGCTATCATATGGAGAAATGACAACCTCTTCAACACAATGGTTCTGGCAAAGCTGGACTGCCACCTACAGAAAACTGAAATAGGATCCACATCTCACACCATACACAAAAATCAACTCAAGGTGCATCAGATACCTGGGAATAAAGCCCAAAGCCATAATGTTCATAAGAGACAAACAGATCAAGCTTAGGAGCCCTAGTCTATGGTATAATGAGATTGCTGATTACAGCTCGAAATGCACAGTCTAAAGAAGAAAAAAAAATGATGAATGGAACTTTCTAAAGATTAAATCTCTCTGTGCATTAAAAACATTTTTCCAACAGTGTGAAAAGAAGATCTACGGACTGGAAACAAACGTTTGGGAATATCATTTTAGACAGGAGTCTCGTAACAAAAGAAAAAACAAACAAACAAACAAA
>NW_006399955.1:4462144-4473795 GCF_000299155.1 Elephantulus edwardii
AGACACCATTGCTCTTCAGCACTTTGGAAAGGTCCCTAACAGCAGACTTTCCCATTGCAATGCGCTTTATCCTACGGTGATTAATTTTATACAACACAATGTATAAGACTGTACAAAACACAATGTATATGAATTTTATGTGCATATCCATATAAAATAAAAATGTTACAAAATCTGTCCTGGACTGTTATTATTGATCAACTTTGATATGTTCCCAAACTGTTGTTGTTAAGCACACTTGACTCAAAGCCAACTAATAGCTGACCCTTCAGTGAGTTTTCAGAGGCAGTAAATCACACAGGTGGAGATGGCTCATCTTTTTTATAGAGAGCAGCTGGTTGATTCAAATCACATGTTGGCAGTGCAATTCTTACCACCAAGCCACCAGAGCTCTAGGGTCAAGAAAATTATAGTTTCTACAGAATCAAAATTGGTTTTTTGTTTGTTTGATTGGTTTTTTTTTTTTTTCCTTTTGCAATAATCACACGTGCTGTGTCCTTTATGTGGGTAAACAAGCACACAGCCCTTCCTTTTTATTCTGTTGAGGAAGGACATAACGTTCACAGGATGTGAAACAGGACCGAGAGGGGCCTGGGCTAGCCACGGTGTTCTCACTGTGGAGTCTTAGCATTTCCATGACAGAGGAGAGCAGTCTCCACTTTTAATTCTTACACTCTGCTCAACATCAGATTTTTTTTTTAATTCTGAAATTCTTTACAAACTTCGATGATGTGAAAGGTAACTTAGAGGAATATAAAAGACTGTCAGGAATTTAGAATATGAAGATGTTGGTGATGGTTGTTAGATGCTGTCAATTCCACAATGATGTACGACGACTCTATGAACAACAGATCTGAACCTTGCCCCCAATCCTGCAATGTCCTCACCATCTATGATAGGCTTGAACCCACTGTTACAGCCATTGTGTCAATGCTTCCTGTTGAGGGTTTGCATCTCTTTCTCTGACCTTCCACTTTTCTCTGCTTGATGTCTCTCTCCCCCCACACCCCGCAAGGACAACATGCTGAAAGTACATGAGCTGAAGGTTCACCATCCTTGCCTCTAAAGAGCACCCTGAATGCACTTCCTCCAACACAGACTTGTTTGTTCTTTTGGCAGCCCGTGAGATATTCGGCACTATTCTCCAACACCTCTAGTGCTTAATATGAAGATGTAAAATACAGAAACTCTGACCCTGGGAGAGAATCTCAAGAATGTTCTAGAAGATGAATGTTTCTCTTATAGGATATGGGTTTGCAGACTGCCCACCATTGGTGCCATCTTTCCCAGAAATGTCAGAGCAGAGTCCAGAGGATGTGGCACAATGTTAAGACTCTTATTAACTCCTATAGCTCTTCTTCTTAATCATCATGTCTTCTGTAGTTATCAAGTAATGCTGTATTAAAATTGGTTTTGAGTGAATTTTTAAAAATCAATATACAAAAAAGTCAATATACCAATGAATCAATCATCTCAAGTCTATGTATATAAGATAGGGACATTGGATTTGATTGACATCAGATTCTGTTAGGCAGGAGAAAGGTTTAAGTGGATTATCAAGCTGAACAGTCTCGGAAAGCCAGATAAAGCCACTGTTTTATAGACAGAGGGAGATCTGTCAGTGAGGAGTTGGATAAACAAAGGAAATTGGTTTCCAGATGAATATATAACTGACCTTCTCCCTATACTCAAAACACTTCACTTGAATGTTGCTTAAAGTATTAAGAATAAGAGGCTTGGAACTGAATATATACAAATCTACTCCTATAATAGAGATTTCCATAGTTTTAAAAAATAGCTTTTAAATTTGTATCTTTTCATCATTTCCTTTTCAAAATGATTTTTACATGTATTTCATAAACTTAAAGATATACAAGCATTAATATGATAAATTGGCATTATAATGGTATGGAGTTTATTTTGCATTATGGCTTCTCCAGCCCTTATTTGATGGGCAGGAATATGTGAATAGGGCATGTTGGCCTATCCACAAGGAGACTGGCTACCAAATATTACTCATTGAGACTGACCAGTGTCAATAATCTACAAGGAGATTGGCTAGGCTTACCAGTAAATTGAAAAGCTCTATCTGTAGAGATGAAATCTTCCCCCACCAGAAGAGGAAATTGTTCTCCCCCCAACCCAGTGGAATATAGGACATGCTTTGGGTCAGCACTAGCAGCAGCAACAGTAGCAGCAGCAGCATAAGTAGTTATGACTAAACTGGAGATTGATGTGAGATGGGATTTTGAGGGTGGGTGGACCAACAGTGGCAAGACTGAAAACTTTACTGAACACTTCAGTGGAAAGCTGATATTAGCAGGACTGAGAACTTTGTTGGACAATTAGGGGAGGAAAGTCAATATTGACAGGACTGAGAACTTGAGAATACTGTGAGGCTTGAGGCTGAGATGCCTGTACGTACATTTTGGGAGCTGTCATGACTATATTCTGTTATATGGTTTGTGTGGTCTGTGAGCTATCACATCAGATTTTGGCCCCAGCAAAACAGTAGGATTGAGATGAACAGAAAGAGGCACTTGGGAGCATGGGAGACATGTCTAGCTGAATGGGACTTGGTTTTGTGATATTAATGCTGTATGCAGGGATAATTTCCCTCTGTGAAATTGGTGGAGGTCAGATTTGACCCCTGCTCTTTTTATAGTTGGTTTATGCTAAATTTTAAATTTCATTAGTAAATTATAGTAGAAAGAAGAATATTTAATAAATTGGCAAAGTAAAGATCCTCTTCTTACTTATGGCCTTGGAGATAATCTTCATTTAATATATTTTTAGTATTCTTAAATTAAAAAAGTCTCTTCACTAAAAATATCTAGTTAGTCTAAATTAAATGATTGCCACAAGTCATCCACTAATCTACTATAAAAGGACAGAAAGAAGTATTAAATTTTAACTGTGACATGGTTATATAAACTTGGAATTTTCTCATTTCAACAGTGCAAGAATTATTAACTAGTCCATTAATTAATCAATATTCAATATGATTTTCCAAAATAAGAAATCCGAACTAAGTAATTTCTAGGTTTTGAGATAGAATTGTGAGCAACTATTCGTGAGTTTCCACTGGCAAGGAGCTGTGCTGCAAACCCAAAGGCAGTTCACAAAAAGGTGGTTCAAATTCACCAGCAGCTTCCTACAAGAAAAATAGGAACTCTCCTCCTGTGCAATTTAAAGCTTCTGAAAACCTGCCGAAGGGTCAGGCATGGGTCCGTTCTGACTTCATAGACAGTAAGTTCAAGATTCTGAGTTTGATGAGAAGAAAAAAGGTATTTTACAAATATTTTACTCATTGTCAATGGTTCTCTTATACTTAAAATGATGTTGATGTAATTTCTTCTTTTTCTTTGAAATGTTTTATAAAAGAAGATTGTTGAATATGAACATGACCAATTTTTGCAAGCAAATTACCTCAATTTCATATATTCCTTACATACATTCAAACAATTTGTAATTTTGTTCTGAAATAAATGTAATCACTTTCATTTTAAATATAATGGTTTTATCCCACAAAAAAGAGAAGTAACAATAATTATAGAATAATAGAACAAAAAATCAACTTCAAAAGTGTTTTTCGAAAGTCAAAATACTATTTTTACCCAGAAATTTCATGATTGGTGCAAATAGTTAACCATTCCCTAACTATTAGCCTAATATTCATAACTGGAATCTAGCAAGAAACATCTCAGAGGACAGGATTCGCTTCTAAAAGGTCACAACCTTATGAAGTCGATGGAACACTTCTACTTTGCACACTTCTTGTTCTAAGTGGCTATTGACTTTATAATTGTGGTTTGTTTGTTTTTTTATACTTAAAACAAACAAAACTCAAATTCATTGACCTCAAGTTGAAATAGACTCTTAGCTTATCACCTAACCCATTTCCAATGTTGTCATTCACACAATGTTAGATTGACCATTTTTTCTCAGGAAATTGATGGTTGATTCAAATAGACTGAATTTCTCCTTCTACTGATATTCTTCATATTTATTGTAACTGTAATCATCTGTTGTGATGTTATTGACTTATTGTTCTAAATTACTTTCCTAGTCATTGATTTTGACTATCACTCCCATGAGTGAGTGGGTATTTGAAATAATGTATGTATAAATTCATTATTATGGTATTAGTAATTTTTTTCTATCTCACCATAATTAAATTAAGCAATTTTAGCAGCAAAGTTGGAAATCTCACTACCAGCAGGAAAGAGGAAGCAGAAAGTAAGTGCAGCACGCACACATCTTTTGGGGCCAGTGAGTCTTAAACCTATCACACTGTGATTCTCACAAGAGTAGCAGCAGCATCAGCAAAGAAGCAGAGATCAAAAGAAACAGACCTGACTTGGCACTGCTGTCTCATAAATCTAGAGCTAGATACCTTTGTCCAAGCTTACTGGAGGACTGAAAGAAAAAGCCAGGACTAAGCAAACTTTGTAACATTGACTTAAATCATGAGCCCAAAGGTCAAAGAGACTGTAAATAGGCTTAAGCAACTTTCTACACTGAACAATATTGACAACCTGAATTGTAACTTGTTAACTTCCCTAATAAACTTCATAAACATTAGTATGGGTCTATGAGAGCTGTGCGCCCATTGCAAAAGATTTTGGGCCCAATTGTACCTTGGTACTATAGGTGTTAGAATTGGAAGAAGTAGATCCTAGAGCATGGAGCCAAAGTTTAATCTTGTGAGAACTGGTTTTGTGCTATGAATGTTGATGGGGCTCTTCATTTTATAGAATTAAAAGAGGTTAAGCTCAAACATTATCATGTCATCTAAACTTTTTGTACATCTGAATGCTTATTATTTGATACATATCTTACCCAACTACAATGTAATTACATGAGAGATCTCAACCACTCGGATTTCTTTTGTATCTGTGGAGGTCAGCAGCACATCAGATATACAGTAGAATGCACTGTGTAAATGACTGAATTTTGCTTAGAAATCTTGAATAGACATTTAAGCTAATTCAGCTAGGATGAAGTTAGGAAGGATATGTTTTGTAATATCCTATTCAGATTTTATAACATATAGGTACACAGAAAACAGAAATTTATAAAGAATAAGTCGGAAAATTTGTAAATGGCATAACAAAGTTATAATTTTAAAGGCAATCGAAGGCAAGCTAAGATTCTTGTAGCATTTATTCACTAGAGAGTAATAGTATAATTTCTTGTGTATATAGTAAAAATTAGGTGGAACTGTGAATCCACAACACACAGTTCAAATCCACTAGCTGCTCCTCTTCTGAGATACACTACCTCTGAAAACACACGAGAGGGCCAACTATGAATAAGTTGTGGCTCAAGATTACAAAGTAACAACAAATAGCATATAATAAGAGCAATTATAAGTGCAATTTGCATTCAAGGACTGCTAATGTTAATTATTACATTTATAAAGTTAAATAAGCTGCTATACAGGATTTTTTGAACAATGCCACAAGTGAAGATTATTATTACCATGGTTCTGATGAACAACTTGAGACTGAATATAAAGAGCAACTGGTTTAAGGATAGTCTGTAGCTAGCTAGTGCTGTGGGTTTATAACTCAGCTCACTAACTCCCTAGTGAATCCTACCTTTACTTTCCCAATGTATGAATAGACAAGCTATCACTCAACTTAGTACACAAAGTAGTAAAAGCATACTTACTTCCCAATAGAATAATTGTCTTTGTATATGGCAAATTAAG
Organism: Elephantulus edwardii; assembly: GCF_000299155.1. Lineage (NCBI taxonomy): Eukaryota > Metazoa > Chordata > Mammalia > Macroscelidea > Macroscelididae > Elephantulus > Elephantulus edwardii. The sequence goes on from NW_006399955.1 coordinate 4,467,861, forward strand.
TGACACTGTATGTAAGGTAGATGTGGATATATATTTTCAGGAAATTAAGATACTCTGAAAGATGGTTTGAAAGAAAATGTTTCGTTCTCTGTTATGACGATCTTGACTTAAGTTTCAAGCTATTTTTTGAAAACTTACAACGAACTCAATAATTTCCTGGGAGCTATTTTAACATACTTTAGTCTCTTCATTTTAAAACATAATGATATGTACCTTTTTATACACCCTCTACATTCCGAGCTGGGAGTTTATGTCAGCAATCATTTGGATCACTCAAATATAAAATCTGCTGTGTGAGCAGATTTAAAGTTGGTTAATTGCATCAATTTTTTAAGTGAAAAACATCTTCTTTACAATTCTCAAATGTCGAGGAAGAAGCAAAGTACAAATCTGAACAATCTTTTTGCAGCACTGTAGTGGCAAAACTGCTGACCTGGTTGTTCTTTCATCAACTCATGCTGAACCCAAAATGAAGAAAATAAAATACAAATTTTGAATCTTTATGTAAACATCCAGATGACATATTCTGCAAGGGAGACAGTTTTGAATAATAAAGACTTCTGCACAGACTTTTACATTTTCTGTGTACAAAGGCTTATTCTTATATCAGACATTGTGCAAAAGGAGATTGCATGTTCTTTCTCAAATGTAGAAAATTGTTTTGGAAGATTTAGCCCTGAAATCCTTCTTGGTCAATAAGCAGAAAATAAAAATGATTACATTTCTGTTTTCTTCCACAAAACATAACAAAATAAAATGCAGTGTGCTAATATATTTTTTAACTAGTATGGAAAGACAGTGACAGTAAGTTCTCCATAAAATGAAAACAAATTAATGGATTTATTTAAATTACTAATCATGTATAATTTTTAGAAAGCAGAATTTATATGTTATCTGAAACTCATCTTTCTATTGCAAACAGAATAAATAATAAAATATTTAAACTCCTTTAAGGATTGCTTTTATTCACTAAGTTCAGGATAGCTCTCATTATTTAACTTAGCTCATTAAAAAAACTGTCATAAGCTAAATTTTTAAACTATGCTGTGATATGACTCTTTGAAAGAGTATTTTCTACCTTTCTATAAGCTATCAACGCTCATTAATTTACTGAACTACTTAAATTCATCTCCTAAAAGGTAGCTGAAGAGTTTATATTTTGAAATTAAAGGACTTCTCTTAAGTTTTTTTTTTTGCCGAACTCTTGTACCATTTCCACCACTGGGACAGTATTTTTCTCTTGTATTTCCTGAATAACTACTTATTTATTAACTTTTCATTGATCCAAAGTACATTTATTAAATGACTACTCTGCTACTTATTTTGATCAACACCAAGAACAAATAGTGTGAATTTTTGTCTTAGCTCTCTCAGGTTATTTGAAAATACAAGTAATTGCAGTGTAATTATAAAATGCTACTAAAATATGTACAAAGGTCAACAGGTGAATAAAAGAACTCGCATCTCTTATAATATCAGAACTTTCCCTTCCTTTATTTAATTCATTTGCACAGTTTCAATATCCATTTAAAGGTAGAAGTTTGCTAATTCTTTTTAATCTTCTACTCAGAGTACTCCCTTGACCTCTAAATACCTATTCACAACTACTCTGGTGGCACCAGGGACTCAAGTGGCCTACTGGCAAGAAGCTGTACTTTAATACCAAAGACACACAGCTCAAGGACATTAGCTGTTCCATTGGAGAAAGATGGGTAGTTTCCTGCTGTGTGATTAACTGCCTCTGAAAAACCCATGGGTCAGTTCTGACTCTAAGGAATAAAACAATAACAACAACTGGTAACAGTGTAGGGAGTGGCACCAATAACTCAAAAGCTGAATCTCCCCAGAGGTTCAAATCCATCAGGGGAATTGAGGGAAATGTTGAACAATCTTCTGCCACATGACTTACAACCTTGAAAACCCAATGAAAGGTCAACTATGAGTTGTTTCCATTTCAATGACAATGGGCTGAGTTTTGAGTTGAATTTAAAGAACTTGTCACTTCGGTAATTCATAGATAATATGGATATTTGTAGATAATATGGATATTTCATTTCTGATTTTAGAAAAGAACACAACAATATAGAAATGGAAGAAACTTTGTTATATTGAGTAAAAGAAAGTCTACACAAGATTTCAAATTTAATGGGAAAATGGAAGTATTCCCACTAACATAAAGAATAAATAAAATATATCTACCATTATTAATAATTATAAAGATCTATTAGAAACCTGAGCTCTCTCAGAAAAAAAATAACAAGGGCACTCATTGAATTTTTGTTTTTCTTGTTCTTATGCAGCCTCAAGTTGAAACCAACTCTCATAGCTAACCTTCTAGCAAGTTTTCAGAGTTTGTAAATTGCATAGGAAGAATTGTTCATCTTTCAGTCATGGAGCAACAGTGGATTCAAACTTCATGCATTTGTTTTGGCAGCACAATTTCTTACCACTAGGACATCAGAGCTTCCTGTGACTATGGAAGGAGTCCTTCATTAGGAGAAAATTCCTAAGACAGGAGAAGGAGCTGCCATTCCTATAGGTAACTGCAGGAGCTGAGAACAGATATAATTCTGCAAGGTCTCAGGCTTCTTGTCAGACTAAGCAGAGAAACGGTCTCCCATGTATGGAAACTGAAAGATGTGTTGGGATGCATGATCCCCTTTCTCTCTCAAGGACAGTAACATGACCCTCTTCCTTACCTGTTGTTGCTGTTGTTGTTATGTGCCTTTGAGTTGCTTGCGACTCATAGCTTCCCTATGTACAACAGCCCTAAACTCTGCTCTCTTCTGTGACCATCTCACTGTCTCTGACACACCCATCCCGATTACCCCAATCACTGAATCAATCCACCTCATTGAGGACCTTCCCCTCCTGTGCCTGCCCTCCACCCTCCCAAGCATGATGTGCTTCTACAAGGATCGGTCTCTCCTTACAACATTACCAAAGTATGTCAGACGAAGCTTCAGTACCAGCTCGGTTTAACCCTCTCTAGGATGAATCTGTTTGTTTTCTTAGCAGTCTATGGTATATTCAGTACTCTTCTCCAGCACCAATTTTGTTTTGCATCAATTCTCCTTCTATCTTCTCTAGTCATTGTCCAACTCTCTGATGCATAACAAGTGATGCAAAGACCATGGCCTGTATCAGATTCACCTTAGTCTCCAGAGTGGCACCATTTCTCTTCAGTACTTTGGAGAGGTCCATAACAGCAGACTTTCCCATGGCAATACGTCTTTTTTTTTTTTTTTTGGCAATACGTCTTTTAACTTCCTGGCTGCTGGTGCCAAGAGTCTTGACTGTGGAGCCAAGCAAACTAAAGCTGTGAACAATCTCAGTCTCTTCACCATCCATCCTGACGCTGCCAGTTGGCCCAGTGATCAGAATATTTGTTTTCTTGAAATTGAGCCTCAATCCATATTGGAGGCTGCACTCCTTGACCTTCTGCAGCAAGCACTTTAGGTCCTCCTCAGTTTCAGCAAGCAGGGTTTTGTCATCTGCATAACGCAGATTGTTAATAAATCTTCCACCAATCCTGGCCCCACATTTCTCCTCATAGAGCCCAGCCTCCTGGATCATCTGTTCTGCATACAGGCTGAAAAGGTATGGAGACAGTACATATCCCTGGCGTATGCCCTTCCCAATTTTGAACCATGTAGTGTTTCCTTGCTTTGTTCTGATTACTGCCTATTGGTCCAAGTAAAAACCTAATAACTTTTATAGTTTTTCCCACCATAAATTGGAATCCCCCTATGAGAGAGCTTACTGATAGTTTCTCTGTTTCCCAACAAAAGGCCCTAAACAGAACAGATTGGGGAGCCCAGCCATTTTGGCATTGTATCTGAAGCTTCCACTCGGAAATAAACTTCCTCTAACTAAAGAGGCATTAGTCGTGATTTACTCCGCGGATCTCAGTCTTTCTTCAATGCCTACACATTGAATTGTTGTTGTTGTCCTGTACCATTTTGTTGAAAGTGACCCATAGCTGACCATCCAGCATATTATCAGAGACAGTTAATCTCTCAGGAGGTGACTGCCCATCCTTCTACCATGGAGCAGCTGGTGGATTTGAACCATATGCCTTTAGGATTGCAGCACAGCTTCCTATTGCTATGCCACCTTAGAAGGGATGAATTAAAAAGACATTACTGATACACTATTACAAAAATAATTGAGATCAGTAAAGAATCGAATTCAAGAAAAATATGCAAGTATTAGTAATTGTCCTATTACTTCCCCTTTCCCATACACAAACTCCTCCTCCCATTGAGAAAACCAAACAAACATGGAAAGATCTAGTTACAGCAGCATAAGAACAATAAGTTTTCACAGACCTAAGCTTAGAGAAGATGGGGAAAATCATGCACTTGCCCTTTACTTGTTGTTATGTGCCCTCGAGTCATTTGCGACTCATAGCGACCCTATGTACAACAGCCCTAAACCGTACTCTATCCCGTGCCAATCTCGTTGTCTCTGACACACCCATCCCGATTACCCCAGTCACTGAATCAATCCACCTCATAGAGGGTCTTCCGCTCCTGCGCCGTCCCTCCACTCTACCCAGCATGATGTCCCTCTCTTAAGACCTGTCTCTCCTTACAACATGTCCAAAGTATGTCAGGCGAAGCCACAGAATCCTTGCCTCCAAAGAGCAGCCTGGTTTAACCCTCCCTAGGATGAATCTGTTTGTTTTCCTGGCAGTCCATGGTACATTCCATACTCTTCTCCAGCACCACAGCTCGAAGGCGTCAATTCTCCTTCTATCCTCCCTAGTCATTGTCCAACTCTCTGATGCATAACAAGTGATTGAGTATTGTTAAGTACCCTCATTCATTTGGGAAGCTGAACTCACTCATAGCTGACCTTTAGTGGGTTTTCAGAGGCATTAAGCCACACAGGAGGAGACTGTCCATATTTCTCCAGGGGAGCTGCTTGCTGATAGATTCCAACTGTGAGTGCCTGTGGGCTGGCACTGCAACTCCTTACCAAATAATGTCATCAATCTACACCCATAGTAAGCAATACATGAAACAAAACCACAGTACAAAGAATAGCTCTTGTTTTAAAATACAAAGGCAAAATGACGTTAATGCTTTATATTGGAATATACAATGATTAGCATACAAAATATAGCAAATGAAATGTGTCTTGATAGTTTAAAATATTTACAAATGTTTTACTAATTTAATTTCTATAAATCTTACATGACAATACAGTTACAAGTCAGCAGAAAACAGAAGAAACTACAAAAGGAATGAAGGAAACTTGTATAATTTCAAATCAATAGAAAAATAATGGACTTCTAAATAAATAATGTTTTAACAATTGCCTATTGATTTGAGGGAAAAAATTAAAGGCTAATTCCTACCTCAAACAACATTAAATATGGATTAGAGTGCCAAAATGTAACAATAAAACCACTTTTAATTAGCAAAAAATTGTTGCAGTATCTGTATTCCTTCTTAATAAAATATTGGGAGAAAATGTCTTTTATGCCAAGGAACCAAATTTAAAGGCATAGAGAAAAATGTTTGCATAAGCAGATTTGAAATTTTATATAGATGATTCAAAATAAAAAAATAATAAAAATGAGTTTCAGACTGCTAAAATAGTCAAATAAAGATTAAATAAAGAAGTATACACCTAGAAAATATAATGATACATTTTCTAATATAGGAAGATCTTTACACAACACCAAGGGTGGTATTATAAAATCAGTAGAACAAAGTGAAAAGTATTTGCGTAGGTAATTCAATTAAAAAGAAAGAACAAAATACAAGAAAAATATTTGAAAAGATATTCTACCTCAATATTAATCAATGTGGAATTAAATGCCCAGTAAGCTATGTCAAGAAGACAAAGATTCTCACCACTGGACCAATTGGCAGCATCAGGATGGATGGTGAAGAGATTGAGATTGTTCACAGCTTCAGTTTGC
>NW_006399955.1:4475225-4477181 GCF_000299155.1 Elephantulus edwardii
TGAAGTTAGATTTTTAGTTACAGAATCTACTTTAAAGCAATGACACATTTCCTCACCATAGTATTTTAACCACCATGTTAGATATCATAATTAGAAATTGCACAGGAATAAGTGTTCATTCATATGACACTAAAGAATAGATCAAAAAGCAATTATGTTGCTTTCCGTTTCAGTAAACTAGAAAAAATTCTAAGAGTTATCTGAGCAAAAATGAGTAACCAAATGATGGTATATCCTCAAGCAGAAAAATAATGGCACAGTCTTATATCCTCAAGCAGAGAAACAATGGCACAGGACCCAGAAGAGTTTTGTTCTGTTGTCCTTAGGGTCCCTATGAGTCAGAACCAACTGGCTGATAACTAACAACAAGAGAATATGCAATCATATCTACTAACTGAGATCTTTCCACATAAGCATGAGCAATCTGTATAAGGATGCATGATAATCTTCCAAACATTGTTGCACCATCTTACCAATGAAAATCAAATGCTGAAGCTAAGTCTGATGTGCTACAATGATATTACTACTAATTCATTGTCATCGATTTGGAACTAATAGCTGACTCTCCATTGGGTCTCCAAGGTTATAAACTGAACAAGAAGAGACTGCTCATTTTTCTTCTCTGTAGCCTCTCATGAATTTGAACCTCCAAAAAGGTACAACATTTAAGTTAGCAGAGAAAGCTTTTCCTTATGGACTAGACTACCAAAGCACCATAAATTATTAGAGAATGGAATTCCAGGAAACTGGGAAAGAAGAAAGATAAAGAGTCAACATCAGGACTTAGGGTGCCATTTGATAGCAGTATTAGGATCTTTTTCCCCTAGGATCATCACTCCCCCTTTTTGTTAGATACTTTTCAACCGCTATGCATGTTATTGACTTACTTTATAAAATCTATGTTCTATTATTTAAATTGTATTTATTAATTAATTATAAATAAATTTATTTATTAATGAGAATTAAAATTCATTTATACTTAAAAGGTGAAAAGGGAGCTAAGGTGGCCTAGTGGTAAAGAAGTACCCTGTAACAAACAGCATATGGTTTGAACACAGAAGCTCAGAGGGGAAAATAGGGACAATCTCTTCTGGTGTGATTTACCGCTTCTGAAAACCCACTTGGAGGATCAGCTATGAGTTGGTCCCAATTAGAGGATCCATAATAGCAACAAAAAAGAAAAATCAGATCCTAAAACCTAAATGTTCACATTCTATGAAGATAGAGTCTTATAGCATCATTGACATTTTTTTTAAATATCTAATAACTTTCCTACAGTACAGATGCTTGGAAACAGAGAAGTTGATCTTTTTGTTCATTAGCTACTCAATACTAGATGTAGTTGAATGCAAAGGGTCAAAACAAAGACAGAGAAAGAAGAAGAGAGCAAGATGGATGTTAGAAAAGTCTCTGAACATTGCACTAGAATAAAAAAAGGAAAGAAATCAGGAAGTTAAGGAGGTAACAGAAGGTTTCAAAGGGCAGCTGGGAAGACAAAGCAAAGTATTATAATTAAATGTGCAAAGAGCTGGAACAAAACATTAACAGAAGAGTGTTAGAAATGCAAAGTAGGTTTAGAAGAGGTTATGGGACTTAAGATGTCATAGCCAATGTTAGATGGATCTTGGCCCAAAACAGGAAGCACCAGGAGGATGTTATCTGTGTTTCATTGACTATGCAAAGATATTTGACTGTGTGGATCACAACAAATCGTGGCTAACCTTGAGAAGAATGGGAATCTCACAATACCAATTGTGTTCATGTGAAAACTATACTTGGAGCAGAAGGCAGTTGTCAAAACAGAGCAAAGAAACACTGCATGACTCAAACTCAGGAAAGGAGTGCCTCAGGGATGTGTCCTGTCTCCAGATCTTTTCAATATGTATACAAAATAGATTATTCAGGAAGCTGAGCATTACGAGGAGGAATGTGGCTACATGATTGGAAGAAAACTCA
>NW_006399955.1:4478251-4484067 GCF_000299155.1 Elephantulus edwardii
CCTCCTGCACATCCACATCCCCCTGCTTCTAGCCTCTCCAACCCCTCCTGGATCCTTATACTCATCCTACAATAATGGTTTTATATAATATTTATCCTTGTGGGACTGAGTTAGTTCACTCAGCATAATGCTTTCCAGTCTCTCCCAAGTTAGGTAATAATTTACTTATTGCTCCTGAGTGTTGCATCGTATTCCATAGTGTGAATGTACCATAATTTCTCAATCTATTCATTTGTGGTTGGATATTTGGGTTGTTTTCATGTTCCTCTGATGGTGAATAACTATGCTATGAACATTGGTGTACAAATCTCAGTTTGCGTCTCAGTTCTCATATTCTCAGAGTATTTTCCAAGTAGTGGAATAGCTGGGTCATATGGAATGTCTATGTTCAGCTTTTTGAGGAAGTACCAAACTGCCTTCCAGAATGGTTACACAACTTTACAATCCCACCAACAACATTTAAGAGTTCCTTTCTCACCACATCCTGTCTAACATCTATTACTTGTTGCCCTGGTAAACTTCTCCACTATTACTGGAGTGAGATAATGCCTCATTATGATTTTTATTTTCCTCCCTCTTATTGCCAATGATTTTGAGCATTTCGTCATGTGTCTGTTTGTCATTCGAATATCGTCTCTATGAAAATTCTTTCCATGTGTTTTGACCATTTTGTAACTGGGTTATTGGTCTTTTTCTTGTGGAGGCTCAAGAGTATTCTGTAAACTTTTTTTATAAGACTCTACTCTGAGATGATACCAAATGTTTGTTTCCAGTCTATAGGTTTTCTTTTCACCCTGTTGGGAAAAGTTTTTGATGTGCACAGAGATTTAATCTTTAGAAGGTCTCAGGCATCTATTTTATCCTCTTTAGACTGTGCATTTCTGGTTGTATTGTGCAATCTCTTTATACTTTGGACTAGTGCTTCTAAGCTTGATCCCATTTTGTCTCTTATTATTGTTATGGTTTTGAGCTTTACTCCAAGGTCTATAATCTACCTTGGGTTAATTTTTGTGTAAATTGTGATATGTGGATCCTCTTTCAGCTTTCTGCATGTAGCAATCCAGTTTTGTTAGCACCATTTGTAGAAGAGGTTGTCATTTTTCCATTTGATAGGTTAGATTTCCTTACTGAATATCAGTTTACCATAAATAGCTGGGTCTATTTCTGGGTTCTCAATTCTGTCCTATTCATCTATGTGCCTGTCATTGTAGCAGTACCATGCTGTTTTGGTTACCATTGCTGTGTAGTAGTTTTTGAGGTCAGAGAGTGCTATGCCTCCAATCTCATTTTTGTTTTTCAGAAGTGTTTTGTTTATTCAGGGTCTCTGTCACCACTTCTTTTCAATATTGTACTGGAAGTGCTTGTTAGGGCAATACGATAAGAGAGGGAAATAAAGGCATCCAGATTGGCAAAGAAATGGTTAAACTGTCACTATATGCAGAGATGATGGTGTACACAGAAAACTCCAAAGACTTACAAAAAAAAACCCCAATAAAACCTGTTAGAGTTGATAATCTAATTTAGTAGAGTGGTAGGATTTAAGATAAATATCAGAAAGTCAATAGGATTCATCTACAATAACAAAGAGAACACAGATGGAAATAAAGAAGCAATTGTATTTATAATAGCCAACCACAAACTGAGAATACTTGGGAATGAACCTAACTAGAGATACAAAAAGCCTATATTAAGAAAACTACAGAGCACTTCTGAAAGACACATTAAAAGACCTAAAGAAATGGAGAGGGTGAGGGGAAATGTACCTGTTCATGGATAGAAAGACTCAGTATGGTGAAAATGACAATCCTACCAAAAGCAATCTACATGTTCAATGCAATCCCAATCCAGATACCAAATTCATTTTTCAAGAGATTGAAAGGGAAATTATAAAATTTATTTGGAGAGACAAGGGACCCATGCTTATTCTTTATACTCAGCTCATCTTTTGATTAGTTCTGTTCTTGTCACTTGACTATTTTTCCACTTAGTTTTTATATGTAGTTATATCACTTTACATTTGCAAATAATCAGAGTTAGTTATGTTATTCTGTCACCATATACTGTGATTATTGCAAATGCCATTAGGCAGTACTTTGTATAATAATTTTGCCAAATTTATCTTATCCTCTGAATATATAGTTCTGTAGAACTATATGTCTTTTTCTTTTCCTGAATCTACAGGAATTACATACCTTGAAGTTCTAAACAGCTAGAGGTTTTTGGCCTGTTTATTTTGTTTGTTTGTTTTAAGAAGTAGATGACCAGACCTATCTTTCAAGGCACTTCTGGATCAGTTCAAATCTCTACACTATCTTTTATGATCCAAGTATGAGAACCAGTTGAAATATTCAGATAGCGAATTTCTACCCCCATATTCAGGAGTTTATCATGAGTAAGAATCAACGGTAATTCTTTTCTTTTGTTTTTTAAGTTTATCCCTCTACACAGAGTTGTCAACATATTATCATTGAATATTTGTTCCTAGCATCTTGTAATGGTTCAAAATCAAGAAAAGTAAACATCAGGGCTGTATATTTTCTCCATATCTATTTAATCTATATGCTGAGCAAATCATTGGAGAAACTAAACATTATGAAGAAGCATGTGGTCGGGATTGGAGGAAGATTCCTCAACAATCTGCGTTATGCTTATTAATACACAGTTGCTTACTGAAAGTGAGGACTTGCTTGCTGAAAGTGAGGAGGACGGAACCCTCTTGCTGCAGAGGATCAAGGATTGCATCTTTCAATATCAAGTACATCTCTATATTTTAAAAAACCCATCAAAACCAAACAAACATAAAACCCCAAAAACAAATCCAAAAATCCTCTCCACTGAACCAGTAGGAAATAACCTGGGGAAGAGATGAAAACTCAACTATTTCATCTTATTTGAATCCATAACCAACACCCTTGGTATAAAAAATTAGGAGATGGGAGACATATGTTGTTTGTTGTTGCTGCTAATGAGATGTATAGCAGTAGGAAATTCTGTCAGGAATCTTTCCAAAGTTCTGAAAAGCTATGCTGTCAATATAAAAACTAAGGTGCACCTGATTTAAAACACATTTTTTCCAATCATCTACTTTGCATCTGAAAGCCAACAATTAATAAAGATGACAGAAGAAAAACCAATGCATTTGAGTAGCAGTAATGGATTATTAATACTTTACAGACTACTGGAAGAACAAAAGTTATGTGTTGGAGCAAGGGCAGCCAGAATGTTCTTTGGAGATAAGAATGGGAAAGCTTTGTATCACAAACTTTGGACATGTTGTTGTTAAGTGCCATCAAATTGCCTGAGACATATATAGTGAGTGACCTTGTGCATTATAGGTCTGAAACCTACCCTATGCTGACCCAGTCTCACTTTCTTCCATATACTTTCCCCCATCACCCCAGTTACCTGGTCAATCCATTTCATCTAGGATTTTCCTCTCCTGAGTTGTCCCTCCACCCTTCCAAACATGATATTCTTCTCCAAGAACTGGACTCTCTTGGAAACATGCCTAAAGTATGTGAGATGAAGCTTCAAAATTCTTGCCTCCAGGGAGCAACTTGGTTTCACCCTCTGCAGGACAGATTTTTTTTTTCTCTCTTGGAAGTCTATGGTATTTTTAATACTTTTCTCTAGCACCACAACACAAAGGCATCAATTCTTCTATCATCCTAGTCATGTCCATCTCATTTATGCACAGCAAGTAATTGTGAAGACAAGGCCTGGGTGAGGAACACCTTGGTTTCCAGACTGACATGATTGCCCTTCAGATCTTTGTTGAGATCCCTAACAGTAGATTTACCTAATGCAATTAGTCCTGACAGTTAGTGCAAAGAGTGTTGATTGTGGAACTGAGTAAGCAGAAATTGTTAACAATCTCAATCTCTTCTCCATCTATCCTTGTGCTGTCAATTGTCCCAGTGGTAAGAATCTTTGTTTTCTTGATGTTGAGCTTCCACCTATATTGAAACCTATGATGAGACAGATTGACACAGTAAGTGGGGTATTTGTGACAGGTGTCTCGGAGACTGTAAGATTGGCTCAGTTGGACAGTGTTCAGAGCTATTGTGCATAGGGTTGCTATGAAATGCAGTCAACTCAATGACACAAAATAAAAACAAAAAGAATAATTGTATTGTTTTCATATCACTGTTTTGCTGTCAAGTCTACTTCAGCTCATAGTGACACAATAGGATTGAATAAAATTACGACATATAGTTTGCAAGTTTGTAATCTTTACTGAGACAGAGTGCCACATCTTTCTCCTATTGAGTGGCTAGTGAGTATAAATCATCAGTCTGCCAGTTGGCGATTGTGTGCTTAAAGGCAATACCACCAATTCACTTTGATTCCTTTGTTTCCAAATATTTTCTTATTTAATTGGCCATGCAATCAGTTCCACAGGCCAGCCAGCTCATGCTGAAAACTAAAATGCAAGAGGAAAAAGACTACCTATCAATATACCTCTCTATTAATCATGTTGTTGTTGTTATGTGTGTTATGTGCCGTCGAGTCGCCTGCGACTCATAGCGACCCTATGTACAACAGCCCTAAACTCCGCTCTGTCCTGTGCCAATCGCACTGTCTCTGACACTCCCACCCCGATTATCCCAGTCACTGAATCAATCCACCTCATAGAGGGCCTTCCCCTCCTGTGCTGTCCCTCCACCCTCCCAAGCATGATGTCCCTCTCTAAGGACCGGTCTCTCCTCACTACATGTCCAAAGTAAGTTAGACGGAGCCTCAGAATCCTTGCCTCCAAGGAGCCACCCGGTTTAACCCTCTCCAGGACAAATCTATTTGCAAAGAACGCAAAGAATGGTTTGAAAAAAAGATTCATACAGAGGGTTAAGGTTAATTTGTTTCTAAAGAGTTTTTCCCCCCAACAGTTAGTCACCAAATATCTAAGATAAAGTGTATCTTTAATTTTCAAAATCAATATAAAATAGATAATCAATATAGTAAATTTCACTAAAAAAAATCTCAGAATAACATAATGACCACTTGAACATAATCAAGGGAAAAGAACTGGAGAATTAAAACATGGAAATTTAAATTTAAATGAATAACAGGTAGAAAAACATTATTATTCAAAGATCTTAATTATCTTAATGGAAGAAGTTAATTCATTCTATTTAACACCACCACCAACACAATGGTGGAATACTGAATTTAAACTTTCTAGTTTTTCTGTATTTTTTTTTCACATAAACTCAGTTCAACTAACTGTCCTTGAGAGGAGTTGACTCACAGATGACTCTTCAGCAGATATTCAGATGCTGTAAATTGTAAGGTAGGAGATTGCTCATTTATCTCCCATTAATTACTTGGGGGGTTAAAAATGGAAGCCTTTGGGGAGCTCTGGTGGCCTAGTGGCAAGGAGCTGCAACTACAATCCCACAGGCACACGGTTCGAATCCACCAGATGCTCTGCTGGGAAAAGGAGGGTCAACCTCCTCCTGTACCAGTCAGATCTGATTTGACGGTACACTCACACACAAAAATAAAAAACAACAACAACAAAAAAAATGGAAGCCTTTGGGTTGGTAGCTGAACTGCCTATCCACCAGACCCCCAGAGTTAGTTTATCTATAGTAACTACAAACATTTTAATAAAATCATATGTAGTGAGTTATGACTAATATTTTTTTTGCAAATTTAAACAGTTTTTTATTTCTTTTTCTTGTCATAAATTTGAATATGCCCTTTCCTTGAAGAGATGTGAACATTAACCTCCCTAAGCCTCATGAGGATAAGAAGATTTCAAGGCCTGCAATTTAATCTATATATATATATATATATATATATATATATATATA
>NW_006399955.1:4484167-4490293 GCF_000299155.1 Elephantulus edwardii
ATATATTACATATGTAATATAATATATATGTTACTGGCATGACTTTTAAAGGAAGTAACTTGTAGTCTGTCAAATGATAAATGAACAATATTTTATTACTTAAGAAATAAGTTTCTAAGAGGCTAGAGAGCATTATGCTGAGGGAACTAACGCAGTCTCATAAGGACAAAGATTGCATAAGATCATTATTGTAAAAAAAGGAAGGATAATTAAAAAAAGGAAGAATAATTAGTAAAACAGAGAAACTCAAGGCAGGGGAGGGCTGAGGATGAGTAGGGGCGAAACCACAGGGTTGCACAATTTGGTGGGAGGGGGGAAGGAAATTGGAAAGATCTGAGTGAAAAGACAGGGTAATGATAGGCAAGGTCCAATGGTGATCAATTTTATGAAACATAATGCATGAGAACTATTGTATGAAACACAATGTGACTAAAGAATAGTGTGAATCTCAATGTAGATGAACTTTGTAAACAAACCAATATTGTTGTTGTTATGTTTTAAGTGTCATCAAGTCGAACATAACCCCTAGAAACTTTATGAACAATAGATCCGAACCCATTCTGTAAATATCATCGTTTCTCTAGTTCCCATAGTTTCCAAAGGCATGTTGTTTAGGGAGTGGATGCCAATCCTACTTCCAAGCCTGTGTTCAGCATCACAGCAAACCCAAGTTACCTCAGTACAACTAACTGACAGGTGAGTGCTCTACCACTTAGGAAAATGTTCTTCCCAAACACAATTAACACCACCTGTGCTGCAATCCCCAAGGCATGCAGTTTGAACCTACAAGTTTGAATCTACCAGCTGTCCACAGGGAAGAATAGATAATCTCTTCCTGTGTGACTTACTGCCTCTGAAAATCAGCTGGAATGTCAGCTCAGAGATGATTTTGACTCAAGGCCACACACTACCACCAACAATATCATAACTATAACATGCAAGTAAAATTTTCTTAAAGATTATTAGAAACTGATTTCAGCATTGTATCTACAGAAAGCGGTACTGCAAATTATATTCAGAAGAGGACATAGAGCAAACAATATCATTGTTCCTATCATATGGGTCTTGAGAGAAAGCAGAAAGTATTAAAAATATGTTAACTTGTGTTTTATTGACTATGAAAAGCATATGAATGGGTGTATCTTAACAAATAATAATTTTATTGTAATGAATGGGAATCACAGAACACTTAATTGTGTTCAGGAGAAACCTGTAAATAAACCAAGAGCCTGTGGTTAAAAACAAAAGCAAAACCCAAATAGTGTCCTTTGTAATTTTTAATCAGGAAAAGTGTCTATCAGTATTGTATCATTTCACTACACTTATTCAATCTTCATGCTGAGCAAATACTCAGTAGTTGGATTATATGAAGAAGACTATGATGTCAGAATTGGAGGAAAACTCATTGGAGGAAGAAGACACAACATTGCTTGTTGTAAGTTAAGAGTACTTGAAGCACTTATAACGATCAAAGTCTATAGCCTTCAGTATGTATTATGTCTCAACATAAAGAAAACCAAAATCCTCACATCATGATAAAAAGAGAGAAGTTGAAGTTCTGAAGGATTTTGATTTCCATAATTAATACACTTGGAAGAAGTTGTCAAGAAGTTAAATTTTACAATATATTGGACAAGTCAGTTCTTGATCAAAACAAATGTTGTTTATGAAATAAGCATCCATCAATGTTTTCTGATAGAGTGACTTTGTCTGTTCTGTTCATTTCCTTCTGATGCTTCTCACATTGTTCAACATTTTGCCTACAGGATCCTGGAATATTGAAACTTGAGGTTTGAGGAATTTTGTTAAAAACTTTTCTTTCAGCTTGAGAAATGTTTTAGACATTCTTCTCATGGTTTCCTAACTGCCCCTCCTTGCATTAATTTTCCTGCTGATAGAAATTTGCTAATTCTATACTCTCTTGGATAACCTTTATTTTTAACACACACAATTAAGGACCTTTTCCAGTTACAAGGCAGGTTGCTGTCTTTCAAATTCCTTGAAAGATATACTGTAGGCACTAAAAACTGAGCACACAGATTGATGCTGCAATCAGATTGTTTCTGAATGTTGCTAGCCTCCCTGCTGAGCAACACATACAACTTCAAGGCGAAGACTCAATCTTTGCTCTATTAACAGATTAGACATATCCCTGCAGTATTAACTAGTGCTAGGAACCAGCATAAGTCTAATTGAATTTGTAAAACTGAAGATAAGGAATTTATAAGATTAAAGCAACACAGGTACCATATGGTCAATTTTTGGACCTCAAACTCTAGAAATACTTCACAGTAATGCAATCTGTAAATGGGTTATTATAATATGTCAGGAAGGGTGAGGATGGTACGGAATAGGATACGGTTCAGATCTGTTATTCCTGCACTTAAAAACAACAACAACAAATATGATATAAAAAGAAAGACTATTTATTATTTTTATAGGCATTCCATATTATAAATTGTGATTTTCACAAATATGCATTGAGATCCTAATTCCTATACCTGCAGAGATAATGTTTGGAAATAAGGTCTTATGTATGTTTGTAAGTTGCCTTTATCTGAGTAAGTAACATTCAAAATTTAATCAGTTATAAATTATAATAAGTAGATTGTTCTTGTTGTCATGTGCCATTGAGTCACTTGAGATTCATAGCAATGCTATGTACAACAGCCCTAAACTCTGCTCTGTCCTGTGCCAATCACACTGTCTCTGACACTCCCATCCCGATTACCCCAGTCCCATAGAGGGCCTTCCCCTCCTGCACTGTCCCTCTACCCTACCAAGTATAATGTCCTTCTCCAAGGACCAGTCCCTCCTTGCAACATGTCCAAAGTATGTTAGACGGAGCCTCAGAATCCTTGCCTCCAAGTAACAGCCCAGTGTAACCTTTTCCAGGATAAATCTGTTTGTTTTCCTGGCAGTCCATGGTACCCTCAATACTCTTCTCCAGCACCAGCTCAAAGGCATCAATTCATCTTCTATCCTCCCTAGTCATTGTCCAACTCTCTGATGCATAGCAAGGGATAGCAAAGACCATGACCTGTATTAGACACACCTTAGTCTCCAGAGAGACACCATAGACACAGAAATACTTTCACACATTAGAACAAATGATTGGAACTCAGATGCCATCTAAGGATACTTTTCATGTCCATGAACCAAAGAAGGAACGATACAACCTACAAAAAAGGCACTAACATGGTTAAAGTCCTACTCTGGATTTACAGCCTCCAGAACTGGATGAATATTGGACTATAGCAAATAGTTGGAAATTCCAATAAAACTGTAGATTCTTCAGAAGTGAGCCCTGATGAACTGCTTTATATAACAGCCACAGCCTTTAAAACTCCATAGAGAAGTTCTATGCTGCATGCCTTAGTTCACTATGACTCAAATTGACAGAAACTAACAACATCAAGGTGGGTAAAACTACTAACATCTATTATTTGCTAGGCACAGGGGAGGTCCTGAGGATACAAAGTTGAATAAAATATAATTCTTCTCTCAAGGAGTATAAATCTTCATGTATCATGCATGGGACATTCTATATTACTGACCTAAAGTGGATGCTCTGAAGTCACAGATGAGAGAAATCTTTTAGAGTTCTCAAAGGAAAGGGTTTTCTCAAAGCAGTGGATGCTTGCATGCAATTGGCACTTCTTTGAAAATGAATAATGTGAGAAATTCATTCCAAACCAAAATTATAGCACATGAAAGTATCAAAAGGTAAGAAAGAACTGGCAATCAATAAATTAACTTACTTGAGTGAAATTGGGTTTTCAGAATGAATATGAAAAATACACAGGCGAAAACTGGGCAGTTGGGCAAGTAATGTTGAAGGTCTAGGATGCTGTGTTCAGAAATTAGATATTTATTCAATAAGTGCAAAGAAACTGTTGCAAGTTTTCAAAGAGATTCATGAAAGAAGACTTATATTTTAGAATATCTGGCAGTAGTCATATTTTGAAACCATTAACAGAAATGTTTCAGGACCTGGTAGTGTTACACTTCGTTGTGCATGGCGTTGTAATGAATCCTATTGCATGGGAGTCAGGAAAAACAAACAAAAAAACAAACAAGCAAATATCAAACCAAAATAGCAGTCCAGGCAGAAATATAGAAAGAGAATAAGAAGAAAGACAATGAGAAGGATTAGGAGACAGTAATAATTATTTGAGGGAGAGAAAATGAAAAATAAAACTAAGGACAATCAGTAAAATTACAGAGGGTAAAAAAGGTATGAATTTGTTCATAAGATTTTCAGGACATGCAACTGAAAGGCACTATAAGGAAAAGTATTCTGGTTTGTTATTTTTGGGAAAAAAGAGTATTTCTGTTTATGGGTAATTGTTTTTAAAATAAAAATTTACATATTACTAAATCCTTTTTATTTAGTCGTAGTGTTATGAGTTTTTTTCTTTGTTTTAAAGACCTAATTTATTACAATAATAAAAGTACTAATACTGACTCACATACACAGCAATAAATGCCACGTACTCTTGGTTAATTTTAATTTGGCAAACATTCATCTTTAGAGCAATCATCTAAGTTCAGTACCTTAAATATGAAGTCTTCAATGTATTATTACTAAACATAATAGATTCTTTTCTTTCTAAAACTGTGTCTATAATTTCAAAAGATAAAATAAGAAAGCATGTGCTGTTACATGAAAAATATAATGAAGAAATTTAGAAACATTTTGTCTTCCACTTTGCTCTGACCCTGAATTTTGCAAGCATAATATCCTTTTTCAAGGAGTGGCATCTCCTAGCAACATGCCCAAAGCACATGAAAAGAAGTTTCACCATCCTTACCTCTAAGGAACAATCTAGAAGTCCTTCTTCGGAGACAGACTTTTTCTTTTTGCATGGGATATTCAATACTTTTCTTCAACACTACCATTTAAAGTGATTTCTTTCTCTCCTGCCAGTCTTATTCATTTTTCAACTTTCAGATTCATAGAAAGTAATTGAAAAGAAGTAAATTATTTGGATCAGTAGTACAGTAGTTTAAACTGATATCCTTGTTCTTGAAAACTTTGGAGATGTCCTTTACACTAGATTTTCCCAGTGTAACAAGTCCTCTAATGTCTTTTTCTTTTTAATTTTCAATTTTTCTTGGTTTGTTTATAATCATTCATATACATTGTATTTTCTAAAATTACTATTGATCAATGCCCATTATCACTCCTCTGAAAGTTCTCATGGGATATTTCCTATTCCTGCACTACATCTCTATACAGCAACTTCTGCTATCCTAGTGATTTTCCTCCTTTCCCTTTTTACACCCTTCTTCCATTCTGTCTCTTTCTCTTTGGCTTATTTATACATATCTTTCTCTGTTATTCTATTTTCAAAAGAGTGGCCTTATGCAGTATTCATACTTATGTAGCTGAGATATTCCCTCAACATAACACAATCTAATCTTTCTCATGTTATATTTTACAAAATCATTCTTTCTTAGTGCTACATAGTATTTCATTGTGTGAACAGGGAATATTTTTCCATTTAGTTAGTTCTTTTATTGCTTCTAGTAGTAGTGTTTTGTCATTTTCTTTACTAAGTTCTTTTGTGTATCCGGTTAGGTATCTTCTCAAGTACTTTATTTTGTGCTGGTTATTGTAAATGGTATTGTTTTACTAATTTATTTTTTCATGCTTTCCTTGTTACTGTCATAAAATCCAACTTATTTTTTTTATTTTATTATTTTTGCGTGTGTGCACTGTCAAATCAGATCTGACTGATACAGGAGGAGATTGACCCTCCTTCTCCGGCAGAGCATCTGGTGGATTCAAACCACGTACCTCTGGGATTGCAATGCATCTTCTTACCACAAGGCCACCAGAGCTCTCCTAAAATCCAACTTATTTTTTTTATTGTAATCTGTAATTTCTTTACTTTATTACCATCAATGTTGATTGTGGATCCACTAAAATAATTTATAACTTCGATACTTTTCCATCTATTATAATGTCGTGAAATAAATCTTCCCATCTTCATGCCACATTCTTCTTAATATATTCCAACTCCTCAAATAATTTCCTCAATATATGAAATGAATAAGTATAAAGAAAGGATTATTGTTGTTGTTGTTATGTGCCGTCGAGTCTTTTGCGACTCATAGAGA
>NW_006399955.1:4493613-4503629 GCF_000299155.1 Elephantulus edwardii
TCTGTAAATGTTTATGAAAATTAATAAAATATAGAAAAAAAATAGTTTAAAAAAAAAAAAGACACCGAACGACGTACTGCATTTGGTAAATCTGCTGTCTAGGGACTTTTAAAGGGGTAAAAAGCAAAGATGTCAATTTTAAGGCTTAGATGACTGATCTAAATCATGATAATTTCAATTGGTTCATATGAATATGAATATTGTGCAATGAGTAAGGAAAACCAAAGAAGAATCAATGTCTTTGAATAGTGGTATTGGCATAGAAAACGGAATATCCTATCAACGGCCAAGAGAAGAAATCTTTTTTAGAAGAAGCTTACTTCTTGGAGACAAGGATAGTGAAGCTTTGTTTCATATATTTTCATGTACTTTGGGCCTGTTATCAGGGGATGCCAGTCCTTGGCAAGACATGAAGTTTGAAAAAGTAGAGGGTCGGTGAAGGAGAAGATCTTCAATAAGATGGATTAATGGGCTTGAACCTGATGGAGATTATGACGATGGCAAAGGATAAAGTAAAGTTCTGATCTTTTGTTCACAGAGACACTGTGAATCCTAATCAACTAAATGGCACAGAGCAAGAACAAAAGCAAATGAGCAAATGTACATGTAAAGAGTCCTGGTGACATAATGCTGAAAAATATTGGCAATTCAAATCTACTAGCTGTTTCATGGAGAAAAGGGATGTCCATCTATTTTCTTAATGATTTGCGTATCCTATGAAACCCTTCTTCTGTCCTATAATGTAATTATGATTTGGAATTGTTTGACTCAATGGCAGCAGTAAACTGTGTTTGGTTCTCTATGTAAATACATGCATATTCACATGGATATATTGTTAAGACAACAAACATAGTTGTTATGATGCTTGCAACTCTTGTAAATTTCTGAGAGAAAAGCTGAAAGCGATTTTATATTCTTAATTAAGGAAATAAAAGGAAAAGCAATGTGAATACAGACAGGTTTCCTAGATACAATTGATGAACAAAGGGCTTAGTTTCCTAGAATAGGAAGAGACAACCTTTGTTCCTTTCTGACTAGTTATATTTCCAATTGTCTTTCCTCATTAAATGCTTGGATCAGCTTCACTTGTGGAAATTCACCTTTCAGGGTTAAGTCTAAAACTACTGTTCTAAGGAAATTGGGAAGAAAATCAACCGTCCACAGAATCTGGACACTGCCACAATGCTTTTCCTGCAAGAGGCTAAGCACAAAGTAACTTTGTCAGAAAACAGTGTCTTTCCAGAAACAGCATTAGGAAGTTATTTAATTTGAAAGAAAATAATCACATCGGTATCTGCAATTGAACTGTGGTCAGAAGGAAAACCTGCTAAGATGACAATGTACCTGTGAGATGCTGAGTATCTGCTTCAACATTTAAAAATTAAATTATTTGTCATGTGGCAGCCTTTTAGTTATCAATTACTTCATAATTTCAAGCCTTTGACCTATCTGAGACTTCCCACAGAGGACAGCTTCTTTTACACTGTACAATTTCAAATGATGTTCTCTTGGCTTAAATCACAAAAGATCATTCAGATAGAACACACACAATGGATTTTCTTATCATTCAGAACACAGACTCCATTCAAGCAATGAAATAGGTTTCAAATTCATTTCTTAACATTTCCAGTTGTTTTTCTATTGCAGTATTATGCTGTTTTTGTCTAGTTCTCTGCCAGAAGAAGCGGATCTCTTACATATAGTCTTATTGATTTCATAACAAGTAAGTCATTTAGATTGTAACTACCATGTTATTTGAAATTTCTGCTCAAGGTTTTCTAAACTATTCTCCTTTACAAATAGAATCTCTTTCTTACTATTTATTCTGCTGAATATAGCAAAAATGGATACAAAGGAAATGATATTAGCTTTCTCCAGTAAGGAATCAAATTACCTTGTATTCTTTCCTTGATTCAGTTCTGAACACTCAAGTTTATGTCTCTTAACCTTTTTCTAACTAGGGTTTAAGATTAAACAATAACTTAATTATGAAATTATTAGTGGTTTAGGTGGAAAAAGACAAGTAGTCTTTTCTGATTCTGTTTACAATCCCAGAAATTCATTGGGGAGTCAGCGAAGAGTAAGTTTCAACCCAATATGAGTGAGTTTTGAATTATGAAAACAAGCAAACAAGCCAACCAAGAAAAAATCAGTGTCAGTGAGTCAATTCCAACTCATAGAGACCCTGTAGGAAAGAGTAAACCTGTTCTAAAATGTTTCCAAGACTAAATCTTTAAGAATGCATACAGTCACTTCTTTCTCCTATGGAAAAGCTGGCAGGTTTCAACTGACAGCCTTTCAGTTAACAAGTGACCATTGTGTCATCAAGGCTACTTTCACTTATGAACATGATGAAGATTGTTGAATATTGTTATTTTAAAAAAATAATGTAAAATTAGGCTTTGGTCAACCATCTCTAGATAAATTAAAAATAGCAAATTTGTTGTTACGTGCCATCTGTGACTCATATCGACCCTATGTACGATAGCTCGGAACCCTACCCTAGCCCGAGACAATCTCATCCATCGTCTCCAAAACACCTAACTAATCCCATTACCCCAGTCAATGAGTCAATCCACATTATCTAGGGTCTTCTTCTCCTGAGCTGTCCCTCCACCTTTTCAAGAATAATGTCCTTCTCCAGGGACTAGTCCCTCCTGGACACATTCCTTAGTATGTAAGACAGAGCTTAAAAATCCTTGCTTCCAAGGAGCAGCCTGGTTTCACTCTCTTCAGAACAGACATGTTTATTCTCTTAACAGCCCATCGTATGTTCAACATTCTATTCCAGAACCACAACTTAAAGGAATCAATTCGTCTTCTATCATCCTTAGTCACTGTCCAGCTCTGTGATATAGTTGGGAAGATGATGCCCTGGATCAGGTACACCTCAGTCTCTAGACTGATACCATTGCTCTTTAGTAATCTAGAGAGGTCCCTGACTTCCCTAATTCAGTTTGTCTTTTGATTTCCTGACTGCTGGTGCCAAGTGTGTTGATTGTAGAACCAAGTAAGTTGTAATTGATGACAATTTCAATCTCTTCTTGCGCTATTATCATGCTGCTAATTTGTAAAAATAATAGTAATAATAATAATAATAATTTACAGCATAATTTTGGAAGATCTTTTTCATTTCTAGAATATTGACCCAACTGTGCAAGTATATCCTTTTAATATATTGGGGGGGGGAGAGAGTTAAAAGTGAGTGAAAGTCTGCTAATGTAGTCCTTATCATGTTGCTAATCAAAGTGAACAATGGAAATTAGAGGAATACAAGGATAAATTCAAGATAATTCAAAAAGATCTCGCAATAACCAGTAGGATAAGATAAAGGAATCTGGGTGCTGAATGAGAGTATTACTTTATTCACAAAACAGTTACTTCCTCATTGGTAGTCTGTGCAAGTTCTCATTTCTGATACAAAGGGCTTATGGAGCAAAGCTTATGTTTTCAGTCAATGTGAAGGGTGGGAGTGAATTGGTGATAGTAAATTATCATACACTACGTCAAGATCTCGGGCCTATTTTTTAATTGTTTTTGGTGAAACATTCTTCTAGGCCATTTAGCCCTGGTGTGTCCGCTTGCTTTAAAGAGATAACTTGTGGTTGTTGTGAAGCTGAACACTGTGACAGTGATGTATCAAATGCAATAATGGGTACTCATAGTGAACAGTGTTTGGTGGAGCTCCCCAATTAAAACAAGCTTGGAAGCAGGAGTGGCATTCACTACTGAAATAGCTTGCCTCCGAAAACCCTATGAACCTAGAGAAATGATGAAAATTATACAAGTGTTCAGGTATTTCATTCATAGGGTCTCTATGAGTTACCTACAACTCAATGGCACTTAACACTAACAACAACAACAAAGTCAATCCATCTCATCCAGGTATAATGGGGGTAGGTGTGTCAGAGACAATGAAATTAACTCAAGGTAGAGTAGGGTTCTCAGCTGTTTTACCTAAGGTCTATATGAGTCAGAGTCAACTCAACAGCTCATAATAACAACAACATCAAGGTAGCTCTGGTGACTTAGTGGTAGAGTTGTATTGCCAGCCTAAAGGCAGGCAAATTGAATCCATAGCTACTCTGTGAGAGAAGGATGGGCAATCTTCTCCTGGGCAATTTACAATCTTTGAAAATCTACTGGAGAATCAGCTATTCATGGACCCTGACTTGACAACACTTAATAGCAACTACACCCATTTAGATTCCTGAATTCAGTTCAGTCAGTATTGCCACTGGTGGATTCTAATAGGCAGAGAGACACATCCTTTGGGTTAGGACAGCAATTCCCTAAGGATTATTCCACTAGAGATCCCTTTACACAGTGTAGATACACAAAACGGAACAAAAATGGGGTGGTGCAAAATACTCCTTTAAACATGTCATTTAATTTTGTTCAGGAATTTTGACTAGAGAACAGAGACATTTCTGAGACTGTTACACAAAGGCACTCTTTAACTCTAGAAGCAAACACACTCTCTGAGATCACCATTTGATGAAGCAGCAGAGTGGCACACAAAGAGAATTCTCCACTTCACAACCACTCAAAAGTTAAATCTGCTCCCCCTAGGGAAAGCTTAGTTTTCGGATGCGAAGGACTACTCTGCCTCCAGGAGCCAGGCAAACCAGGCTTGGCCTAAGGTTTAAGGCAGCAGAGGACTTCAAGCTCAAAAGGGGAAGAGGGGAGAGAAGGCGGCCATGTTCTCCCAGGTTGGCTCTGCCCAGGGCTTGTGATTGCTGTGAGGGTCGCTATGAGTCGCCTGCAACTCGAAGGCACTTAACAACAATAATATCAACACAGAGAGAGAGATCAGCTGGACCGGTGGATAGAAAGCGATGCTACCAAGCAAAAGGTGTGTGTGGCTTTTAATCCACAGCCCTCAGGTCTGTCTTTTACTGTTTTTGTTCATTCCTCTAGGCTGTATAGCCCTGGTGTACAAGTTGCCATACTGTGTTCACTTTTGGTTGCTCTGAGGCTGAACACTGTGACACTGATGTGTCAAATATGTTAATGGTTGGCTACTCAATGCGGACAGAGAGTGGGGTGGAGTTCCCCAATTAAAACACACTTGGAAGGAGAAGTGGCATCCACTTCCATAATAGCTTGCCTCCAGAAACCCTGTGAACCTGGAGAGAGGACGAAAGGCACCCAAGCGTCAAGGACTCTCCTTCATAGGGTCGCTATGAGTCACCTGCAACTCGACGGCACTCAACAACAACAAGGGAAAGCTTAGTTTGCACTCTAGATCTTTTCTCATTCTCAATCTCACTGTCGTGTAGTCTGAACTGATTCTTTACTGATCCTCCACTGGGATTTCTATGCTGTAAAACTCACCGGAGATTACCCATCTTTCTCCTATGGAGCTGCTGGTGGATTTGAACATCCAAAGATGTATTAGCAACACAATTTCCTAAGGATAGGCCACTGCCCCTTTAAATAGTTCCATATTCCTTTTCATCCTCCTTTTCTTACACATGGTGATATAAAGGGGTACTACATCTTTGAACTCGTGCAGTAGAGTCATCTTGAGACCCACACTTTCACCCTCACTCAATGCTTTCATGCTCTTGATCATTGCTTCAACTATCAGTGTGTTTAAATGCAGAGCATGATTCCATTTTCAAGGTGGTGTCTCTGTCTAGGTCAGGTTCTGTGATAATCACTGGCTGATTTGGTCTCCTCTAAGCTCAGTCTTAGGAAACTCTGTTGGCTTACTGGTAAAAAACTGTTCTGCAATCCAAAGGTAGTTGGTTTGAATTCACCAGCTGTCCACAGGAAAAGGATAGGCAATCTCGTCCAGTGAAATTAACTGCCACGGCAAAAGTTAGAGGGGCTACTATGGATTGTTTCTATTTCTACTGCACACAACAACAACATGGAACTACAGCTCAGTCTTACGCTGTAACTCCCCTTCCAACGCTACTATGGATTGTTTCTATTTCTACTGCACACAACAACAACATGGAACTACAGCTCAGTCTTACGCTGTAACTCCCCTTCCAACTGCAGCAGAATTACTAATCCCTAAAAAGCCCCAAAAAACAAAAACAAAAAAACCCACTTGACAGACTTTCTCATCCACCTAAATATGAAGGCTTTCCTTAAGATTAAAAATAAAACAAAACAAAAAACAAACAAACAAAAAACCCCAAAACAAAACCCAAAGCCATATGACAGCACTTATTTTATACAGGAAGGAAGGTGGGAAATTGACTCAGGAATACTAACTCCGAGCCCCTCTTGTTTGTAATGCCGGTGTTCTTACCATAACTACACTGATTCCCATTGTTTTTGCCCCTAACTTGCCTGTCTCAGGTTGAATTGACAGTTTCTATGGCAAATTCTGTTTCAAGGTCTCAAATATTATTGAAAAAGTCTTGACATATTCAGGTCACCTATCTAACATATTTGACTTGCTTCTGATTTTCTCCACAATCCTCCAACCACCACAAAGGAGGTTTCAGGCTTACTCTTTCTCTAGTTCAAACCTTATTCCTTAGAACAGCAAATCTGTCCCAAGGCTAGATTTTATTGGTGGAGAAGGTAAAATTTCTGCATTAAAATAGGAACTCTTTCATCTGAGACCTCAGGGCTTAACTTCTTACAGTCATTAGGAAATATTTTACATTTTTCTTAATTTTACAAAACTGTACTTGCAATAACAGAATAACGATTTCTCTTAGTGTTTTCTTTATGACCATAATAATAATCTCCTGGCCTTTTCCAGGGAAATAGATACCTTGGGCAACTATAAAAAGATAATTTGGCAGCAAAATGCAAAAGAGATACACAGTACCTACCCTATACTGAGAAAATGCATGAATTAATAAGTTATGAGGAGCTCAGGTGGCATGGTCCACTACAGGCTGGAACAAAAGAATTGGAAGTTCAAATACACCAGCAGCTTCATATGAGAAAGATGCGCAATCTCCACTAAAGCCTCTGACACCTGATGGATGGCAACTATGAATCAGAAAGTGACCTGAAGATAATGGATTTGATCTTTTCATAAATACATTTAAGCAGTTAAGTTTATGGTCTATGTTGTAGACTAAAATTCCTTGAAATTATGATGAAGCTGTTATGCCATATGATAGAATTAGTATTTGCTAGAAATGTTGCATCTTAAAAAAAAAATAATGCCTCCAACTCTTCAGTAATATCCTGTTTCATTTGAGTGGAAAAAAATCAGAGTGTGATAATCTGAAAAAAAAATCTATTTTAAAATAGGGTAGGGGTTAGGAGGTAGGGAGGTGAACGAGGTAACATAAAAGTAGAAAAGGTAAAATAAAAGACCAAGAGAAAACTGGGTCAAAATTAACAAGTGAAAATGAGTAAAAAGACATGAATGATTTTTAAGAGACTAGAGAAAATTGAACATTCTATGATAGTATATAAAGGAATTGGAAACACTCCTGGGAACAGCGAGAAAACAGCTAGAAATTATTTCCCCATGAAGTAGTAACACAAATCACAAAGGAAGCTAGATTTAAGAAACTCTGTTCTTCATAGAGGTACTATATTTCTTGAGGGGAATCAATGGCAGTCCAGTTAGGGAATTATGCAAATTTTTCAAAGAACTAGATCACTTTTATTACTATGTGATTTGAAACAGAGCACATGTGGCTTATCTAACAAACTTAGTAGAACATATTCTTTAGAGTGTAGTATCATTGAAATGCAAATGATATTTGTAATGCAGAAGAAGATTAGATGTTATTGTTTTACCCTTTGAGATGCAGTGTTTCCCAGGCATGGTATCTTGTTTGGAAATCAGTTAGTACAGCTTCTGACTACCTAAATCCTCTGTATCATTTGTTTTTTTTACTGTATCTAAGGTTTTAAGTTAGTTACGTTTTTCCCTTTTTTTCTTCTTTTTCTGATTTCCTCTGTCTAATGACTATGGACCAAAGTTTTCTTAAAATCCAGAGAAAGAGATTATGTTCACTTTTTGTGCATAGTTGCTATATTTATATTAACGTGTAATATTCTGTGTTCTTATATTTACACAATAATAGTAATATAACATATATTATTTGCCAAGGTCTCTTTTAATTCATAGTTTATACAACTGGAACATGACTCATGGTTCCTGTCTTCACATAATATCTTGTCTTGTTGTTGTTATTATTATGTGCCATTGAGTCGACCACAACTCATAGCGACACTATGCACAATAGCCCTGAATCCTCCTCTATCTTGAACCAATCATACAGTCTCTGACATATCCACCTTCATTACCCCAGTTACTGTGTCAATCTATCTCATCCAAAGTTTTCTTCTTTGCCGTCCTTCCACTCTTCCAAATATGATGCCCTTCTCCAAGGATTGGTCCATTCTGGGGACCAAAGTATGTGAGATGAAACTTCAAAATCTTTGCTTCCAATGAATAGTTTGACTTCACCCTTTCCAGGACTGAGCTGTTAGCTCTAATGGCAGTCCATGGTATGTTCAATACTCTTCTTCAGCACTACAGCTCAAAGGCATCATATCTATCCTCTTTGGTCACTGTCCAGCTCTCTGATGCACAACATAATGCATAGCATAATGATGGTTAGACCAATATAATTTTTTCCCGGTATTCTGGGGAGGTCCTCAGCAGGATTCCCACCTTCCCCCAAGACAATTTGTCTTTTGATTTCCTAACTGCTGGTGTCAAGAGTGTTGATTGTGGAGCCAAGCAAGCTGTAATTGTTAACAACTTCAACTTCTTCTTGTCTATCATGGTGTTGCCAGTTGACCAGTGGTGAGAATCTTTGTCTTCTTGATGTTAAGTTTCCATCCATATTGCAGACTACAGTCCCTGAATCTCTGCAGCAAATGCTTCAGATCCTCCTCAGTTTCAAGCAAAGTTGTATCTTCTGCAAAATGCAGGTTGTTGATAAATCTTACACCAATCCTGATACCACATTCCTCTCATAAAGTCCAGCCTCTGGAATTATCTATTTGTATGTTGTTGTTGTTATGTATCATTGAGTAGTCTGTGACTCATAGTGATCCTATGTACAAGAGCCCTAAATTTTGCTCTATCACTGTCTCTAACACACATGCTCCTATTATAGAATCAAACCATCTTATTGAAGGTATTGAAGGTCTTCCTCTCCTCTGCTGTCCGTCTACCCTCCCAAGCATGACATCCCTCTCCAAGGACTGATCCCACCTTGCAACATGTCCAAAATATGTCAGACAAAGCTTCAGAATTCTTGCCTCCAAAGAACAGTCTGGTTTCACCCTCTCCAGGATGAACCTGTTTGTTTTCTAGCAGTCCATGGTATATTCAACACTCTTCTCTAACACCATAGCTCAATGGCATCAATTCTCCTTTATCATCCCTAGTTATTGTCCATCTCTCTTGCAAGTAATTGCAAAGACCATGACCTGTATCAAGCTCACCTTAGTCTCCAAACCAACATCAAAATTCTTCAGTACTTTGGAAAGTTCTCTGACAGCCGACTTTGTCGTTGCAGTAAGTCTCTTCATTTTCTTGCTGCTAGTGGCAAGAGTTTTGATTGTGGAGTCAAACAAACTAAAGCTGTTAACAATCTCAATCTCTTTACTGTCTATTTTGATGCTACCAATTGGTCCAGTGGTGAGAATCTTTGTTTTCTTGATATTGAGCTTCAATCCATATTGAAGGCTGCAGTTCCTGATCTTCTGCACCAAGCTTCAGGTCCTCCTCAGTCTCATCAAGCAGGGTTGTGTCATCTGCATAACACAGATTCTTGATGAGTCTTCCTCCAATCCTGATGCCACATCTCTCCTAATAGAGCCCAGCCTCCTGGATAATCTGTCCTGCTATAGCTTAAAAAGGTTTGGAGATAAGACACACCCTTGGCTTACACCCTGACCAATTTTGTACGATTAATTGAAAAAGTATGGATCTAAGACATATCACTGAAATACTCCTTTCCTGATTTTGAACCATGCAGCGTATCCTTGCTCTGTTTTGATGTCTACTTCCTAGTTCAATATCATCTTTTTTGTTGTGTTGTTAAGTGTCGTCAAGTCATAAA
>NW_006399955.1:4503729-4504190 GCF_000299155.1 Elephantulus edwardii
AACTATATATATATATAAATGTCTTCTAAAAAGAACAAGGGAATACTGCATGATTGAAAATTAGAAAGGTGTGCATCAGTTTTTCATTCTTTTCTTATATTCATTCAGTATGCATGCTGAAAAGAATAACCAAACAAGTTGAAGAATGTTTGGAGGAAGACTCATCAACAATCCAGGTTATGCAAATGACACAAACTTACTTTCAGAGAGTAAGACTTAAGACTTACTAAATAAGATCAAAGAATGAAACCTCACATAGGAATTAAACTTCAACATCAAGAAAGCAAAAGTCTTGGGCATGATCAATGATGAACATAGATAAAGAAAAGATTGAATTTGTCAATGTTTTCTTTTTACTTGGATTTATAGTCAGTACTAAGGGTTGCAGTGGTCAAGAAACCGAAAGACGTAGCAATAGCAATAAGACAAGAGAAGGGAATAAAAGGTATCCATATAGGCAA
>NW_006399955.1:4508319-4509514 GCF_000299155.1 Elephantulus edwardii
AATTATCAATCAAAGAATCTAGTTCTGGCTACATTATCAGATTGTGTAGAGTACTGGAAAGTGGGAACATAACATTTTAAAGTGAAAACTACCTGAGCTACTGGGGTAAAGATTAGTAAACCACTAACTGATATGTTCTTTGGAGATTTTAAAACCTATTTTCATCATAAAATTATTCAAAATAGCAAGAAAATGGAAATTGCCTATCATCCATAAGTAAAATGAGTGAATTTAGAAATTATAGTACATTCACAGAATGGAATGTTATTTAGCAATAAGGAGTAATAATTTTGCAAAATATTACATAGCATGGGAGAGTTTAGAGAGCATTATGCTGAGAGACCTAACTCAATCTCATAAGCAAAAAATACTGCACAAGACCATTATTGTAAATGTAGAAGCTAGTAAGATGTGTATGAAAGTTCAAGAGGAGAAGTGGGGTAGGGGACCAGAAGGTGGGGAAGATATTAGTAAGATAACAGATTTCAATGATGGAGGGGGCCTGTGAAGGAATTAAAAAAGACCTAATGAGGACCTGAAAAAGATGGGGTAATCACAGTAAGCATATATCAATGGTGAAGTTTATAAAACACAATGTTTATTAGTGATACTTGGAACTCAATATATCCAGAGTCTTTTGGCCATATATACAGTTTATGTGAATTAATATGCATGTTTACTAACCAAAAAGTTGACAATTTGAGTCTATCCAACATCCTTTTGGAAAAAGTCCTAATGATCTACTTCTGAAAATCCAGGCATTGAAAACTCCTTGACGTACAGTTTTCCTCCAACACATGAGAGGACAGCATGCACTGGTATTTACTTCACAGAAGCAAATAGCAGTATTAGGTTGTGTAATTAGTCATATGATAGTTTGTATGTAAATGCAAAAGTGATAAGTGCTAAATATTATTCATTAAATAAGAAGACTTAACAAGCCACGTTCTCCATTGTTGGTGTTATGTACTAACTCATTGCTGATACCCTAGCAGAATTTTCATAGGTTTTAAAACATCATATATAAAACTGGAGGAGATTTCTCATCTTGCTGTCAGAGAAGTTGGTGAATTGAAACTTCCTATATTTTGGTTAGCAGCACACCTTTTCTAAGCCACCAGATCTCCCAGCTTTTTATTTGTTGTTATGTGCCATCGAGTCGTTTGCTACTCATAGCGACCCTATGTACACAAGC
>NW_006399955.1:4511775-4516111 GCF_000299155.1 Elephantulus edwardii
TAGAATGATGTTCTAAATAAAACTAAGTGTCCTCAACCATTTCTCTGATGTATAATTTTTGTTCTCTTTAGTAAGTATACAACGGTAGAACTTGACAATATTTCATCAGTCATGTCTCCTAGTAGATTTTGTCATCTTTTATCATTACTATATCTTCATGTTCTTGAACAGAAAAACTTCTCTTTGTGACAATAGAGTTATATTGTTTGATTTCTCTAAGTAATCTTTTAATAAGGAATTTCCTTAAAAGAAAAAGCCAACAAACTACTCTTGAATAACTCAGGTAAAAAAAAAAGTTGTATTTTAAACCACTACAAGATTTGAATCTTGCACCTAAAATTTCCTAATCTATGGTTTGAAGTGTATTCATTAGAGCTGGGACTGCACAGCCTAGTGACCTAAATAGAGACTTTCCATTGATTTTTTTTTTTTCTGTTTGATTTTGTTTCTCTTTAACTAGTGCAATTTTCTTTCCTACAGGAAATCAGCTGCATTCACACAAACGGGGAAGACTGACAGCAGCGTCTAACTTTAGTAGCCACCAAGGGAAAAGGAATTTCTTTCTAGAATATAAAGATGATAATCTCAAGGTAAAAATACAGTTAGCCCTGCCTGGATAAGATTCTACTTCTCAGGATGTTGTTGTTGTTAGATGCTTTTGAGTTAAGTATGATTCATGTTGTTGTTAGGTAGCATTGAGTCACTTCTGACTCATAGCAACACTATGTACAACTTACTTACAGAACTGTATGTATCTCTGAACTCTGTCCTATCTTCAGACAATCTAACCATATCAGAAACACCTATCCTAATTACCTAAGTCATTATGTCAATTCTTATCATCTAGGGTCTTCCTTTCCTGTAGTTTCCCTCTATCCTTCCGAACATGATGTCTTTCCCGGAACTTCATGATCCTTGCCTTGAAGGATCAGGAACAGTTTTATTTCAACCTCTCTAGGACAGACAATATTATTCTCTTGGAGGTCCATGGTATGTTGAGTACTCATATCCAGCACAACTCAGAGACATCAATTCTTCTGTCATCCTTAGTCATTGTTCAAATCTCCGATGCATAGTAATTGTGAAGATGCATCTGGCTCAGGTGCATCTTAATTTCTAGAAAGATATCATTGCTCTTCAGCCCTCTGGAAGGGGCCCCGAAAAGAAAATTTCCCAAAGAAAATAAAAATTTTCCTTCCTTTTTTTAAAACTTTTTTTTTCCTGTTGGTTTGCTTAGAAAGTTCATAGACATTGTATTTTACACTATTCTTCATTCACATTGTTGTTTCATTTAAACATTCCCATTCATTATGTTTTATAAAATTAATCACCATTGTTTAATGCCAACCAACATTCTGTCTTTTCAGGTTCATACAAAATCCGTCTCATTTCTTTCACCCCGTGCCTTCACTAATCAAATTGTACAACCTTTGGATTTGCACATTCCCGCACTCACCTCTCTGCTCCCACTCTTCCCACCTTGAATCCCCATACATGTTTTACTAGTTATCCTTCTAGTTTTACAATAATGGGCATACAAAGTGTTTGTCCTTATGGAACTTAGTTCATTCAGTATAATGTTATCCAGTCTCTCCCAAGTTATGTTGTATTTTTTTAAAATCATTGCTTCTGAGTGCTGCATAATATTCCATTGTGTGAATGTACCACAACTTCTCAATCCATTCATTTGTGGTTAGGCATTTGGGATGTTTCTATATTCTTGAAATGTTTACACCACTTTGATGTGCAAATCTATTTGTGTTTCAGTTCTAATTTCCTTGAAATATATTTCTAGTAGGTGAAAAGCTGTGTCATGTGATTCTAAGTTCAACTTTTTTAGGAAATTTCAAACTGTCTTCCACCGGGTTTATACCATTTTACAATCCCACCAATAGCATATAAGAGTTCCCACCTCTCCATATCCTCTCCACCATTTATTACTTACTGTCCTGTTAAACTTTGCTATTACTACTGGAGTGAGTTGGTATCTCATTGTGATTTTTATTTGCATCTCACTTCTTCCCTATGATTTTGAACATTTCTTCAAATGGCTGTTGACTATATGAATATCTTCTTCTATGAAAGTATGTCTTTTCTTGTCTTTTGTCCATTTTAGAATTAGATTATCAATCTTTTACTTTCTGAGGCTCTGGAGTATTCTGTGAACTTTTGTTACAAGACTCTTGTCTGACATGATATTGCCAAATATTTTTTCCCAGTTGGTAGGCTTTTCTTTTCACTCTTTTGGAAAACATTTTTGATGAGCACAGAGATTTAATCTTTAGAAAGTCTCATTCATCAGTTTTATCCTCTCTAGGTTGTACATTTCTGGCTTTATTTTTCAATATCTTTATACCATAGACGAGGCTTTGTCCTAGTTTCTATCTTATGAATTTTAAGGTTTTGGCCTTTGCTCCCAGGTCTCTGATTCACGTTGAATTGATTTTCTATGGTGTAAGATGTGGATCCTGTTTCAGTTTTCTGCAGGTAGAAGTCCAGTTTTGCCAGAACCATTTGTTGACGAGATTGTCATTTTCCCATTTGATAGATTTTATTTTTTTGTTGAATATCAGTTGACCATAGATAGAGAGTTCCATTTCTCGGTTCTCAATTCTGTTCCAACGGTCTTTATGCCTGTCGTTCTCCTAGTACCCTGCTGTTTATATTCTTTTCACTACATTGAAGAAATTTTTTGATATTCCTACTTGCCTGATTGTCTTAATCAGGATTGGGTTTTGAATTTCGTGAAATGCCTTTTCTGCATCAATTTCTAGAATTATATGGTTCTTGTTATTTGCTTAGTTAATGTAGTTAATTGGTTTGATTGTTCTTCTTACAATGAACTATACATGCATACCTGTTAAGAATCCCACTTAGTTATGATGATTTTTTTAATGTGCTTTTGGATTCTATTGGCTATAATTTTGTTAAGGATTTTTGCATCTATGTTCATGAGATATATTAGTCTATAATTTTCTTTTTTGTAATATCTTTCCCTGGTTTTGGTATTAGGGTTATGCCTCCTTCATAGACTAGGAGTATTCCTTCTTTTTCTATTTTTTAAAAATAATTTAAGTAAAATTGGTGATCTTCTCTGAATGTTTGGTAGAATTCAGTCATGAAGCCGTCTGGTTCAAGATTTTTTTGTGGGGGGTGTCTTTTTATGATTTTTTCAATTTTGTCTTTTGTGATGAGTCTGTTCAAGTGTTCTATATCTTCCAATGTCATTCTGAGTAAGGCATGAGTTTCAAGGAATTTGGCCATTTTCTCTAGGTTTTCAAATGTATCAGAGTATGTTGTGGTTGTTATGTGCCATCAAGTTGCTTGTGACTCGTAGCGACCCTATCTACAAGAGCCCTACACGCTGTTCTATCCTGTGCCAAACTAGCCATCTCAAATGCACTCATTCCTACCACCCCAGTTACAGAATCAATCCATCTCATTGAAGATCTTCCTCTCCTGCATAGCCCCTCCACTCTACCAAGCAAGATGTCCCTCTCCAAGGACCAGTCCCTCCTTGCAACATGTCCAAAGTATGTCAGATGAAGCTTCAGAATCTTTGACTTCAAGGAGCATTCTGGCATCACCTTCTCCAGGACAAGCCTGTTTGTTCTCCTAGCATTCCATGGTTTATTCAACACTCTTCTCCAGCACCACAGCTCAAAGGCATCTAGCTTTTCATAGTATTCTGATGTTACATATTTCATTTCTTCTGGTTTTGTTGTGATGTCACCTCTATCATTCCTTAATTGAGTGATTTGTGCTTTCTCACTTCTTTATTTTGTTAAGTTTGCCCATGGTTGTAATTTTATTGACCCTTTCAAAACACTAGCTGTTGGTTTTGTTAACGATTTCAATTATTTTTCTGTTTTCTATTTCATTGATTTCAACTCTCATTCTTAAAATTTCTTTTCTTATAGAGGCTTTGGAATTATATTGTTGTTCTTTTTCAATTTTAAGAAGGTGTTGAGATATATAATTAAATTTTTCTTCTTTCTTCATTTTTATGTGTCTGCCTATTGCTATGAACTGCCCCCTGAAGATGGCCTTAGCTGCATCCCAGAGGTTTCGGTACATTGTATGTTTATTATCATTTGTTTTGAGGAAAAAAAAATATTTAAGCAGGAAATTAACCTTTAAGCAGGAATTTTTTAAGCAGGAGAAGCATCCACTTCCTAAACAACATGCCTCTTGAAACTCTATGAACTTTAAGAAATGATGATAGTTATAGAAAGGCTTCAGGTCTTTTGTTCATAGGGTCACTATGAGTTATACTCAATTGGACAGTAATCAACAACAACAATAGTTCTTCTATAACCCAATCGTGTTCTTATTT
>NW_006399955.1:4517576-4519936 GCF_000299155.1 Elephantulus edwardii
ATGTTCATACATTTCTGTTATTTCCAGTACTGTGCTGGATGTTCCCTCCTATCTTGTGATGATTTTTTAAGTTCTTATCAGAGAGCTGAACAATGACTAAAGATGGTAGAAGAAGAATTGATGCCTTTAAATTGTGGTACTGGATAAGAGTCTTGAACATGACATGGACAACAAAGAAAACAAATAAATCTTTCTTAGAGAGTGTGAAACCAAGTTTCTCCTTGGAGGCTAGGATTTTGAAGCTCCAGCTCACATATTTTGGGCACATGGCCAGGAAGGATGGGCCCTTGGAGAAAGATATCATAATTGCAAGGGTATAAGGACAGTACAGGAGAGGAAGACCCTGGATGAGATGGATTGATACTGTAACTAGTGAAATGGGGTTAGATGTGCTGGAATCAGTGAGACTGGCTCAGAACAGGGCAGGCTTCAGAGCTGCTGTGCATAAAGTTGCCTTGGGTTGCAGGTGATTTGATGGCACTTAACAACAATAACAACGCTATACCTCTTTATCTATAGTTTCAATTCTTTTTTCCCCCATCTTTTCCATTTTCTTCTGTAGCAATGCAAGTTCCTCCTCCTCAATTTCTTTCTTCTGGTTCCCTTTCTCTCTGGAGTATTTGCTCTCTTAATAGCTCGACTTCTTTCTTCCATCCTTTGCAACTTCTTCCACAGGTCTTCAAATAACTCTGCATCAATATATTTCTTTTTATTCTCTAACTTTAGGTTATTCCCTTTGTTTGCGGCTTCCATTATTTCCCCCATCATTTCATTTGTACTTTTTTCTGTAGCTATTTGAATGCCTCTGTACCAGTATATATCTTTGACCTTCTTGACTCAAGAGTATTCATTGGGTCTGCAATATTTTCTAGGGTTTTTTATTTGTTTGTTTGTTTGTTTGTTTTTGGGGGGAAGGCTTAATTTGGTCTTTTTTTCCACAATGTGTGAAGCTTTCTTGACATTTCGTGAAGCTTTTCTTGATAAATATTAGGCCAATTCTATTGTGTCTATGTAAATTGTTGGTTGTTCTAATCTTTATAATGTTATTGGTTAGTTGTCATCTTAAAATCTTCATTCTATAGAGTGAGCCACTCACTCTACTGAAAGCTCTTTCTAGGAAAATTTGCCTTTCCCAAAGTCCTTCAGGCTCTCTCTGGTCTGGACTGTAACCCTAGAGGAATCTCACCTTAATGTATCCCCTATCCAAAATTCTATTTTTCCCCTCCTTCTATGGATTGATATCAGGTTCTCCACTCAAGATGTTTCTGTACAGTGTTTCGTTCAAGTCAGATATTTTTCAAGTTGGACGTGTCAACTGAAAAAAAATACTATACCTGACTGTAGCTTTCTGTCCCAAACTTTCTTGTCCTGATTGGCACCTGGATGGTTCTACAGCAGTGGAAACAACAATCCCCAAATGGAGCGACCTTTCCCTAAGGAGGTTTCAGTCCTTTCTCTCCTCTCTCATACACCTGGAAGGGCTTACTCTGCGGAAGAGTGTCTTAACTGCTCATCATTTTTATTTCTTGACTGCTGGTGCCAAGAGTGTTGATTGTGGAATCAAGCAAGCTATCATCATTAAAAATCTGTATCTTTTCTGTCTATCATGACACAATTGCCTCAGTGTATTGTTTTCTTGATAATGAGTTTCAATCAATACTGAAGTAGTTCTTGAACTTCTGAAGCAAATGCCTCAGGTCTTCCTCAGTTTTAGCAAGCAAGATTGTGTCATCTGCATAATACAGGTTATTGATAAGTCTTTTTCCAATTCCAATGTGATATTTCTTCTCACAAAGTTCAGCCTCTTGAATGATCTGTTCCACGTATAGATTGAAAAGTTATGGAGATAGGATGCTTCACTGATGTAAACCTTTCCTGAAATTGAACCACGTAGTATTTCCTAGCTTTGTCCTTCAAAGTCCTCCCTGTGCAAGTATAGGTTTCACAGGAACAAAATCAAGTACTCTGGGATTTTCATTCTTCTCAAGGTTAGCCATTATTTGTTGAGATCCACACAGTCAAATACCTTTGCATAGTCATCGAAACACTGGAGTAGTTGTTTGTTCCACAATCAGCACCTGGCCTAATTTTCACAGCTGATACTGAGTTTCTCTAATTATTTTTTTCTACAGATGTAATCAATATGATTCCTGTGTAGATCACCAGGTGAAGTCCACGTATCTAGTCACAGTTGTGTTTCTTAGAAAAGCTATTCACAATCATTGATTGTAAAAAATTCTGTCATTCTATCGCCAGCCTCATTTCTCTTATCAATTCCATGTTTTCTGACTACTGATCCTCCTTCCTTCTTCCCAACTTTTACATCCCAGTCACCCATTATTAATGCAATTTGGTTCCAC
>NW_006399955.1:4520166-4523273 GCF_000299155.1 Elephantulus edwardii
AGTCACTATGTCAATCTATCTCGTTGATAATGTCTTCTTTTTTCATTGAAATTTCTCCTTTCCAATCATGATTTCCTTTCCCAAGGACTAGCCCCTCCTAACAACATGTGCAAACTATATGACATGAAGCCTCATCATTCTTGCTTCTAGGGAGAACTCTGATTGCACTTCTTCTAAGACATGTTGAGTTAGCTATGCTTTTGTCCTGTGTATATTTCTGTAGCGTGTATTGAGCCCCCATTAAGAAGTGTGACTAGAAGCATTTGCCAAGGCAATTGAACAACTGAGATTCCTCTGCCAAAAATATCTATCTGTCTGTGATCAATCTCAGGGATTGTTTAATTTCTCACTTATGGAATTTTTATTTAGACTGCTGTCTCTTTTAAGAAGAAAACATAACTTACTCATAATTTAAACTACTTTATATTTTCTGCCCTTCCAATTTTACTCCAGTTCCTAATACTAAATGACTAACATACGTTTCCAATGTTGAATTAGTGAGGAAAAGAAAAATATATATTTGCTATGTTGTTGGAATTTTTTCCCCCTGATATTGTTTGTAGCAGATGCAGGCCAATCATAAGAGTTACATTCCTTCTTATTTTCAGTCAAGAGATGAGAATCATTCAGTGAATAATATAGTTATTGAGGATAACAGAAATTTTGTATTAAATAAGTCTCATTAGCTTCATTAAAACATTCAGGACCATTCCCATTCTAGGTTACTTACAGTATTTCGGTCTTCAGTAGTGATGTAACAGCTATATACATAAGAATTTGCAAATTCTTACTCTCTTTAAGCAAACCCCCAAATGAGCTAACATTAAAACTTTTTTTCCCCCTTTTCTTGTCATTGTGCACCTTTGGGTTGAGTACAGCTCATACCGACTCTGTAAACAAAAGATCTGAACCCTATCCTAGCCTGCAATATCCTCACTATCTTTTATACACTTGAACTCAATGCTGCAGTCACTGTATCAATTAATCTCATTGAAAACCTTCTTCTCAATCTCTGACTTTCCACTTATCTAAACAACATGCCCAAACTTGTGAGATGAGGTTTTGTCATCCTTGCTTATAAGTAAAATTCTGGATGTATTTTCGCCAAGACATATCTGCTTATTCCTTTGGCAGTTCATGAAATATTCACTACTCTTCTCCAACACCACAAGTCAAAGACATCAAGGTGACTGGAGATTGGAAATAGTATGACTTGAATCAGATACACTTTATTCTTTAAGCTGACAGCATTGTTTTTCAGAGAGGCCCCTGACAGCAGATTCCTAAAGCTATATGTTTCCTGATCTCGTGATTGCTGGTACTAATCGGCTTGATTGTGATTCAAGTTAAATAAATCTTTGATAATTTAAATTTTTTCTTAACCTGTTATGATGTTGCTTAGTGGTGCAGATTTTTGTCTTCTTGATGTTGATATGCCATCCATGGTTATCTTAAGTGTTTCTGAGAAGAACTGAACTTCATAGGATCCTCAAGACTATAACTTTGTCTAGCAGATTATCAGGATTTTTCTTCTGAGGGGGCCTCTCAAAATAAAACAAAAATCTAAAACAAACAAATAAAAAACACCTTAATCTGAAACCCTCAAACTCATTTCAT
Organism: Elephantulus edwardii; assembly: GCF_000299155.1. Taxonomy (NCBI): domain Eukaryota; kingdom Metazoa; phylum Chordata; class Mammalia; order Macroscelidea; family Macroscelididae; genus Elephantulus; species Elephantulus edwardii. The sequence goes on from NW_006399955.1 coordinate 4,521,784, forward strand.
TGGTGTGAAATTTCGTTCATAATTGACTATTTGTTTTCCTCCCACAGGAGAAGATTTCTAGTCTTTCTCTCATGGTGCTGGTAGTGGATTTGAGCCACCAGAGAGATGTGGCCTTTGAGTTAGCAGTACAACTTCCAACAAATTATGCCACAAGAGCTCCCTAAGGGACATCTGGAAGAATTCAAATAACCTATCTTTTGTTTAGAAGTAAAATGTTCAATCATTTTGCCATCTAGATACGCTTTCCTAATAGCTTAGGTACTCTAGATTTCTCTCAATGATTGGTTTTGTGGAAATTGAAATTTAAGTGCATTAAAAATAAAGACAAAATTCATTTCATATAAAAAAATTTCATTTCATTAGCATCCCTGGCACTTCACTTATGAAACGGGTTACTCACAGTACACATGCTAGGGAGCAGTTAGATAAACAGAAAGTTTACATTAATTTATCAAAATTAAAACACTAGAACATATTAGAAAACAATGTTGTCTAGCTCCAGTACTCTTTTCTCTGGATCCCAAATTCATCACCTTTTAGGTCAAATTGTCTGCTTCATTTGGACTCTTCCCAAAGCTCTCTTGATAAGTAGACATTTCATTTGCATACAAAAAGGCACACAGCATGGCTGACTAACCAACCATCTGGCCCAGACAATTTATCTGGATTATTACTGAACTGTAGAAAACTATGTAAATATACATTTCTAAAATTCCAACTGCTCTTTTATCCATCTGCCTTAGGGCCTATTCTTTCAATAATGAGGGCAGACAGAAGCATTCACTCCCCTGAACAGCAAACACTCTCCCCCTTCAACACACACACACACACACACACACACACACACTCTCCTCTGTTGTGTTAATGGTTAGTAATGAAAGTAAAGTCATAAAGCCAGGCCAGTTGGTCCACTGCCAATGCATGCTATTCAAACCCAGTCAGGCATTTTAGCTGTTAACTTGCTTTTTACTAATCTCCAGTTGAATCCCCATCACATTGTTTCTCTTTTCCAAATGCAAATTCCAAAATGCTTGCAATCTCTCCCAATCTACTGAAATTCACAAATACCACAGAATCGTTTTGTTTGTTAAAAAAAAAAAACAACAAAGCACACACATGAAAACAACAACTCTTCTCTTTGTATAATCAACAATTTAGAAAAGGCTGTTTTTAATTTAATTCATGTTGTTGTTGTTATGTGCCGTCGAGTCCTTTGCGATTCAGAGTGACCCTATGCACAACAGCCCTAAACCCTGCTCTATCCTGTGCCAATCGCACTGCCTCTGACACACCCATCCCTATTACGCCAGTCACTGAATCAATCCACCTCATAGAGAGCCTTCTCCTCCTGCACTGTCCCTCCACCCTATCTAGCATGATGTCCCTCTCCAAGGACCTGTGTCTCCTTACAACATGTCCAAAGTATGTCAGACGAAGCCCCAGAATCCTTGCCTCCAAGGAGTAGCCTGGTTTAACCCTCTCCAGGATGA
>NW_006399955.1:4523373-4527992 GCF_000299155.1 Elephantulus edwardii
GAATCAATCCACCTCATAGAGGGTCTTCCCCTTCTGCGCTGTCCCTCCACCCTACCAAGCATGATGTCCCTCTTCAAGAACCTGTCTCTCCTTACAACATGTTCAAGTATGTCAGACGAAGCCCCAGAATCCTTGCCTCCAAGGAGTAGCCTGGTTTAACCCTCTCCAGGATGAATCTGTTTGTTTTCTTGGCAGTCCACGGTACATTCAGTACTCTTCTCCAGCACCACATCTCAAAGGCATCAATTCTCCTTCCATCCTCCATGGTCATTAATTGTCCAACGCTCTGATGCATAACAAGTGATTGCAAAGACCATGGCCTGTATCATAGCCTACATTAAAGAATGGGATCCTGTCCCTCAGCCCCACTTGGTAGCAGTCAGTCAGAGCTGCCCCCTTGGACCTGGAATGCTCTTGACTTCTCAGTGCTCCACCATCCAGGTCTCCTTCATTTCTGCTTCGGGAAAGACTTTTGAGTTTGCTACATCTGATTAGTAACTTGTTGTACAGGAGCTAGTTTCATTGAAGATTATTGTATGTCAGGAAAGAAAAGAAGAGGGAAAAAAACCCACAAGCTTTTATTGTTAACCACTATTTCCTCTGTCTGAAATAATATTTCTTTGCTTGTCTTGATCCTTTAAGACTCTGGTTACAGGTTAATATATGTCTACTCTTTCAGAGTTAAAGAACTCTGGTGGCACAAAGAGCTATGCTACTAACCCAAAGGCTCTGGTGGTGCAAATGCACCAGCAACTCCTTACAGGGAGAAAGATGGACAACTACATCCAGGGTGTTTAACAGCCTTGGGAAGCCACTGTGAGTTAGGTACTACTCAATAGCAATGAGAGTCTCTGCTTAGTAATTTACCTTTCCATTCCTTCTCATTCTTTTTTTTTTACTTCTGGAAGTTTTCTTACTGTTAGATAGTAATAAGAGCAGACAAGAATTTTCCATCTATGTTTATCAGCAAGCTGAAAAAACGTATAAGCTGTCCATCATGGATACCATCCAAAGACCAATTACTATTGGCCAAGGAAGGAAGCCATGGGGTCATCAGGCCTCTGACACTTCATTCTATAGGCCTCTATTTCCTCTTTCGTTGGTTCCCGGGTTTCATAAATGCTATTATAAGGCTGCTTCCTTTCTTTGATTTGCATGATCTCCTTGACATGAAGAAGGCGGGCCTCTTCTGCATTCAGTGCCTTTTTCAGTTTTTCATGTTTTTCTTCACTATCACTATCTGAATTGCTCTTTCGATGCTTCTTCTTCTTTTTCTCCTCTTTCAGTTTTTCTTGATGCATCTCCATGAGAGTTTGAGGTTTCTTCATGGACTCTTCTCCAGCTGCATCGCCTGGTATACATTCCTCTGAATTGGCAATCTCCTTCCCAGCTTCTCCAGTACAATAAGAATACTTCACAAAAGAATGACAACATTTGTATCCCCATCGGCCTTCTTTCCAGTAAGATCACCAGATATGCGTGTGATTGTTGATCTTTACATCCTCCTCATACTTGGAGCAGGCGACAGCCTGCTCCTGTCCTTTGATCACCGTTCCATGTCTTGAGTACTCCACATAGTCCTCAGTCTGAGCTAAAAGCAGTTCAGCTGGCGGAGCTTCCAGATGTTCTTGGCCACCATACTTTTCCAGGATGCTTTCTTTCTGCTGTTCTTTGAAATCTTCTTTTTTAACTTTGAATGATTTATACAATAGCTCTAACTTTGTAGGATCTGCTTGAAGATGCACTTCAGATCCCTTATCATAGGCTTCCCAAGCAAACAACTGTGTCTGAGCCATTGAGATGGTATCTTCTATGTATTGGACGAAGTTATCTCCTGCATAACTAACTTCATCTGGATTCTTTCCTGCATTCGCGTAGGAATTCTCTCTCATCGCTCTAGTTTTGGGATCATAAGAAGCAGAATTTGGATCTAAATTCCTCAAATATTTTGCAATATCTTCTCTGATCCGGAGATTTCACACAGTAATTCGTCTCTTAGAGTCAAAATTCTGTCCTGGCATGTCAATATCATCTGCATATTTATCTTCATCCTCATCTTCACTATTATGTTCTTTTTCCATCTGAGAATTTGGTTCCTCCTCTCCCCAGTGGTGTTTTGGGGAATTAGCTTGTTCTACTAATTTTCCTGAAGCTAATTCTTCTTGCAGTTTTTGGGCTTTGAGTGTTTGTTTTGCCAGATCAAGTTTGTCATATTCTTCTACAATCATCATGTGTTCTTCTGGATTGTAGCCATTCCACCGATCCCTTTTCCCATCATAGTCAAAGGTCAGCTGAGGCTGGACATGTTCATCTGGAGCTATATTAGTACCTGTAAATTTTGCTCCAACTCGCCTAGGTCTTTCAAAGCAGTCTTTCTTTTTCTGTGTCATGGCTCCACAATTTTCATATGCACCTTTACGATACTTAGTAGTTAAGGAATTCTCTTTCACACCCCTCTTGTACCATTCTCCAGATGAGCTATATTGCCTCTGTTTCTCTGGCTGGGGTCTTTGATGCTTTAATGTAGGTCTTTTTGATGGGTCAATATACCACGTTACTGAGGAAATATACTGAGGAATATGAGGATTGATGTCTTTTGCTTCTTCATCTACTTCAGCAGGAGCATTACCCAGTTTCCGCTGTTCTTCTAGCTCTTTCTTCTTTCTCCAGTCCTCCCTGGTCATCTTCTTTGGTTCTTCCAAACTCATTTCTTTGGAACCAGACAAAGGGGCAGCATTAACTGCCTCCACAGCTGAAGCTGACATGGTTACGTGGTTTCTACCACCTCCACTGCAATAAACTCCAAATCCACACGACCGGGAATCCATTCCTTCTCATTCTTGATAAGCATCAAATTGTTCCTTTATTTGTATAAACCTTTTCTTAAACTTTTTTGTTATAATAGTAATATATATTTTTATGTGTTTTACTAATTTCACTCAGCATATTTTCTAGTCTGATTCATGTCAGAAGATGTTTCATAGATTGTTATTCTTTTATATTCTGTACCTTTCAACTATGTGTGTGCGTGTGTGTGTGTTTCTTTATCTATTCATTCATTGATGAACACTTAAGTAGTTTTTACCTCTTTGATTGTGTGAAGTGACGTGATGTGATATGATGAGCATCTCATAGCTACCAAATTGATCTCACTTCATAGGGACCCTTCACTGGGTTTCTGAGCCTGTAAATCTTTATGCAGGGAGACTTCTCACCTTTCTCTCACAGAGTGACTGATAGATTAAAATCACTTATCTTTCATTCACCAGCTCAATATGTTACAAACTATGCCATCAGAACTCATCATGCTTAGTATATTGTTGTTTCTGTTAGATGCCCTAAAGACAAATATGATTCGTAGCAACCCTTGAACAATAGATCTGAACTCTGTCCTATCCTGTGTCATATTCATCATATCTTGATCTCATTGCTGTAGCACTGTGTCGGTCTGTACCATTGAGGGTCATCCTCTCTTTCTATCCTTGAGGATCTTCCTTTCTTTGTTGACTCTCCAATTTTTCAAAACATTATATCCCTTTCTAAGGAAAAGATCCTACTAGCAACATACCAGAATATTTGATATGAAGCTTCATTATCCTTGCTTCCAAGGAGCACTCTACTTGTACTTACTCCAAGATATCCCTCTTTATTTTTTTGGCAGTCCATGGCACACTTCTGTGTTCTATGATGAGCGTAAGTGTATTTATATCTGTTGTTTGCATTGATTGTGTTTCTCTAAAATATGCACCTAATAGAGGAATTGTTGATCATAAAATATTTTTATTTTCCACTTATGGAAGTGTCCTTCAATCTTCCTCAATGATTATACCATTTTACAGTCCCACCAGTAATGAAAGTTCCAATCTCTCACATCCTTGGCAACAGTAGCTATTTTCTGAACTTTTGATGCTATTGTTAGGATAGGATCATAATTCATTAATGTTTTGATTTGTCTCACTGATGGTTAATGATAGTGAGCATTTTTCCTTTGTGTCTTGAATGTCTTTGGAGAAGTGTATGATTAACAGCAAAAGAAATCACTGAATAAACCTTAACAAGGATAAAGATTATTACTTACACAATACTCAATTAACAATAATACTAAACTGTATTTATGACCAGAAACATAAGAAGGCATGCAAGGAGAACACATTTGAGAAAGCAAATGAGAGTTACCCACGATTATAGGCTTGTTGTTATTGTTGTTGTTATGTGCTGTCAAGTCACCTGTGACCTATAGCAACCCTATGTACAACAACTTTGAAGCCTTCTCTGTCCTGAGCCACTCTTACTGACTCCAAAATACCTATATCTATTGCCCATAGCAATCCATCTCATCTTGGGTCTTCCTCTCCTGCACTTTCCCTCCACCCTTCTGACCATGATGTCTTTCTCCAAGGACTGCTCTCCCTTGGCCACGTACCCAAAGAATGTGAGATGGGGATTTAAAATCTTAGCCTCCAAGGAGAAACTTGGTTTCACCATGTTCAAGACAGACTTATTTATTTTCTTGGCTGTCCATGTATATGGTATGTTCAAAACTTCTTCTCCAGCATCACAACTCAAACGTACCAATTCTTCTGTCATCCTTAATCATTGACCAACTCTCTGATGCATAG
>NW_006399955.1:4529152-4558234 GCF_000299155.1 Elephantulus edwardii
CTTAGCTGAGAACTATAGAAACCTGAGTTTAATTCAGCTGAGAACTATAGGGGCTATTTTAATTTTAATCTTTCAGCTCAGCTCTACAATCAACACTTTTGACACCAGCAGTCAGACAAATTACACTGGGAAATTCTGCTTTCAGGGACCTCTCCAGAGTACTTAATATAGTCTTGCATATTTATTTGTATTTTCTACAAATAACATTTTTATATTATCCTACAAATTAATTAATGAATAGTGTAGGGCATGCAAGAGTAAACATTCTGAAAACATCATCTATATTCAACTACCTTAATAGAAAGAGTTATTGAGGATGGAGATTTAGGGCAATAGTCCCAACAGGAATCAAGGCCAACAGGCATAGTATAGGCAGTCCACACTCAATGTTTTGCATCATATTTGAGTAAGTAGCACCTGGAATCTTAACAGCTTTCAAGTAACCCTCAGAAATGTTATTATTGATCTATCATATTCTGTAGTAAAGAAGAGTGGAAAAAAAATCTATTACTCAAGTAAATAATGAGGCTAAAGAACTAAAGCGAAAGTGCTTAGCTACTGGTACTTTCCACTCCGGTCAGGATCACATGGAAAGTATATAACAGAGAGGGAGGAAAATATAGAAGAAAAAAATATCAAAACCATTGGAAAGATTAATTCTACTCATCTGACAGTGTCTGATAGAAATCCAGAGACTGTGGTCTTCTACACACATCAAGCTTGGAACTAAAATAATCTCAGGAAGTCACCTTTCAACCACATAAAAGACAGGAATATGAAGAAAAGAATAATACCAGAGAGGAACATTCTTCTCAGTACTAGCAACTATAACAGACGTAGAGGGCAACATCTATCCAAAAACAAAGGTCTGAAATCAAGAAAGAGTTGTAAGCAGGGACAAATAAAAATCAGGCAATAAGTGAGGAAGTAAGAAGTGTGACACTACATTGAGAGCTTGGGTTCAGTGCCACAAAGCAAAATGCCTATAAATTGTTGAGTAGAAATTGAATTCAAAATTTTACCCAAAATACAAAAGAAACAAAAGAAGATGAGCAGAATGGCTGATTGTGCAAAGGTGTGTTTTCTGGCTTGGGGTTGAGACTAGGGTGTGACTCTTGCAAACAATAGGGTGTGAGCTATTCAGATTTGGCCTGACCTTTAAAAAAGTTTTTGGGCCCTTGGGTCATAAGCTCTAGGACCTGGTTTTTGTGAATCTCCCAAATAAAACAGTATTGGAAGCAGGAGTCATATCCACTTCCAAAAAAAGCTTGCTTCCAGGAACTGTATGAACTTGAGGGAAAGATGTAAAATTTTGTGCTCAAGACTTTCATTTATAGGGTTGTTATGAGTTGTCTATGACTACGGCACTTAACAACAGTAACAATCTAGTTTTACTGACATGTCAATTTCCACAATTCCTTCTGATTACCCTATCTCTTAAACTTAAATTAGGACTCCCTATATATATCACTATACACTGAGGATGGCACAAGATCGGGCTGTGTTTATTCTGTTGCAAATAGGTTCAAGTCCCAGCCAACATAATAGCATCTAACCAGTATGGTATGATTGCATTTTACTTATCTTTTAAAAATGTTATTTGTTCTTTTATGACAGAAACAATGAAATATATGCATAGCTCCAATCTCTCACAAACTACTTGTCCTATAAGTGGCACTCCATGATATTTATTGAATGGATGAATAAATGATTCAGTGAATGAATAGTTGTATAGAGGCTACAAAACCCTCAAGAGATTGACCCTTGAAATATGCTCAATAACCCCATTCTTAACATTTTAAAACCTTTTTCTGCCTAAAGACAAAAATCTAGTTATGCTGTCCTCATGGTTCTTTGTAACAGAGAACATGAATTATAACAGATTATAGCTCCTAAGATCTTACAACAAATGCAAAATGCCCTGTAGGACATTCATCTCTCATATCGCATTATATTTTTAAATGATAATTGTTGTCATAAATGTTCTTCTCCACATTTCAGCTAGTTAAAAATTTTGCCCACATCAATAAAATGAAAGATGCCAGATTGTTTACAGATGAATTAATCATAACATTATCCCTAGAACTTTTAAATTGCATCAATTACATTGCATTTAGCATCACAAATAACCTGCATATTAAACAAATGGAATCTTTTCTCCTATTAATAAAGATTAAATCATTAACTACCACTACTTGAATAGTGATGTGTGTGCAGTCAATTGATCCCAGGACAGATAGGAAATCTTCCTCTGTCACAAAATATATGCTTGCCTTTCAGGGACCTCATCAATCTTGATGGAATTTGGGATCATTCATTTTCTTTAGGAGTTCATCTATGAATTGATTGTAACATTTAGACGTGGTAGACTGCCTAATGCTGAGAGCTCAAGAGAACTACGTGAAATAATTCCATTTTAAAGAACCAATTCTCAGACATTTTTATTCAGAAGCAGACAAGTCTGATTTTTTAGCTCCCAATCTAACTTTGAAATACTGAAGATTTTTAGATTTGCTTGATCAATGTCTTTCAAGCAGCAGTTTGTAATACCTCAATCAATCAGGCAGAGTGTTGAAGACATTATTATTTCTAGTCTCTTATGCAAACTACACAGTTGCAGGTTTTTATGTGCAGTTGTGTCAGAACTGACTCATGATTAACCTTCCAGTGATTTTTCATATGCAATAAATCTCACAGGAGGAGATTGTCCATCTTTATCCCATGGAGATGTTAGTGAATTTGAACTGCATGCCTTTGGGTTGGCAACTCAGTTCCTTACCCACTAGCCTACCAAAGCTCCCTGTAAAATAAGTATATGTGGATTTTCAGAGGCTATTAATTGTTATTTGCATGGGAAATTGTCCATCTTTCTCCTGATTATATATATAATCACTCTCATTTGATTATCTGCCTTTGAAAACCCAGCTGCAGGTCAGTTCTGACTCGAAGAGACACAACAATATGACTATAAAACGAAGCTTGAATGGCTTACTGCTAAGGAGTTGTGATGCCAACCCAAAGGCACACAGTTCGAATCTATTAACTGTTCCATAGGAAAAAGATGGTCAATCAGCTGCCATGTGATTCCTTTCCTCTGAAAACTTGCTGAGTTTGTTCCAACTTGATTGTATATAATAATAATATAACTGCATTGAGTTCTAGTGGTGTAATTTGTGAGGAATTGTATTGCTGATCTGAAGACCTAGCATCTCTGGTCATTTGAAATCACCAGCTGCTCTGAGGGAGAAAAGTAGACAACTTCCCTGCATTCAGTTTCCAGCCTCAGAATTCCAATGGAGCAGCAGCTATGAATCTATGCATGGTGATATATGTTCATTGTTGTTGAGTTGGAACCAAATCATAGCTAATCCTCAAAGTGTTTTCAGAGATGATAAACCATGCAGGAGTAGATTTCTCATCTTTCTCTCGGATTTGAGCATACTGAGAAGCAGGGGATATGCTTAAAAAGTAGCACAACTCTTTACCCACTAGGCAATCAAACCTAAATGAAATAAATATGGAGTTAAAATTCAGTAAATAAAAATTTTGTCTAAATATATCGGCTTCAGAATGTATATAGAAGAAGGGATTAAGAAGGAATGACATTCATTTCAATGACATTACTGTTTATTTATCAATTGATAATGATAATACAAACATGAACCCCCCAAAATATACTTCATAAAGTTTGTGCTTCCTATCTTAGTGTGGTGGGTGGTGTCTGGGGTTTAATAAAAAACAAAAACCAAAAAGTATTGATCTTTGCTAAACTGAAACAAATTTTAAAAAAAACCCCACAAACAAACATGAGAATCAGAGAAAAAAACAGCTCTTTCTAGAACCACAACTTTCTTTACCTTGAGACCAGAACTAGCAGATGTTGTTTTTGTGTACTATACTATTTATTACATGAGGCGTAGCTGACTCTACCAAATATTCTTAACAACATCAGATAGATAAATCTTAATAGTAAATGAAGAAGTTGTTGTTAAGTGCCATCAGTCGTAGGCAACTCATAGTGACCCTATGAAGGAGAGTCCTCGATGCATGGGTATCTTTCATCCTCTCTCCAGAAATGGAGAAGAATGAAATAAGATAACAATTTATCAAAAAATCCAGGAATTCTCAAGACTATTGACCTGAAATACCCTTTGGCCAAAGCTTGAACCAGATCTCTCCCCTGAAGTTTACATTTTAATTAAAGAATATGCTAGCTAAAACATTAAACAATGCTACCTTTGAATGCTGAACAAGCAATGCTTAGTGAATTCTCCCCTTTTAGTTTTCTGACTCCAACTCTTTGTGCATTTCCTTTGTCTTCATGAGCTGTCATTTGAAACCTGTTGAACTCTTTTAAACCTTCTGTTTAACTTAGCATTTCTCAAGCTAAAGGAATTGAAGAACAAATTCAAGCCTCATGTTTCAACACTTAATGTTTTGGGCAATATACTGAATAATCCAGGAAGCATATAAAGAAGTTGGAAAAAATATACGGAGTCACTAAACCAAAAAGAATTGACTGACACAGAGCATTTTCAGGAAGAAGTATATAGTCAAGAACCAACAATAATAAATGAGGGAGTTCAAACTACTCTAAAGGAAATGGTAAAAAATAACGTGTCAGGAACTTACAGAATAGCATGGAGGTATTTTAACAAACAGATGCAGCCTTAGATGTGCTCACCAAGTGGTGCCAAGAAATCTGGAGAACAGCTTCGTTGTCAACTGACTGAAAGAGAACGATATTAATTTACTTCCATTCTCAAAAAGGTGATCCTACAAAATGTAGAAATTATCAAATCATATAATATCACATGCTAGCAAAATTTTACTGAATATTCTTTAAAAGTGACAAGAACAGTACATTAACAGAAGACTATCAGAAATACAATTTGAATTTAGAGAAGTCTGTGGAACTAGGAATAACATTGCTAATGTCAGAACAACTATGGCTGAAGATAGAGATGGCCAGAGGGATGTCTACTTGTGTATTATCAACTCTGCTGCTGTGATGCTAAACTGTGACACTAATATGTCAAATGTGATAAATGGTAAACAGTGTTTGGTGTAGTTCCCTGATTAAAACAAGCTTGGAAGCAGCAATGGCATCCATTTCTGAAATAGCTTGCCTCCAAAAACTCTATGAATGTGAAGAAACTATGAAAGTTATAAAACTATTCAGGTCTTTTGTTCATATGGTTGTTATGAGTTTTCTATGACTAGATAGCACTTAACAACAACTATGCAACGACATGTGATTCTGTGGATCACAATAAAGAGTGGTGAGTGGGAATTCCAGAACACCTGACTGTGCTCCTGTGAAACCTATATCTAGATCAAAAAATTGTTATTTAGATAGAACAAGGGAATACTGCATGGTTCAAAATCAAAACAGCAGTGTGTCTTTTTCCATACTATTTCAATCTATGTGTGGAAAAGAAAATTTGGGAGACAGGACTTCATGAAGAAGAATGTGATATCAGGATTGAAGGAAGAATCATCAACAACTTATGTTATGCAGATTACACAAACTTGCTCACAGAAACTGAGGAGGACTTGAAGTGTTGCATCTTAATATCAAGAAAGCAAAGATCTTCTCTAGAGGGTCAATAGGCAGTATCCTGATAAATGGAGCAAGGATTGAGGTTGTTAATGGCTTTTCATCTTGCTTGAATCCACAGTCAATAGTCTTAACACTAGAAGTTTCCAGAAAAGTTGCTTTGGTAAAATCTGCTATCAAGGATCTCTCCAGAGTGCTAAAGAGCAAAGATGTCAGTTTAGTTATTAAAGAGTTCTTGATCTAGGCCATGGTCCCCTCAGTTGTTTGCTATGCATCTAAGAGCTGGACAGTGGATAAGGATAATTTGATATTTTTGAGACTGCTAAGAAAACAAATAGAGGATGAGAAGGTAGGGTGAGTGGAGAGAGTTTGCTCCTTGGTGTCAAGGATTTTAAAATTTATCTTACATATTTTGAGCATGTTACCGGGAGACTAGACCATGGAGAACAACATCATGCTTGGAAGGATAGAGGATCACCACAGAAAAGGAATACTCATGAGATAGATTGACATGATGACTGTGGCGATAGGGTCAGATGTGTCAGAGAAGTTAGATGGGTTCAAGATAGGGCAATCTAAGACAGAAGACAGTGGAAAAAAGGTTAATGAGGATATAAAACTAGGAAGTAACAAAAAATAAGATGATGATATAAGATGAAGAATGTAACTAGTGACCTTGCATGAGATGGATTGACTCACTAAGTGGGGTAATGAGGATATATGTTCCAAAGACAGTGAGATTGGCGCAAGATAGAACAGGGTTCAGAGTTACTGTAGATAGAGTCACTGAGTCATAGTCGACTCGATGACACATAACCACAACCAGCATTGTGGAACCCTTTTTTTTCTATTTATTGTATTGAATTTTGTATATGTCCTTCAGAAAATAAAATACTAACAATTACAGGAATAATTCTAATAGAAATTTCTTATTAAGATTAAAAAGATGTAAGTATCTCTTCAACAAGTGGTACTGGCAAAACTGGACTACTACCTGCAGAAAGTTGAAGCAGTATCCACATCTCACAGCATATACAAAAATCAACTCAAGGTGGATTAGAGACCTCATAATAAAGCCCAAATCATAAAGATTTTAAGAGACAGAATAGGATCAAACTTAGAAGGCCTAGGCTACGGTATAAATAAACTGGCAAATATAGTGAGAAATGCACAATCAGAAGAGGATAGCACTGACGAATGGGACCTTCTTAAGATTTTGTCCCTGTGTGCATCAAATACATTTTTCTATAGGGTAAAAAGGAAACCTTTTGACTGGGAACAAACATTTGGCAATACCATTTAAAACAAGGGTCTCATAACAAATGTTTACAAAATACTGCAAGGCCTCCACAAGAAAAAGACTTATAACTCTATTACAAAATGGGCAAAAGATATAGAAAACCTTTTCTCAAAGGAAGACATTTGGATGGCCAACAGACACATGAAGAAATGTTAAAATCACTGGCAGTAAGAGACATACAAATCAAGATCAGAATGAGATAGTATTGTACCTCAGAAGTAGTGGCAAAGTTTAATATGACTGCAAGTAATAAATGTTGGAGAGGATGTGGAGAAATTGGAACTATTATATATTGTTAGTGGGGTTGTAAAATGGTAAAATCTCTCGGGAAGGCAGTTTGGCATTTTCTCAAAAAGGTGAACATAGACATTCTATATGATCCAACTATTCCACTGCTGGGAATATACCCTGAGGAAAGTAGAACAGAGGTACAAAAGGAGAGTTGTATACTAATGCTTATAGCAGCATTATTCAAAATTGCAAGGACATAGAAACAGCCCAAATATCTATCAAAAACTGAAGGGACTGAGAAATTGTGATATATTCACTCAACTAAGTACTACACAACACTCAGAAGCAAAAATTTCCAAAAATATACTATGGGAGAGTCTAGAGAACATTTTACTGAATGAATTAACTCAGTCCATAAGGACAAATACTGCATAAGACTATTATTGTAACACTAAAAGGATAACTAGTAAAATTCGTACAAAAGTCCAAAGGAGGAAGGAACGGGAGCATGGAGGCTGAGGAGGGATGGAATCATGGGATTGAAGAGTTTGATTGTCAGAGGGAAGGGATATAGAAATTACAAAAAGATTTTGCAGGACTTGAAAAGACAGAGTAATAGACTGATTATATAAAATACAATGTATGGGAATGATCATATGAAAACCAACATGAATGAGTGAATGTATGAAAATATAATCTATAGAGTAAAACACAGTGTACATGGATTCTGTATATAAACCATATAAAATAAAAATAAATTAAAAAAATAAGACACAAGTTGCTCTGCCAGAAGGATTAAATGGTTAGATGTTGGCTCACAAAGTGAAAGATTGGTCATTCAAACTCTCTAGCTGTTCCTTGAGATAAAGATAACACAGTTTCTTCGTATTAAGATTCTCAGCCTCAGATAACCGAACCTGGTCAGGACAGAATTGAATCATCTTAATGACAATGGATGAAGAGGTGAGGTGGTAAAAGAACCACTTTGTTTGAATAGGTCTTGATCTCACTATGATTTTTTTTTTAATAGCATCCAAGTTAACCTAGATGATACCATTTTAGAGAGCATTACACACTAGTCATCATGCTCATAGTAGGAGGTGCAGAAACTAAAACCACAGATTTCCTTAAGGGCAATAGTAACAAGGGAAACAAAAGGTTAGTATTTCATAAAATTTCATTTACCCTCTTCAATCTGGACCTTTACGGTTGGCTTTTTTACATTTAATGATTCTCTCATATAGTACAAACAAATTAACAAAACTCTTCTTGAATATCTAAGTCTTTCTTTTAACTACCAAGCAATAAAAATTTTCATTTACCTAAAATCAGAGTCCTAAACAAGGAATTGAAACAGAAATATTATTTAAGGAGGTTTAAGTGAGTAAACATAGTAAGGGCAATAAAAGGGCATAGTGCCATGGTAAGCCCTCTCAAAGCCTTCTGATTCATGTATCTTGAAAACATGTTGAAAAATTTATCCATAAACTCCTATGTCCGAGAGATTAAGATTTCCACTTGTCTTATAGAGTTATTCATTAAACAGAAGTGGCCTCAGAGAGAGTGAGGAAAGACTCTAGAACAAAAGCAGAGCAACTCATAACAAGCTCTGGATTTGAGGCTCTGCTATTTATCCTTTTTATCTGCTTCATTCAGGACTCAATAGGTGTCATTCCAATAGCAATTATCCTCTTTGTTGTTGTTGTTGTTATGTGCAGTTGAGTCGCTTGTGACTCATAATGACCGTTCTATGCCTTGCCAATCCTATTGTCTCTGACAGACCTATCCACATTACCCCAGTGACAGAATAAATCCATCTCATTAAGGGTTTTCCTCTATTGCTTGTACCTCCATCCTCCAAAGCATGATGTCCCTCTCCAATAACTGACTCTGACTTGCAACATGTCCAAAGTATGTCAGACAGAGCTTCAAAATCCTTGCTTACAAGGAGCAGCCTGGCTTCACCTTCTCCAGGATGAACTTGTTTTTCTCCTAGCAGTCTATGGTATATTCAATACTCTTCTCCAGCACAAAGCTCAAAGGCATCAATTCTCCTTCTATCATCCCTAGTCATTGTCCAGCTCACTGATGCATAGCAAGTAATTTCAAAGACAATGGCCTTTATCAGGCACACCTTAGTCTCCAGACTGACATTATCGCTCCTCAGTACCTTGGAGAGGTCTCTTATAGCAGACTTTCACAATGTGATTAGTCTTTTAATTTCTTGGCTGTTCAAGAATGTTGATTGTAGAGCCAAGCGAACTGAAGCTGTCAACAATCTCAATTTCTTCATCATCCATCATGATGCTGCCAATTGGCCCAGTGGTAAGAATCTGTTTTCTTGATGTTGAGCTGCAATCCACATTGAAGGCTGCAGTCCTTGACCCTCTGCAGCAAGTACTTCAGGTCCTCCTCAGATTCAATAAGCAGAGTTGTGTCATCTGCGTAATGCAGATTGTTGATAAGTCTGCCTGCAATCCTGATGCTACACTTCTCCTCATATAGCCCTGCCTCCTGGATAATCTATTACACATATTGATTATAAATATATGGAGATAGGACACATCCTTGACACACATCTTTCCCAATTTGGAAGAATGTAGTGTTTCCTTACTCTGTTCTGACGGCTGCCACCTGGTCTAAGTACAAGTTTTTCATAAGCACAATCAAGTGTTCTGGGATTCCCATTCTTCTCAGAGTCAACTACAGTTTCTTGTGATCCACACAATCAAATGACTTTGCATAGTCAATGAAACACAGACAGACATTCCTCTGGTACTCTCTGCTTTCAGTCAAGATCCATCTTACATTAGCTAAAATATCCCTGGTGCCACAGCCTCTTCTAAATCCAGCCTGCCCTTCTGGAAATTCTCTGCTGATGTGCTGTTCTTGTCCTTTTTGGATAATCTTCAGCAGAATCTTGTTTGCATGTGATATCAATGATATTGTTTGATTATTTCCACACTCTGTCAGATTGCCTTTATTTGAAATGGGAACAAATGTCAGTCTCTTCAAGTCAGTAAGCCAACTGGTTGTCCTCCAGACTTCTTGGCACAAATTGGTGAGCACATCTGGGGCAGGATCTATTTGTTGAAATATGTCAATCAGTATGCCATCAATTCCTGGGGCCTTATTTTTTGCCAATTTTTTTTTTCAGAGCAGCTTGAACTTCCTCCTTATAAATAAGATAATAAAGTAATATCAGTGTCAGAGTCTCTAACCTCAGTGCTTAATCATTGTCAACACAGAGCATGAAGACATAGGACAGTGGCCTAATTTTCACACTCCTCAGTATTTGTCACTACATTCGTCTTTATTTTTATTTCTTTAGACATTCTTATTGGTTTTCTTACAATCCTTCTTATGCATTGTATTATATATATGTAATTGTTGTTGTTATGTGCCATTGAGTCACTTGTGACTCATAGCGACCCTATGTACAAGATCCCTAAGTCCTGCTCTATCCTGTGCCAATTTTATTGTCCCTGACACATCTACACCCATTGCCCAAGTTACTTAATCGATCCATCTCATCAAGGATCTTCCTCTCTTGTGCTGTCCCTCCACTATCCCAAACATGATGCCCCTCTCCAAGGACTGGTTCCTTCTTGTAACATGTCCAAAGTATGTCAGACAAAGCTTCAGAATCCTTGCATCTAAGAAGCAGCCCAGTTTGACCCTTTCCAGGATGAATCTTTGTTCTCCTAGAAGTTCCTGGTATATTCAACACTCTTCTCCACCACCATAGTTCAAAGGCATCAATTCTCCTTCTGTCATCCCTAGTCATTTGTCCAGCTCTCTAATGCATAGCAAGCAATTGTAAAAAAGATGGCCAGGATCAGGTGCACCTTAGTCTCCAGACTGACTTAGTTGCTCTTCAGTACTCTGGAGAAGGCCCTGACAGCTAAAGTTCCCAATGCAATTAATCTCTTACTTACTATTAATTTGTGCCTATTTTCCCCTTTTCTCCTCAAGTCCTCATAGATTCATTCCTTTTCCTTCACGCATGGCTCTCTTCCCACTAACATCTTCTATCCTAGGTCTTTCTCCACCTTCTTTCTCTTTTTTTGCCCTTCTTATCCCCTTTCTCTTCTCCTTTTTGGTATTTATAAATATATATTATTCAGTTGTAGTTCTATTTTCATGATAGTGGTCTTATACAGTATTTGTCTTATGTATCTGAATTCACTAATTTTCCAGGATTTTTTCCACCATTACACAAAATTTCTAACTATTTTCCTATAATTTCATTCTGTTTTTGAGTCTCCATTGCAAATTTCAGCTATTGTCATTGAGAGGTGGTATTCAATCAATTCCAAATCATAGACATCCTAAAGGACAGGCCAAAAACGTCCCATAATATTTCCTAGCCTATAAACTTTATGAAAGCAAATCGTCTAGTTTTCCTCCCACAGTGTAACTGCACAGATCTGTACCCTTGTTAAACAGACACTTTTATAGCTAAAACTCATGCCGTCTTAATATAAGCAATGAAATTTCTTAGTATATAATAAAAAAAGTGTTTAGTACGAACAAACAATGAAGTCAGTTTAAAGAATAAGGTGTTCCTAATCGAGACCATGGTCTTTTTGATCCCATGCTATGTATCTGAGACCTGAAGAAAGAAAAAATATATATAACTATTTACATCTTAGAGTTTTGTTGGAGAAGAATATGGAATATTCTTTCAACTGTCAAAAGAGTAGACATATATTTCATACAATGAGCAAGCAGATTGCTACTTGGAGGATAACAAAGCTTCATGTCATATACTTTGGTATGTTGTTAGGAACTGCTAGTCCTTGCAGACAGACATCATGCTTGGAAAGGTAGAGGGTTAGGGAAAGAGAGGTAAGACTCTCAATGAGATGAATTGACAGAATGGAGCAATGACGATGAGTATGTAAAAGATGATGAAAATGGCACAAGACAGGACAGGATTCTGATCCACTGTTCATAGGATCTCTAGAGTCATATTTGACAAGACCGCACCTGACAACGATAAGAATAAATAAAAAGGTCAGTGGTTTGAATCTACCATCTGGTTTTTGGAAGAAAGATGGTACCTTGTCCTGTAAAAATGTATAGCCTTGAAAAATTGACAGAGGGTCACGTATGTTGGAACATACTCAGTAACAGTAGTTTGACTTTGGTTTAGCTTGAAATAAAAGGAAAAAGCTCAAGGAAGTGGGTTAACACAGTAGGATCCCAGAAGGAGCTCACATATAGCAGGTTTTGAGGATGGCACAGAAGCAAGCAGAGTTTCTTCACTAGGTCATGGTCTTTTCTATTACTTGCTATGCATCTGAGAGATAGACAATGACTAAGGATGACAGAAGAATTGATGCCTTTGAGCGATGGCATTGGAGGAGAGTATTGAATATCAGAGGCACAGCCAAAAGAACAGATAGGTTTTGGAGAAGGTTCAGTCAGAACTTTGTTTCACATACTTTGGACATAATGCTAGTAAATAGCATTTCTTGGACTGGGACATCATGCTTGGAAAGGTGTAGGGTCAGCGAAAGGGATGAAGACCCTCAATAAGATGGATTGACTCAATGGGCTCGAAGAGTGTCAGAGATGATAAGGACGGCACAGGCTTAGAGAAAATTTAGATCTGTTGCTCATCAGGTCATAATGATTGTACTCAATGACATCCAATAACAACAAGAACAGATGGAACATAACTGAAGTCCTATCCACTCTTCTTTTCATAGTTCATTCTCCCATTCTAATAGAGTCTTATTGTACTCTAGATTCATTATCATTTTACAATTGCTTGTCTAATGTGGGCCCAGCTCAGGAGGTTACAATTTCCAAGAAAGGTGTCTTTGTCTTATTCATGAATCACACAAGAGGAGCACAAGAAATACCATTAATGAATAATCTGGTTTTAGCATTCTTACCCTCTGGACCTTTCTAATTCAGATATGTGGTTATTTTTTTGGCAAGAAGCAACTATAAGAAGAACAGGGCATGTCTGTGATGATTCTGCAGTGTTTATGCTACAATTTCCAGCAAAATGGCAAACATCTATCTTCAGAATCATTGCTGTTCACAATTTTATTATCTAGTGACGACAAAATGATCACTTTTTCAATCAAGTTTTGAAATGTAGTTAAGTCATTACTGGTTACATTTTATTACTGTTTCTGTTGTGTTAAAGATAGAGCAAATCTACCCTTTAAATAGTGCAATTAATAAAATAAAGAAGTGAAATCATGTTTCTTGAGAATACTTTTTTCTTGTTGGTATTTTAGGTATGATAAACAGGGAGCAACACTCAACAAAGATTGGAAATTCTGGGGAAACAAATTTAGTGCCCAATAAGAAAGAAAATCCGTTTCCTAAAAGAAAAGCACCTTTCTTGGCACTCTCTTCCTTTTATAAAAAAAAAATATTTTTTTGCTTTTATCACAGAGTAAAAATCATTAAGTCTACATATGTCATACTAAAGTAGATTAAATTAATATATTTGCTTTTTTGTTGGAACCAATGTAGTATTTTGATGAGTATGAAGAAGTGTATGTCCAGATATAAATTATTAATAGCTAATAAGGGAATTTTACTGTCTTTAATTTGTTTAAAATATCATGTTTAATTGCCTATGCAAATTAATGAACTCAAAGACACCGATGGACTATTTCTGTACGTGAAAGCAGAGTCTAGAAATAGCTAAGTCAATATTAATATTGTTGTCATGATTTATTAATTTAATGTACTAATGGTTCATTAAAACTCTTCTCACCACCCTCTGTCATCAATCAACAAATATTTGCTAAACAAGTATTAGGTATGTGTGTTCTCCAATTCTGCTTTAATATAGGAAGGAGAAAATTACAATCAATACTAAGTAACAAATAAATGCAAATTTTAAATTATTTAGCTTAGATGTAGCAAGTATGCAATCTTAGAGGATGCAAAAGAGATCAAATTGTCATACAACTGCTTAAGATCATTGCTAAACTATTTGACAAAACAATTAATGCAGCATCCACATAAAAATTTGAGATGTATCGGCCATAAAAAAGGAAAAAAGAAACAGGAGAATTTTAACAAAAAATGTTCGCCTATATTTTTGCTAACTACACTAATTCAAGTTTGATAGCTATACTAAAGACCAATATAAAATGAAAGTTCTTGTTTAAATGTAAAATTGACAAAATCAGTAATGAAAAGTTTCCCTAATAATTTTCATGCTTATTTTTCTCAGAGGTGTCTTCAGTTGTAATATTTCAACAAAGTATCTATTCTCTTTGCAAATGTCTATTTCCTTTTACTCCAAAATAAGAAAAATAATTCTATAAAAAATTTCTTTGAAACCACTGAAAACTAATCTCTAGAATATTCATGCAGCCATGTTATTAAAATGTAAATACTTCCCAAAAGAGCACAAAAGTAGATTCTTTAAAATTATATTTAGCTAGTATAGTCTATTTTATAATTATTACTAGTAGCCTAAATTTTAAACTGAAATTTAAAATTCTTATATTTTAGCTGACATAAAAAAGTTACCAACTAAATAAAAAACAAAGCAACTTTCCAGTATGACCCTTTTTGTATCAAAACTTTTGACAATGTTTACTTAATTTGTGAATAAATGAAAATACTAGTACAGATGATGACAAGACAAAGTGACGTTTAAAACAAAACTCAAAATGCAAATTCATTGTCAGCAAGTCAGAAATGACAATCAAGTCACCACTGACTCATAGCTGACCCTGCACTGAGTTTCCAAGGGTATAAAAACCACAGAAGACTGTCTATTTTCTTCCCTAGGAGTCACTGTTGGTATTGAACTGTATCCTATCGGTTAGCAGTAACTCCCTAAGGAATACACCACCAAAGCTCCAACAATACAAAGTATAAAATGCTCCTTAAGTTCTTATAAGGTATCACATTTGAGAACATTCAGCTCTTGTCTTAAATGAGAAAAACACATGCTTTAATTTTATATTCTTATTAAAATTTTTTACATAACTTTTTCTATTTTCCACATAGCATTCTCAACAATATGTGAGCTTCCTTATCATCTCATTGTGATTATTCTGTTTTCTTTAATCTAGATTCCCGGTCCCTCTGAGTTATCAACTTATCTCTAGGCTAAAGTTTTAAATTATTCATCATTCTTTGCGTGCTCCTTAATGGTGACTGGAATACAAAAGTTGGAAACAATGAGAAAGTTATGGTAGTGGGAAAGTACGGACTTGGCTATAGAAATGAAGCTAAAGATCAAATGATAAAATTTTGTGTGTTCAATGATTTTATTCAAAGCAAATGTTGTGTTTAAAAAACACAGGCTGTGATTTACACATGAACTATACCTGAAGTATTGCAAAGGAATCAAACCTACTATATTTGCAGAAAGAATCAAAGGAGGAGAGCAATATCTGCAGTCAAAACCATATTGTTATTATGTGCTAATGTCATCTGTTACTTATAATAACACTACGCATAATAGCTCTGAACTCTATTCTATCCTGTGCCAATCTTACTGTTTCCAACACATTACTCAGTTACTGTGTCAATCCTTATCAGCCAGGGTCTTCCTCTTCTGTGCTGTCATCAAGTCTTCCTAAGCATAATGTCCTTTTCCAAGGACTGGTCCCTCCTGGCAACATGCTCAAAGTATGTGAGACAAAGCTTCATTATCCAGCTCTCTGATGCATAGCAAGTAATTGAAGAGACCATTGTCCTAGATTAGGTACCCCTTAGTATCTAGACTAACATCATTGCTCTTTAGTACTCTAGAGAGGTTCTTGACACCAGAATTCTCCAATTCAATTAGTCTTTTGATTTTCTGACTGCTAGTGCCATGAGTGTTGCTAGTGGAGCTCTTGTTGTTATTGTTGTGATGTACCATCGAGTCGCTTGCGACTCATAGCAACCCTATGTACAAGAGTCCTAAATGCTGTTCTATCCTGTGCCAACCGTGCCGTCTCAAACACACTCACTCCCACCACCCCAATAACAGAATCGATCCATCTAATTGAGGGTCTTCCTCTCCTGTGCCGTCCCTCCGCTCTCCCAAACATGATGTCCCTCCCCAAGGACCAGTCAGTCCCTCCTTGCAACATGACCAAAGTATGTCAGATGAAGCTTCAGAATCTTTGCATCCAAGGAGCATTCTGGCTTCACCCTATCTAGGACAAACCTGTTTGTTCTCCTAGCAGTCCATGATATATTCAACACTCTTCTCCAGCACCACAGCTCAAAGGCATCAATTCTCTTTCTATCAACCCTACTCACTGTCCAACTCTCTTATGCATAGCATGTAATTGTGAAGACAATAGCCTGGATCAGGTGCACCTTGGTCTCCAGCCTGACATCATTGCTCTTCAGTACTCTTGAGAGGTCCTTCACAGCTAACTTTCCCAATGCAATTCATCTCCTGATTTCCTGGCTGCTGTTACCAAGAGTGTTGACTGTGGAACCAAGTAAACTAAAACTGTTAACTCAATCTCTTCACTACCCATACTGATGCTGCCAATTGGTCCAGTGGTGAGAATTTTTGTTTTCTTGATGTTGAGCTTCAATCCATATTGAAGGCTGCAGGTGGAGCTGAGCAAGCTGAAATTGTTAAAAATCTCAATGTCCTCTCCATAGATTATGGTGATTCCAATTATCCCAGTAATGAGAATCTTTCTTTTTTTTTCTTCACTAGTTTATTTACAAAATTCTAATACAAATTTGAACAAATTGTTTCAGTTTCTCTAAGCTTCGGTTCATATTGAAGTCTACAGTCCTTGACTTTTTACAGCAAACTTCTGGTCCTCCTCAGTTTCAGCAAAGAAGGCTGTGTCTTCTCCATAACACAGCTTGTTGATGAGCCTCCAATACTGTTGTCACATTCCTCCTCATAAAGTCCAGCCTCCCAAATGATCTGTTCCACATATAGATTGAAAAAATACAAAGACAAGACATAGCCTTGACACGCCCTTTCTGAATGTTGAACCATTCAGTGTTTCCTTATTCTATTCTGACAACTGTTTCTTGGTCCAAGCATAGGTTTCACATGAGCATACTCAGGTGTTTTCAGGAGTTCTAGAATTCCCATTCTTCTCAACATTAGCCACACTTGTTATGATCCACACAGTCAAATGCCTTTGCATAGTTAATAAAACACATATAGACATTCTTCTAGTATTCTCTTCTCTCAGCCAAACTCCATCTGACATTGGCTATGATGTT
The DNA here is from genome assembly GCF_000299155.1 of Elephantulus edwardii. Classification (NCBI taxonomy): domain Eukaryota; kingdom Metazoa; phylum Chordata; class Mammalia; order Macroscelidea; family Macroscelididae; genus Elephantulus; species Elephantulus edwardii. The sequence continues at coordinate 4,546,435 of NW_006399955.1, forward strand.
CCTAATGTCTCTTATAAATCCAGCTTGTATTTCTGGTAGTTCTCTGCCAATGTACTGTTCAAGTCATTTTTAAAAATCATCACCAGGATTTGGCTTACATGTGCTATCAGTGACAGTGTTTGATAATTTCCACACTCTGCTAGATCAGCTTCTTTTGAGAATGAGAATAAATATGGATCAATTTCAGTCAGTTGGCCAGGTAGCTGTCTTCAAGATTGCTTGGCACAGCTTGGTGAGCGTGTCAAGGACAGCATCTTTTTATTGAAATATGTCAATTCATGTTCCATCAGTTTCTTGCGCCAAGAGCCAATTGTGGAACACATCATCAATTACTCATATGCAAGTTTAAATTGAAGATGAATAATTGAAAATTAGTCCATAAGAACCACCAGAGAACTTTGAGTTTATCATAGCTGAATTGAAGAATCATCTCAAGAATAGGTTTGAGCTATTGAATATTAATGATCAAAGACAAGAGAAACTGTGGTACATAAAAAATATCAATCATGAAAAGAACAAGAGACCATTACAAAGAAAGAGAAAGAAAAAAAAAATACAAGAAAATGAATGTGAAAATATACTGGGAAAATTGCATTAGAGCTTTGAGAAGCCAAAAGAAAAAGAAACTATGCAATGTAAAAGAGCTGAACAGAAGATTTCAAAGGGCAGCTCGAGAAAATAAACCATAATATTATAATAAAATGTGCAGAGTTGGAGTCAGAGAATAAAAAGACAGGAACTCACTCAACATTTCTCAAGCAGAAAGAATTAGAAAATAAAATCATGCCTTGAGTTGTAAGACTGAGAAACATTATAGGCAGGCACCATTTTGAATAATTTAGGAAGTGTTTTGATGGAAGATGGAAGGAATACACAGAATTCCTGTACAAAAAAGAAATAGTGGACATTAAAAAAATCCAAAATTATCATATAAATAAGACCCAATGGTGATGAAGGATCACGTTCAAGCTGTACTGAAGGCATTGGAAAAAAGAAAGAATCCAAGAATAGATGGAATACCTGTCAATATGTTTCAGATAACAGATGCAGACCTGAATGTCCTCACCAGTTTATGCAAGGAAATTTGGAGGACAACTGTCTGGCTAACAGATTGGAAGAGGTCCATATTTGTTCTCATTCCCAAGAAAAGTGATCCAATATTATGTGAAAATTATTGAACAATATAATTAATATCTCATGCAAGCAAAATATTGTTGAAGATAATTAAAAAATGGCTTGAAAAGTATATTGACAGGTAACTACCAGAAGTTCAAGCTGGCTTTAAAAGAGGTTGTAGCACCAGGGATATTATTGTTGGTGTCATATGGATACTAAGCTAAAAGCATAGAATGTGTTTTGAGTATTCAAATGCATTTGACTGTATGTATCTTAATGAATTATGGCTAACATTGAGAAGACTGGGAATCCCAGAACCCTTCGTTGTGCTTATATGGAAAATCTAGCCTAAGATATTGTATCCAAACAGAGCAAGAGAATACTGCATGGTTTAAAACCAGTATGAGTGTGTTGGGCTTGTACCTTTCCCCCTTATCTCTTCAATGTGTATGTTGAGCAAATAAATCATGAAGCTGCACTCTAGGAAGAAGAATGTAGCATCAGAATTGGAAGAAGACTCATCAACAAACTTGCATTATACACACGACACAGCTTTGCTTTTTCAAAGTGAAGACTATATGAAATGCTTGCTGTAGAAGATCAAGGACTGTTGACTTCAGTATGGACTACATCTCAACATCAGGCCAACATCAACAGTATGCTAGATGGAGAAAGGCTTGAAGCAGTCAATTATTTCATCTTACTTGAATTGACAATAAACATCCTTGGTATCAGCAGTCAGGAAATCAGGAGACGGTCAAGGTCCCTGTCATTGCCAAATGCTGAAGAGTAATAATGTGAATTTGAAGACTGCGGTGCACCTGATTCAGGCCATGGGTTTCTCAATAACTTTCTGTGTATCAGAGAGCTGGACAGTAAATAAGGATGACAGAAGAATTGATGCTTTTGAGTTGTGGTTCTGGATAATGGTACTGAATATCCCACAGACTATCAAAAGGACAAACAGATGTCTTGGAAAAAATGCAGTTTTGGAGGAAAAGATGGCAAAGCTTCATCTTTCATAATTTGTACATATAGTTAGGTTTGGCTATTCCTAGGAAAGGGACTTCATGCTTGGAAATATGGAGGATTAGCAAAGAAGAGAAAGACCCCTAATGAGATGGATTGACACAGTGACTTTAACAATTGGCTCCAATGTGTCTGCAATGATGAGGATGGCACAAGTTAGGCTATTCAGGTCAGTTATTCAGTGGGTCACTATGAATCATATTCAATGTAAGAGCACTTAATAACATCCATAACAAATGCTCCTACGCTGATATTTAGCAGATTTGAAAAACCTACATTATCAATTGACTTTAAGGACTTCTGATGGCTTTGTGTTAGGGACTTTCCCTGCAAACCCAAAGGCATGCAATTCTAATCCACCAGCTGCTCCATAGAAGAAATATGATCAGTCTCATCCTATGTGATTTACTGCCTCTGAAAACCTGCTAGAGCATCAGCTATGAGTCAGTGCTAACTCAAAGGTGCATAACAACAACAGCAAGAAGGAAGATTATTGTAAGTAGATTTTCAGAGGCTGTAACTATATGCAGATGTTCATCTTTCTTCTATGGGACAGCTGTTTGATTTGAACCGTTGTCTAGGTTTTTAAGTAACTCCATATAATTCACAACACTTAACAACAACAACAATTATACAATTGCAATAAGTGACTAGACCTCTCTTTTTAGGTAATCAATGTTATTTTTGCTATTATGTGAAGATGAATCTGAACAGACTAATATCTGACTTTCCAGCAAGTTTTCAATGGCAGTATATTGCTAGGGAAGAGATTTTTCATCTTTTTCCTGGTAGATTATAACTTTCCACCTTCAAATTAACAACACAGCTCCTTACCATTAAACAACCAGAGCTCCTTTCCTCTAATGTTGTTGTTGTTGTTGATAGCCTTCGAGTAGAGCACCGCTCATAGTGACTCTATGAACAAAAGGCCCCTCTACAACTATTGACAATTATCGCCATTTATCAAAGTTTATAGTTTCCAGAGGCATGTTGATACCACTGTTGTTGTTGTTATGTGCCGTCGAGTCGTTTGGGACTCATAGCGACCCTATGTACAACAGCCCTAAATCCTGCTCTATCCTGTGCCAATCGCATTGCCTGTGACACACCCATCCCGATTACCCCAGTCACTGAATCAATCCACCTCATAGAGGGTCTTCCCCTCCTGCGCTGTCCCTCCACCCTCCCAAGCATGATGTCCCTCTCCAAGGACCTGTCTCTCCTTACAACATGTCCAAAGTACCACTAGGTTTATTTAAATCAGTTGGACAGTATTAAAAGCATTCCTGAGACTTCTCTGATAAAGAAAGCAATCTGCCTTTTAGACAGCAGCATTAGTTTATATCTCAGAGCCACCTTGATCTGTGTGCTTTGAACTTGCCTATCCAGCACCCCAATAGTTTAAAATAATTATTTTTAATAGACTTTAATGTGTATTAAAACTTCTGATCTCTAGTTGAGCCCTACTTCATTCAACCACTCTTCATTATCTTAGCTAAAGAAAGGGTATTTGTCACATCTTGGAAAAAAGCAGGTTTCCATGAATCTTGATATCAAACTGCCTTTTACTTGGCTGTTCTATCCTAATGTGCTGCTTCAAGCTTAGCTTGGATCTTAGAAACTGTTCAAGGAGAAAGGACATCAGAAAAAAGATGAAAATATATGTGTGTAATATATTCTAATTTTTCAATGTTTTCTTAAACAGAAATAATAGAAATTTTTTTGTTACTAAATTGTCCTAAATTATGTCTGTATGAGTTTTGGGCTTTTTTTCTTACTAGTTTTTAAAAACAAAATAAAAGAAACACACACACACACACACACACACACACACACACACACACAACCCCAACTTATTCCTTTATTTAGAGCCTTGCTAAGAAAAGGCAATTCTCTTATATTTAAGTCAATAAATCTTTAACATATTACCATTTTGTAAAGAGTAGATGACCTTATACGTTAAAAAGGAATTTATTTTCTACATTAATTATTTTTACTCAATCATTAACTCTCTTTGAGTAAACTAGTATTACAATACTTGCTTATGTTTAAACTTACTTTTTTACATAAGTATTTGGTTATGTGCTTTGGCAAATACGTATCTTTGAAAAATCAATTCCAGGGTTAAGGTTGTATGCTCCAGCGTGATTTTGTGCTCCCATAAAACATGAACAAAATATGCATAATAAGCTGATTCATACGTATGAAAATATTTGAAGTCTCATTGGATATTTCTTACAATATCTCTTTCTCAGAGCTAACGATATAAAAATTCAGGACTCAAGATCAAAATCCATAAATCATAAACAAAATGATGCCTGTTTTTCTTCATATAAATCATTTTTCTGAAACCACAAAGTATAACAGTGCACTGGATCAATCCATCATGCTTGAAGCTAAATACAGCATTAGTTTCCAAGAATATGCAGTTTTTGTTTTCTGAAAAAGCTCATTAATTTTCTTCACAGGTACTTGAGAATACAACTATCATCAGAGTAATAAATAAAATAAATTTATTGCAATATCTTGATTTTTATTCTAATGATGGGAGAAAGTAAAGCATGTAGATAGTTCACTGATCTGTGAATGAGAAACACCACCAGACTTAGAAACTTTTTGTTACTGTGATAAGAAAAAATATCTCAGCAACATTTCCCAAAGAAACTATTATGATTAGGTTCTGAAGTTTCTAACTGTATTTAGCTTGTAACGTATTTGGAGGAGAATAAATAACATTAATCTGATCCTGTAGTCCAGGAAATAAACACTTGGAAATTTGGGGGGAAAGAAAAAAGAAGAAGCAGCTGGAAATCTAAAGAAAGTGAGAAAGGAAGAAAAGATTGGAAGAAAGAAAAATGCATTGTGTTCTTCCTAAATATAGGCCTAACTTCGAGATAATATAAAATTAATTTTAGTTTTTCTTTCTACTATCTTTCTGTCCTTTGGTCATTGTTTCTGAGTTTCAGGCTGCTCATTTTATTGTACTCATTATCATTCACTCTCCACCTCAAAGGTTAGTTACCTACCTTATCATATAATTTTTAAATTCCAACTCTTGTAATGTCACAAAAGCTGGTGACTTTGACACAAAGTTGCAATTCCAAGACAAAACAGTGTTAAGACAGAATTAGTTATTTTATGGTTACCATAGGATTCCCACAAAACAAATTGAAATAGCTCATAAGCTGTTTAAATATTCATCCCTTTCTCTTTATTTATTCAGTGAACGTTTAAGTTCTTCTCCTCCTGAAGGGCATTAGGTTATGTCAGTTTTGCCAGCATCATCCTTCTCTTTTCAGTATCCTGCCTTATCCTAATTTGCAACCTGTAGAGATTCTCAAAAACTAAAATGAAAAACATCTCAAAGGTGTAATAATTGCTTATTTGTTTCAACAATGTCCCCTATGTTAGAAAAGACAGGGACTCCTGATAGAAGTAGATGAGATGCAGTGATTTGTACAAAGGGTCAATCAGGACCTCATCTGTTACCCTCCATTAATGTATGCTGCTGGCAAATGCACTAGGTCAAAGACTTACATAAAAATTTAATTAACTGGTTAATCAAGTGGACAAAAGATCAAGCTGGATATTAAAAACCTTGAAGTAAAGTAAACTAATTACCTCAGAAGTTCCCTATCAAAGAAAGACAAATCCTTATACACAGATTTAGTTTACTGCACCCAATCTTTTGTGCCTCATTCTTGTCTCCATGAGTCATCTGTTTTGGGGAAAAAAAATTCTTCACAAAATAGAGTGCATTTATTAACTAATGATGACTTTATCACTTTTATTAATCAAAGGCATCCAGAACTGTTAATCAGAATTCCTGATAGGCTATTAGCAATCAGATCCTTAGCCAAAATTACAAGAATTACTTTAGTCCCTGTCACAAGTTCTTACAAAAAGCAATTGTTCTGATTCTAATAGTCTAATATTAGAGGGGAATTTTTAAAAAAAATTTTTAATTGCTTACAATTTTAAAAAATTGTTTTGGATAGACTTAAAACTTCTCTTCATAATAAATGATAGTTTTATGTTTAAGAAGTCATTAGCATCAAATAGTATTTAAATTTTTGTTTCCTTGTTGAAAAGAGAACAAAAGAAATAATCAAAGACTTGTTGTTTCCATGTTATTGAGTTGCCTATGAGTAATAGTGTACAATAACTCTGAACCCTGCCCTAACCTGAGCCAGTCTCACTGACTCTAACACACTTAATCCCATTGCCCCAATTTCTATGTCAATCCATCTCATCCAGGATCTTGCTTGCTCTCTTGTGCTGTCCCTCCATCCTTTCAAGAATGATGTCCTTCTCCATGTTCTGGTCCCTCTTGGACACATGCACAAACTATGTGCGACAGCTTCAAATGCCTTTCCTCTAAGGAGAAATTTGGTTGCACGTTCTCTAAGACAGACTTATTTGTTGTTCTGGTGGTCTCTGGCATGTCTAATATTCTTCTCCAGTACTCAAAGGCATAAATTTTTCTGTTCTCCTTAGTCACTATTCAGCTCTATGATGCATAGCAAGTAATTGCAAAGACCATAGTCTGGATGATACACACCTTAGTCTAGACTGACATGCTCTTCAATACTCTGGAGAGGTCCTGACAGAAGACTTCCTCAGTTCAATTTGTCCTTTGATTTTCCGACTACTGCTGCTGCTAAGAGTGTTGACTGTAGAGCCGAGCAAGCTCCAATTGTTAACAATCTCAGTCTCTTCTCCATCCATCATGCTGGTGCCAGTTGGCCCTGTGTTGAGAATCTTTGTTTTCTTGATATTGAGATTCAATCCATATTGAAGACTGAAGTCCTTGACCTTATGCAGCAAATGTTTCAGGTCCTCCTCAGTTTTGGCAAGCAAGGTTGTATCATCTACACAACACAAGTATGTATTTTTGTCAATTTTCTCCTGTTGTTGTTATGTGCCATTAAGTCGCTTGCAACTCATAGTAACCCTATGTATAACAGCCCTGAACCCTGCCCTGTTCTGACCTGTGCCAACCTTATTGTCTCTGACACACTTACCCTCATAACCCCAATCACTGAATCAATCTTAGTCTCTTGCTCTGTCCTTCCGCCCTTCCAAGCATGATGCCCCTCTCTAAGGATTGGGCCCTCATTGCAACATGCCCAAACTATGGTAGATGAAACGTCAGAATCTTTACCTCCAAAGAGTAGCTTAATACCACCCTCTCCAGAATGAAACTGTTTGTTCTCCTGACAGTCCATGGTATATTCAATACTCTTCTTCAGCATCGCAGCTCAAAGGCATCAATTCTCTTTGTCCAGTTCTCCGATGCATAACCAGCAATTGCAAAGTCTATGGCTTAGATCAGGTACACCTTTGACCCTAGACTGATACTGTTGCTCTTCAATACTCTGGAAAGGTCCCTGAGAGTAGACTTTCCCAATGCAATCCGTCTCTTGATTTCCTGGCTGCTGGTACCAAGAGTGTTAATTGTGGAGTCAAGAGATTTTTCCTCTAGGCCTTCAAATTATGTGTGATCTCTTCCCTTTTGTCATATAGAAGATTCAGGTATGGTAAAAATTGTCTCATCACTTCTGTAATTGGAGGAATGGGTTTACATTAAATACACATATATTTTTTAAAAAATGAGTGGTGACCCTATAAAGCATGATGCTTACATGCACATATTACACTGCAAACAGATTTAAGTAATTTTCAGTGATACTTTATTCCATTCAAGAGAAAGTGTTATATTGTTGTTTACTTTATCCGGGTATGTTTATTCAAAGAAGTTAAACAGATATGCCCCATTTTATTGTGATTCATTTATTCTGCCTTTCACATGTACTTTTTTTTTAACAAATTGTGGATTTGTAGCAATGTTGCATCATGAATGTTGATTAGTGTTTTATTTCCAAGAGCACATGCTTACTACTTGCCTCTGTTACATATCTTAGTAATTCTCACAATATTTCAAACTTTCACATGATACAATTGTTATGGTGTTGTCATGTGCCATCAAGTCAGAACTAATCTGTAACTGCCCCTTCAGCAGGCTGAGACTAAATATTGCAGGAATTGTTGTTATGTGTCATCAAGTTGTTCATGACTCACAGCAACTCTTTCCTAACCTGGACTAGTCTCATGGACTCTGACACACTTAATCCCTTTGTCCCCATTTTCTGTTTCAATGCATTTCATCTAGAGTCTTTCTCTCCTGTGCTATCCCTGCATTCTTCCAAGCATGATGTCGTTCTCCAAGGACTTGTCCCTCTTGGCCCTGTGGCCAAAAATGTGAGATAGAGCTTCAAAATCTTTGCCTCCAAGGACAAACTCAGTTTCACCCTCACCAAGAGAGACCCATTTGTTCTCCTGATGGTCCATGTTGTTGTTGTTGTTGTTGTTAAGGGTCGTCAAGTCATAGACGACTCATAGCGACCTTATGAATGAAAGTCTTGAACACAAAAAACTTCTATCTTTTCTCTAAGTTCATAGTTTCCAGAGGCAGTACTCTTTTCCAGCGCAACAACTCAAAGGCATCAATTCTTCTGTCATCATTGTCCAGCTCTCTGAAGCATAATAAGTAATTGCAAAGACCATGGCCTGGATTAGGTGCACCTTGATCTCTAGACTGGCAGCATAACTCTTTAGCACTTTGGAGAGGTAAAGAATAGAATGCTCCCCCCATTGAAAAGTTGGCAGATTTGAACTTCCCACCTTTGGATTGGTATTGTAACTCTTTACCATAAGAGTTCCCTAAAAATACTATAATACACCTAATAAACTAAAGTATACAGTAAACACAATTTTATATGCACTAGGGAAAAATAACATAGTTTTCTTTAAAAGGCACGTTATTACAATGGTCTGGTAGTGAACTAACTTTCGATAATTCCAAAGTATGCCTGTGTTATTTGGGATGAACCGTGTTCTTGCAAGCTTCTAAATGGGATATTGTATGTGAAAAAAAGTTTAACATGATAATAAGTGACTTCATGCATCATTAAATATTCATTCTGTGAATATTTTTGAGTGGATACTTGGTGCCAGATACTGGCGACCAATAAAGATAACAATATGAACATGCTTGCATTCTAACAGGGTTTAGAAAATTAATCCAGCTTTTAAAACTGGCATTTATTATTTAAATGGTGTGTTTCAGATAGTACCTTGCATAATTTTGTTCTCTGTTAACGTAATTAAATATACTAAGCTTTTAATTTATTTTCTTAGTAGACTGTAATACTGATTCATTTTATCTCAGTATCATTTAAGATTAAAAAAGTTATCTTAACATCACATTTTATAAAGGAAAGAAAGGTAAATACTATCATATTAGATGTATAATGCTTAGGTATAAATACGTGAATAATTGAACCTTATTGCTTCAATTTTTACTTAGAATGAAAAGTCAATAGAAACATTTTGTTGTTGTTGTTGTTGTTGTTGTTAGGTGCCATCGAGTCCAGCACAACTCATAGCAACCCTATGAACTAAATATCTAAACCCTGTTCTGTCTTGCGCTATCCTCACACTTCCTGACACTCAAGAGTTCATTGCAGCAGTCACCGCAGCAGTCCATCCAGCTGGTTAAGGGTCTTCCTTTCCTTTGCCAACCCTCCACCCTTCCCAACATCATGTCCTTCTCCAAGGAATAACACCTCCTAGCAACATGTCCAGAGTATGTGAGGCAAAGCCTCATCATTCTTGCGTCCAAAGAGCACTCCAGCTGCACTCTCTCTAAAATATATCTATGTTCTCTTGGCTGTTTATAGGATGGTCAGTGTTTTTCTCAAATACCACAGCTCAAAAATATTAATTATTTTTCTATCATCCTTGTTCATCGTCCAGCTCTCGGATGCATGGCTAGTAATCAGAAAGATTAAGGCCTGAATTAGACCCATCTTAGTCTTCAAACTGACATCACCACTTCTCAATAATTTGGAGAGGAACAATGCATCTCCTTATTTTCTGACTGCTCGTACCGAGGACACTAATTGTGTATCCAAGGCAGATGAAGCTGTTGACAGTTTCAATCTTTTAAGCAAAAAGAACTTCATTGAAGTTTCTAACTCAACTCTTTTCTCTGCTTAACTTTTTCTTTTTTTCTTTTTTTCTTTTTTTTAAGTTAATCACTATAAAATAAACATTTTATTTAATTTTTTCCCTAAAAGCTAAAAATATGGAACTCTTCACGAATTTGCGTGTCATCCTTGCGCAGGGGCCATGCTAATCTTCTCTGTATCATTCCAATTTTAGTATATGTGCTGCCGCAGCGAGCATTCTGCTTAACTTTTTCATTGATAGGGGATCAGTTAACAAACAAACAAAACGGACAAACACCAAATGCATTGCTATTGAGTCAGAACTGACTCATTGATGACCCTTCATTGGATTTCTGAAGCTGTGTATCACTTGGGAGGAGATTGTTAATCTTTCTCACCAGAGGAGCTGGTGTATTCGAAACATGTGCACATTGAAGCACAATGCCTTATTATTAAGTTACCAGAACTCCCTAATGGAATCAGTTGACTCTTAAAATTAAGGAAACTTTACTAGAATTCTTTAAACAACTAATTGTCTTGATCATTAAGTACTGCTGTTAACAGAGATACTACAAATGGATAGCTTTAATAAACAGATTTTTATCCCCTTACAATTTAGGAGACTGGAAGTTCAAAAGTAGGATGTGATATCTAAGAGAAGACTTTTTCTCTATGTTTCCTAGTTTTGGGCATTTCTTTTTATTCTCCTTTTTTAATATTTTTATATAATAATTACTTTGTTTCATTCATATACATTGTTTTTACACAATTTTTCACTTACATTGTGTTTCATAGAATCATTCATATATATGCTATTTTACTTTTTTTTTAATTGGTTTGCTAACAACGTTTATATACATTGTGTTTCACACTATTTTTCATTCACATTGTGTTCCAATCATCAATCACCATTGGGCATTGCCCAATGTCTTTCCACCCATATCCTTCCTATTTGCTTCATTTCCTCCCTCTACCCATCAAACTGTACAGCCCTGTGGTTTCACATCTATCAATCCTCACTCCTTCATTCTACCCATGAGTTCCTGTACATGTTTTACTAATTATCCATCTATTTTTATAATAATGGTCTTATGCAGCATTTGTCCTTATGAGACTGCTTCAGTTCACTCAGCATAATGCTCTGTAGTCTCTCCCATGTTATATAATATTTTTCAAAGTCATTTCCCCTAAGTGCTGCACAGTATTCCATTTTGCGAATGTATTACCATTTCTCAATCCATTAGGCATTTCTTAGAGTCAGCATCTGGGTCCAAAACTTGATTCTTTCCTGGTTCTTCTTTTTGGTGGTACTGAAGTTCTGCCTCTGTACTATGCTTGCTTCTCTCTCCTTTCATCTCTTGTAAGATAAAAGGTAATACAGGATATATCCCAGATAAACATCCCTTACAAAGTCTGTACTTTGATTTGAATAAGGGTGTTACATGCTGTAATAAACATCTTGCAACTAGTCAACAAACCACATCATATGGGGTAGATCCTTCCATCATTACCTAACTGCCTCTACTCTAGCCTCATCAGCATCATAGCAGTTGAAATTTACAACATGTAGAGAGAGCTATGTTGACTTAGTGGACAAAAATTTATGCTATCAAGCCCAAGGTGGGTGATTTTAATCTGCAGCC